>NW_020169834.1:582211-586920 GCF_002117355.1 Postia placenta MAD-698-R-SB12 | reverse complement strand
CGTCGGAAAGGCAACTTCCCCGGCACATGCTTTGGCTGTGGGAAGCAAGGGTACCGACGTTTCGAGTGCCCCAATTGTAAGGACAAGCCTTACACAAAACGCGCCGACGCGCGGGCTACGGTTGCCTCGGGCTCCACCCAGGCTGCGACAAGCGCCCCCGTCACGACAACACCCTCGGCAAGTATAAGTGCCGCTTCAGCGAAATCCGAGCAATCGGAGCTGGCGGACTTAATGGCACAGGTGAAGTCGATGCGCGAGGAGCTCGAGCACTACCGGGCAATGAAGGAGGAGGGTTTTTGATCCGGTCCGCGCTTCGTGCCGCACGCGTCGGGCCGCGAGTATCATCTTGTAACAAGTATAATGTATTGTCTACTGCGATGGTGTACGAATTGGACCAGGGGTCCCAACATTTTCACATCCCAGTACGACTTCGAGGGAAAAGACGGCACAAAGACATAATCGCTATGGTGGACAGCGGAGCCACCACGAAGTTCATCAACAAGCGATTCATTGAAGAGAATAAGGTGCAGACGCGGAAGCTAAAAAAGCCGATTCCGCTCTACAATATCGACGGCACCCTAAATAGAGACGGAAGCATCTCAGAAGTAGCAGTGCTACAGATGCACATAGGAGAACACGTCGAGAAGACGGTGTTTACGGTCACGGACATCGGTCCAGAGGATGTGATCGTTGGGTTGGATTGGCTACGCGAGCACAACCCCGAAATAGATTGGGAGAAGGGCTCCCTCAAATTGTCGCGATGCCCTGAAACGTGTAGCGCCAGGAGGACTGGCCGAATGGAGCAAGCAGCGACTGCGCGTGATACGGGGGTCAGGCCCACGGCGCGCAGGCGTTCGCCGAAGTCCAAACGGTCGGTCATAGGTGCCTGCCGGAGCAAGGTGCTCCCGGACTTCGAACCCGAAGAAGATCCGGTGGAAGTGGAATGGGATGAGACTGACTTGATCGAAGCCTGGAAGCAGGGTATCACGCTTCCCGGCGCCCCTCAGCTGTTCGTCGCAGCAGGGCACACGTATTCCCAGCTGTTCGCCGAGGAAGAGATCAAGAAGAAGGTCGTTAAGACCGCCGAGGAGTCGGTACCCAAACAGTACCACGAGTTTCTGAAGGTCTTCTCGAAGGAAGCATCAGAACGGCTGCCCGAAAGAAAGCCGTACGATCATGCGATCGAACTCGTGCCCGGCTACTCCACGTTCCATTCAAAGGTATACCCATTGTCGAGCAACGAGCAGGAGGAACTGGACAAGTTCCTAAAGGAGCAGTTAGCAAAGGGCTACATACGGGAGTCGAAGTTGCCAATCTCATCCCCCTTTTTCTTCATCAAAAAGAAGGAAGGGACGCTTCGACCCGTACAGGACTACCGCCGATTGAACGCGATCACGGTCAAAAATCGTTACCCCTTGCCGTTGATCGCCGAAATGGTGGATAAGCTCCGCGGCGCTACGCTCTTCACAAAGTTCGATGTCCGATGGGGATACAACAACGTCCGGATCAAAGCCGGTGATGAGTGGAAGGCGGCCTTCGTGACTAACCGGGGGCTGTACGAACCCCTGGTGATGTTCTTCGGTCTCACCAATTCCCCCGCGACCTTCCAGGCGATGATGAACGAGATCTTCCACGATCTCATCGTCGGCGGCAAGATCCTTGTGTACCTAGATGACATACTCATCTTCTCCACCAACAAAGAGGAGCATGAAAAGGTCACACGCGAGGTTCTGCGGCGCCTTCAGGACAACGATCTGTTCCTGAAGCCTGAGAAATGCGAGTGGGACGTTCCCAAGGTCGACTACGTCGGCTATGTGTTCGGTGGCGATGAGGTGGCGATGGATCCCGCGAAGCTCAAAGGAATTAATGAATGGCCGGTACCCCGGAACAAGAAAGATGTTCAGAAGTTCCGGGGGTTCTCCAACTTCTACCGCCGCTTCATCAAAGACTTCGCTAAGATCTCGCGACCACTCGACCGGCTCACAGGGAACGACCCATGGCATTGGGGCGAGGAAGAGCAGCATGCCTTCGATGAGCTCAAACGGCTCTTCGCGACGACTCCAGTCTTGGCGCTGTACGACCCTAATCGGGAGACGCGCATTGAGGTTGACGCCTCGGGGTACGCCACTGGCGGCGTGTTGATGCAGAAGCAGGATGATGGCAAATGGCACCCTATTGCCTTCAGATCCCATGCGATGGATCCAGCACAGCGGAACTACGAGATCTACGATAAGGAGATGCTCGCGATCATTGAGGCGCTAGACGACTGGCGCCACTATCTCGAGGGGTTACCCAATCAATTCGAGATCGTGACCGATCATAAGAACCTCGAGTACTGGCGTACATCCCAGCATCTCACGCGCCGTCAAGCGCGATGGTCGCTGTTCCTAGCTCGCTTCGACTTCCGCATCACGCACAAGGCCGGAACGTCCAATGGAAAGGCTGATGCCCTATCGCGCCGATCAGACCACCAGATCGGCGATGAGGACGATAACACCGATCAGGTGGTTCTCAAGCCAGAGCGCTTCCGCATCGCCTCCGCTAGGCGCGGTCACGCCTCGGTAACGGCCGATCAGTCGCTTCTGAAGCGCATCAGGGAATGTTCGGAGAAGGATCGGGAGGTGGCCGAGGCCCTTGAAAAGGTGCAGGATCTCGGGCCACCGCGGCTACAAAGGGGCTTTGAGGAGTGGAATGCCGAACAAGGGCTTCTGCTGTTTCGCGGGTGTGTGTACGTCCCAAAGAATGCGGAGCTCCGGCGGGATATTGTCAAAATCCACCACGACTCGCCGATCGCTGGTCATGGTGGTCGTGCCAAAACCCTGGAGCTCGTGTCGCGGAATTACTGGTGGCCTGGGATGTCCAAATTCGTCAATGAGTACGTGAGCACCTGTGACGTGTGCAACCGTACCAAGACATTCCCAGCCAAGCCCCAGGGTCCGCTGAAGCCGAATGAGATCCCCGAGCGCCCGTGGCAGATCATCACAACCGATATGATCGTCGGCTTGCCGAAGTCCGATGGGTTTGACTCGATCCTGGTTACCGCCGACCGCTTCACAAAGCAGGTCCACTTCTCGGCCTGTCATGAGACCTTGACGGCAGAAGGTGCGGCAGACCTGTACATCCGCGATGTGTTCAAGCATCATGGGGCCCCGGCCAAGGTCATATCAGACCGAGGTCCCCAATTCGCTTCGAAGTATCTCCATGCGGTGTACAAGGGACTAGGGATCGAGCCAGCACTGTCTACAGCGTTCCACCCTCAGACGGACGGCCAGACCGAGCGCTGGAATCAGGAGATCGAGCAGTACCTGCGTGCTTTCACAAGCCACAGGCAGGATGATTGGGCGAAGCAGTTGCCGCTCGCGGAATTCGCACTGAACAACCGAGTTCACTCCGCGACCGGGCACTCCCCTTTCTACCTGCATCAAGGGTAAAATCCTGAGATCCAAGTGCGGATCAATCCGATGTCTGCGATGCCTGCGGCCGCTGATCGGCTCAAAATCCTGAAGGAGATTCGCGACGATACGCGCTCTGCGCTCGAGCTGTCAGCCGAGCGTATGAAAGTGTACTACGACAAGCACGTGCAGGAGGCACCGGTCTTTGCACCAGGGGACAAGGTCTGGCTTGACGCTCGGAACCTTAAGCTGAAACAGCCGAGCAAGAAGCTCAGTCCCAAGCGTCTCGGACCATATGCCGTGCGGCGAAAGCTCGGAGACTTGGATTACGAATTGGTTCTGCCAAAGTCGGTGCCAGTGCACCCAGTGTTCCATGTCTCCTTGCTTAGCAAGTACACGCGTAGTGAGATTCCGGGCCGGGAGCCGGAGGAGCCGCCTGCGATCGAGGTTGAGGGCGACGAGGAGTACGAGGTTGAGCGGATCAGGGATTCGAGGATCTTCCGGCGTCAGCTGCAGTACCTCGTCAAGTGGAAGGGTTATGACGACTCGCATACGTCATGGGAACCGGCGCGCAACGTTGCCAATGCGCCGGCTTTCATAGCCGACTTCCACCGGAAGAATCCGAACGCCCCTCGCCGCCTCAATGCTGCTACATTTGGTGGTCTCAACTTTCAACCAATGCCTTCGCCGCTGACTGAAGCACGATGCCGCTCCGGGTGGGAGATGGGCAAGGGCGCCTCGCATGAGGTCATGCGCCGTTGAGGGGGGGGTAATGTCACGAGTTGGTACGGCGCCTAGCCGTTTTTTAAATTTTTTCCTTTTCGCGGGCTCGAACCCACGACCTCTGTACTACCTGCCTGATATGGACGCATCGTTATCTACTGTACGATTAGATTAGATAGGACGGCAGTGCACGGCACAGCTCGGGCTCCGCTGACACAGCCGCTCTGACTCACCGGCCCCCGGGGCCGCGTCAGCATGCTGCGCACGGACCAGCTGTGCACGGACCAACGTGCACAGCCTGCCCTAATCTCCCCATGTATATAAGCCGGCCTCTGCTGCCCTAGGGACCTCAGTTTCGACCTCTTGTCCCTAGGTCAGTAAGCCCTCATTTGTATTCTTTCTTACCCTACTAACTAATATACTTTCTTGTCCCTAGCCTTAGGTTTGAGCATAGCTCACCATCGCTTCGGTGAGACTTAGTCGGACGCCCCCAGCCTTCAAGTTTTCTCTAGTCGCTTGACCTCAAGTCGCGACACTTTCCACGTGGTGAACGTCTCGAGCTTGATCTTGCGGTAGACATGGAAGGGGATGCCA
>NW_020169834.1:571506-576712 GCF_002117355.1 Postia placenta MAD-698-R-SB12 | reverse complement strand
CTGTTGATCCCAGATTGATGGCATAATTATATTCCACATGCCAATTCCAGCTTGTAGATTCCTTATTGCTCACCCACTCACTGTCAGGGAATGTGATGCTGTTACCCACATCTGGAGTGTGAAATGAAGGAACAAAGGTTAGGAACACACAAAGGCCAGCAGGAGCATATCTCACTTGAGCCTGATGTCATCATTAGAGAAAGAAAAAGCCAACAAGTGCCTTGTCTAAATGGACCAGTTTGGAGGCATGGCGTAAATGCAGCTGTTTACCATTATGGGTCTGGCTGGCAGATGCTGAAATGTGAAGATATCAGTATGATCAACAATCCACCTCACACTATAATCCCCACTACTGCTAGCATGATCAATGTGGGTTAACCCAATTTGTTCTTGCTCCAGTTTCATGTTTGGAGTTTCTTCCTCCATTTGAACATCAGCCAACTAGACCATTCATGAGCACAATGTGGCCAACATCCCAATGCACAATACAATCAATGTGTAGGCAACCAGCTGCTTGGCACAATCAGCATAACAGTGAGTCCTTAATGTGACACTTCTAAATGTTTGCCGTTTGTCAAATCCAGCCGTGATTGAACCCTATATTGCTTACATTCATCTTGTTTCTGTTCTGAAACATGGTTGTGAGACATCCAACAGGGATGCCTCTTGGCTCTGGATAACCCTGTTGAATGTTCATGAGCGGTGTCAATCTTTTCACATTTTGGTCTGGTCTGATTGTCAAGTTCAACAATGACTGCTTGGGTGATTGCAGAAAGCCACAGCAAATACATTCATGAATATGTCAAATAGTCAGCTGGGTTTCCCTTTTCAATTGCAACCCTCAGCTGTTTAGTTGCCAACATGCCCAGTACTGCTACAATCAATAATATAGATGCGCCTAAAGTCTACAAGCAAAACCTGAAGGAGAACTTGGAAATCCTTTACTACCAGTCCACAATCAGAAAAATTGTTAGCATCTGATGGAATGTGACTGATCAACACAAGTGTCCAAAGTGCAAAAATATGTACTCGTCTTGAAAGTTGATGGTCAAACACATAAAGGATAAGCATAGCACTGAAAATATCCCTATGTTACCTTCACAATATTTCCTGGAAAACCCTCTCGGTGAGCTTTGTTTTGTTTTGCATATAATTGCCATATCGGTTCTTTGCTCATTATCATACTTGGCAAATGTATCTCCCATCCTCCAGATGCAACCATTGGTCACCACCAGCTTGAGTTGTACCCTGAGCGAGTCACAGTCCACTGGCAGTAAGTACCATTGTTGCTGGTCCCATTTTTGATCTTATGTCTTGATAAATAAATGCCAGGTGCAAATGCAAAGCAGCTGTAGTGGAATAGTTAAACATGGAGTCTAATGTCACAAAAAAGGCCCGTGGTGCATATGCCGAGAGGTTGACATTGTTAGTATACTTGGGGAGAGTGGGCCAACACTGGCAGGCCAATTTCTGAAAAACCAGGTGTTTCAAGCTTGCTTATATATAATAATTATAACTAGTAGCACAATATATGGTTTTTGAATAAAGCTAAATGATCTTATCAAAAATTTGAGCTTATCATAGAATTATATTGAATATCAACCATTGATATTGTGTCCATTGATAGTATAACATATGGAAGTTACTGCATTTTATTGGCTTTAGGTTTGAAAACAGTTTATAATTGGACTGTTGGTGCATTGTATTGCCTTCAAATTATGTTTTGTATGAAGAATAAAAACTGGATCCATAGGGGAGTCAATTGTTCATTTTTTTTTCATCAAATTTGCTTTACGCACTGTGTTCAAATCAGTATTTTGCATTTTAAGGCTTAACTAAGTAAGTAAAAGTGCTGGAACAAATTAGCCCATACTCAGGAAATGATCCTTTACCACTTTGGTCTTTACCATATAAGGTAATTTCCTTTTATGGAACATGTCTTGTTACTCTTTGATAGCTTGTGAATCAAACAAACTCTGCTGTGACAAGGGTAACAGCCATTATACAAAGTTGTGTCATTGATTTCATTGTAATAAGTATAAGCAATTCTGGTATTGACTATATAAAGCCACCCTAATTATGATAACATAACAAAGTACTCTAATAATTATAAGCATCCACTCTAATAACCCTCAAAAGCTGTTTATGCCCCTACAAAGCCATTATAATGAAGATAACAAGGTACTCTAATGATTATAATAAGGGTTTGTATTAGCCATAGGAGGATATTATATAAGTCATAAGAGGCCGGGATGTCGGGATTCAAACTCCAGGTGGCTGGCCTTGCCACAGGCCACTGTTAGATTGGTTTTTTATGCTGTATAAGCATCTTTCTATGGTCAATAGAGCAGATGCTTATGGCCAATAGAGTGGAGTCTTATCCTCATTGAATACAGTAAGTATGATAAACCCTTATGGCCATTAGAGCGGATTACAATGGTCATTGAATAGGTCCCAATGGTAATTACAGTAACTTTGTAACATATTTGGAATACATTTTCATGGTTATTGGAGCAGGTTCTTATATCCAATACAATACATTCTTATGGGTATTAGAGTAAGTTGTTATGATGCTTAAAGTGCTTTGTTACCATATTATAATGGTTTTGTAGGGTTATTGGGCCACTTTTTTGTAGTCATTGAAGTAGATTATTATGATCAATACAATGATACTTAAAGTGGGTTAATATGATGGTGATGATACATTTTTATAGTCATTAGACTGAGTTGATATAACCAATACACTTACTTCTAATGGTCAATATAGACACATGTGTGGGGTCATTAAAGTGGGTTGTTATGATGAATATAATATGTGCTTATAGTGATTGGAGTGAGTCGTTATAGTGCCTTCTAATGATTATTAGAGTGGGTTCTTATGATTGTTTGTATTGCTTCCAATAGTTGTTAGAGTGGGTCTTATAATCAATAGAGCAGGTTCTAATAATCATTAATTTGGTTTCAATGGTGATTACAATGACTATGTAACATTGTCAGGACACTTTCTTATGATCATTAGAGTGGACTCCCTTTAAAGTTCAACAAACATGTCGATTCTCATTTGTCTTGTGGCCATCAACATGTTTTTTGAACTCCACTTCAGGATGTCAGAATGCCAAAACTGCAGGCCTCTCTTGAGCTCCTGCACTCTTTTGTAGATAGCTCCTGCACCTGCAGATAGATTTGGCTCAAACCTGGTATGTGCCATCCTTATAGTGTAGCCAAGGTATGTGTAAAGTTACATATGAGGGGGACAAATTCTACCCTTTCCATTTCAATTACAATGTTACTAGTGTTATAATCCTTATAGCTCAACTACACAGAAAATGCGGTATTGCTAGAGGCTTTTAGATGCCATATCTGACTTGATGCTGGTATATGGCTTGTATATGGTATGTATATTACTTTCTCATGCTACTTTGAAGGGAAAACAAATCATGGGACTGTTATTTCAATTACAAGATGGGTTCAAATGCCCTATTTAAGTCAGATGCACTATTATAACAGAATGTTCTTGCATGTAGCAATACAACTGGAGAAATTATCAATAGTAGTACTTGCTATGTTGATTCTACAATTACTATAGCAATGCTTTTGCTAAGCACTACCTTTGATATACAAGTTTACTGCCTATAAATGCAGAAATAGAAATAGCCTTATATGGTAGAAATCAAATTTGTAGTCCATCAAGTCAAATCTATGGCAGAATTGGTTTGAAAGTCTATACTTGAATGGTTAAGCCACAAAACACATAATAAAATTTGAATGTGGTGTGCATACACTTATTTTTGTGACTAAAACACTTGAAATGTTAGTCAAACCCTCTCAATTTATCATACATGTATTCTAGTGATGTATAATAGTCACATGCCTTGTATAAAGCTACTGTAACTTGAGTGTTAACATCATAACACATAATGAGGCTTAATGTTAAGAAGTATAAGTGTAACAGATATAATATAAGCATTTGCTCAATATTCAGTGTTATAAGTGCTCAGTAGCAAGCGTACTACAAAGATTATATAAGCACCTGCCTAATTGAGCTTAATGTCACGACTTGATATGACATCTAGCTGTCTTTTAATTTTTCCTTTATGCAGGCTCGAACCCGCAACCTCTGTACTATATGTCTGACATAGATGCATTACTATCTACTGTACGATTAGATCAGATGGGCGGCAGTGCACGACACAGCTTGGGCTCCGCTGACACAGCCTCTTTGACTCACCAGCCCCCAGGGCCGCATCAGCATGCTGCACCAGCTGCACATGAACCAATGTGCATAGCCTGCCTTTATCTCCCTCTGTATATAAGCCAGCCTCTGCTGCCCTAGGGACCTCAGTTTCAACCTCTTGTCCCTAGGTCAGTAAGCTCCTGTACTTACTTACCTTTTCAATACTAACTTACTTGTCCCTAGCCTTAGGTATAAGCCCTGCTCACCATCACTTTGGTAAGACCCAGTTGAACGCCCCCAGCGCCCTTTGTTTGTATTCTCCCTGTCACTTGACACTAAGTTGTGACATTAGGTCAAAACTCCTTACTGCTGCCGGTGTTCATCAGAACACCCACACTCACCTTCACTTCCTATAGGTCAGGTGGTGTGCACTTTTACAATACATTACAATACATAGATAGCCTACCATACATTGCCACCACTAGAGGAACGAACTCTTTGGTACCCGCACTTCAGTGGGCGGTATTTGTTCTCATGGACATGTAGCCTTGGTTCCTGCTGCATAATAATCAAAAGCAGTATTGGGCCCTACATGAACTGCGGACCTCAGTGTTATCTCGGATGCTGTAGGTGTAAGCTAGTCTAGCATGGCCTTTTGTAGTATGCACACCTCCTCTTCCTCCCCCCATCCATTGTGGCTGCCTGTGAAGACCTCATCCATACCTTCGACTCTCAGGACCTCATCAATGTCTACCTTACTGGCGGACCCTCGACTCTGATCTTTGCCTGCGATCAACAACTATGCCCTAATCGGACACCAAGGTCAATCAATCAAGATTACCCACATTACAAGGCAATCAGAAGGGCTCAGCATCCACTTGGCCCTCAGAGCAATCTCACATCTTGATTAGCCTTGCAGCATTCTTGTCCTGTTTCCCCCAGCTCCCGTCTCCCTTGACCAGTTGCTGGTCCAAGTCAAACATAAAAAGATATCCCTGAACACCCTGCGCCAGAGCCAAAGCCTACAGAGGG
>NW_020169834.1:568013-570231 GCF_002117355.1 Postia placenta MAD-698-R-SB12 | reverse complement strand
CATCAGGGGAGCGCATGGCCTCGCGAAAATTGTGAGGGTCAGCACCAGCTGCAAGCCCAGCAAACTGCACTTCGACGAAATCCGCTTCCTCAGCAAACAGGTCGAGGGGATCAGGAGAGTCTTCGCGCTTTGCAGGGACTGGTGCATGCCGTCTTCCCCTGCGAATGGCAATGGGCAGATTGAGCTCGTCCGCTTCAGGAGAGGGTTGGTGCACAGGTGGCGCAGGAGGTGGCTGAACAGCTTGTGGCGCAGGAGGCACAGGAGCTTGGACAGGCACTGGAGCAACTGGAGGAGGTGCCGCTGCAGGAATTGGAGCAATAGGGGCCTCAGGAATGGCAGCAGGCACAGAGTCGTCGTCCCCCCCTTGATCCAGTGCAGGTACAAAGAGAGGGACAGGCTCAGAGGTCGGAGGGTCGACAATGGGAGGGGAGAGCGAGGCAGGAGTGCGCCTCAGGCCAGGGAAGAACCGCTCATCAAACTCGGCGCGTTCAGAGATCACCACCTTCCTTGTGTCAGGGCAGTAGAACTTCCAGCCCTTGTAGCCGTCAGGGTAGCCTATGAACACGCATTTCTGCATGTGAGGCGACAGACCCTTGCGCTGGTCCTTCTGGATGTGCACATATGCAGTGCAGCCCCAGACGCGCAGATGCGCCACACTGGGCTTGCCCTTGTGCCAGAGCTCATGGGGCGTGGTGCCAGGGCGCACAGCGGTGGGCAGACGGTTCCAGACATGGACCATAGCAGCCACAGCCTCGCCCCAGAAGGACGGAGGCAGGGAGGACTCTGCAAGCATCGCAGTGGCCGTGTCAGACATGACACCATTGGCGCGCTCTGCAACCCCATTCTGCTGTGGCCTGTTGCACACAGTGTGGCGACGCACAATGCCACAGGAGTCTGTGAATGCGATGAACTCACTGGACATGTACTCGCCTCCCTTGTCGTCCTGGAGCACCTTGATCTTCACACCCAGCTGGTTCTCAGCATAGGCCTTGAAGCGCTTGAACGCAGCAAAGGCTTCGCTTTTGGCCTTGAGCAGGATGACGACCCTGAATCTGGAGTAGTCGTCAATGAAGGTGATCCAGTAGCGATAGCCAGAGTGGGTGCGGACAGGCAGAGGGCCATGGACGTCGCTGTGGATGAGCTCCAGAGGCATGGTGGACACATGAGACGAAGGAGGGAAGGGGTTTGCTCGCATTTTGCCTGCTAGGCATGGCTCACAGACAGGATCAGGCTGCTGCTTCGAGCTGAGGGTAAGGCCAGTGACCAGTTCGTCTCTGACAAGCTTCTGGACGTCTGCATAGTTATTGTGAGCAAGACGACGATGCCAGAGGTTGAGGTCGAGTGGCAGGGTGGCTGCAATGCGTGCTGAAGCCTCAACAAGGGGCTCAACTTCGCCATCAAGGTAGGCAGCATTGTTGGGGTCAATGGGTGCGACAAAGCGCAGTGTGCCAGACTGGTAGAAGGCCATGGCATCAGACGATATGGTGATGGTAAACCCTTTATTGCGCGCAAGATGAAGACAGGACAGAAGATTGCTTCGCAGATCAGGCACATGCAGCACCCTTGAGAACTCCACAGACCGCACAAATGCTCCCTTCACCCTGGGCCTGAAGACGACCGACCCCACACCAGCAGAATAGACAACCTTGTTGTCTGCCAACTTCACAGGCAAGCGCAGTGGCTTGTAATTGCGAAGCCAGTGGCGATGAGGCGTCATATGAGAAGTGGCGCCTGTGTCTGCATTCCAGGTGAAGTCAGCATCAAGCTGGAGCGGTGTAGAGGGCGAAGAGGGCTCAAGGGAGTGTGAGGAGAGGGCACTTGCATTTGCAGCGGCTTCCTGGGCAGGTTCTGCAGGCTTCTCCTGTGCAGTGGCAGCCTTGCCTTTGCCCCTGGTGGCACGGCGCTCCTTGGCCTGCTTCTGGGCCTTCTGGAACGAGTAGCACTGTGGCTGGGAGTGGCCAGATGCGCCACAAAAGTCGCAGGGGCCAGAGGACGATGAGGCAACTGCAAGGGCAGACTGGGAGGCAATGGTGGAGTCATGGCGGCGCTGGGCATCCTCAGTGACAAAGGCCTGGATGACTGTGGCCTTCTTGAGGTCGCCATTGAGCAGCTGAGTGCGCAGGAGGGCGAAATCCTCGCGAGGGAGGGCCAGGATCATAGCCATGACAGTGAGTTCACTGTCCAGGTTGTCCCGGGTGTACTTGTCAGGGCGCAGATT
>NW_020169834.1:559996-567698 GCF_002117355.1 Postia placenta MAD-698-R-SB12 | reverse complement strand
CACCTTTTGGTCCGCCTCAACCATGAGATACAACCACCCAGCAGCCTTTGCCTCCTCCACCTCCCACTTCTCCAGTAGTGTGGCCTCCGCTTCAGTGGGGGCTTTGGGGTCCGCAGCCTGTGGCTTGAGGTGGGCACCAGAGACAAGGCGCCATAGGCCTGCAGAGCGCAGACAGGCAGCCATGTCCCCAGCCCAGGACTTGTAGTTCGAGGCATTGAGCTTGGGGAAGGAGAGAGAGGACGAGTGGTTCGACATTTGTGGCACAAGCAGAGTGGCAGAGAGTGAAAGCGCAGATTGTGGCAAGAGGGAAAGATGTGAGAGTGTAGGGACAAGAAGTGGTCCGAAAATCGAAGAGATTGACTCTGTGGCGCGCTAGTAGTGTGTGTAGTTGACTGCTAGAGCGCGGGGCTCATAACCTATCAAAAAGGCGACGCAGGGAGCAGTTGCACAGAACTAGCACTGAAGGACTGAATGCCACAAGTGGGGCTGAAGTCGAAGTGGGTCACAGAAGTATGGATTAAAGGGTCGCTACAGAGCTCTTTATATACATGAGCAGGGGAAAGCATTCCCACGGCAGAACAATAGAAGAAAGAACAAAGCAGTCCAAAAGGAGAACAAGGGCCACTTGGCCACAGGAACAATGCAACAAAAGAAGTGTGGCCGGAGCTCTGCTCCGGTCCGAATGCTCCGCAACTGATGCAACCATGTGGTCACATGGTGTGGTGGCTCCCGCCACCGGGGGATCGTCCTAGGCCGACCAGGGGACTGTGGCAGAGCACATTGTGACATCGCCACCGTGATCGCACTGCAGGTCCTTAATGGCAGTAACACCTCGATGTGTTTTCACCCATGCAGCATATGCCTTGTAGCGGGAGAAGGTCTCACTCTTCTGAGACAGCAAGTGCACGATGGCTTTGTCTGTGTGATCGTCAAGGAAAAGGACATAGTAGGATTTCCCGCCTGGGGTTCATACAGGTGCGGGGCCCCAGACGTTGGTGTGGAGGCGTTCACCATATTGAGTGGCCTGCGGGCTGGATCACGCCTTTGGGAATGGCTCGCGGGCCTACTTTGCCTTGGCGCATGTTTCACAGAAGGGGATGGCGGTGTCCTCAAGCTTGAGGCCAGTGACAACATTGTTCTTCACCATCACATGGAGGGCGGGAGCATAGGCATGGCCCATCCAGCGGTGAAGCTCAGACAAGGTAAGTGGAGTGATGGCAGCTCAAGCAGTTACACCACCAGAGGGAGACGTTGGAGGGGGTGAACAAGGGGGTACAGACCATTCTTCTCAGCAACAATGAACAAAGTTTGCCCGTCAGCAGCAACAACATGACAGCCGTCACATTCGAAGCAGACACTGAGGCCAGTGTTCGCAGCATGGATGGAGATAAGGGCATAGGGCATTGTCGGAGCATAGAGAACATCACGCAGGACAAACTGGGTAGGCTTTCCATTATGAATGGTGGTCACCTAGACATCACCCTCCCCAGTGGCGTGAAAAGTGCAGCCATCGACGGACGTGATTGGCTTCGGCATGATGTCTTGGAAAGTAATGAAATTCTCCCGGCAAGGATCAAAGTGGCGACTAGCTCCGGAGTCAAGGAGACGCATGAGAGTGGGTAGGTTCTGGCGGGAGGCCTTTGCGAAATCGGTCGCAACTGCGAATGCAAAAGTATCCCCATCTTGGGCTGATGCAGTCTTCACTGTCTCTCCCCCTGAACCCTTCACCTTAGCCTTCGCCTTCTGGGCTTTGCTCCTTGGCCCTTGTCCCTCCTTGCCTCCGCCCTTGCTCCAATAATCCGGCTTTGAGTAACCAGGCTTGTTGCAGTTGGTGCACTTTGCCGTGTTGCTGGCTACGAGTGTGGCATCACTTGTCAATCATGAGTCGTTCAATGCGAACTCATCACGCGCGATTGCGTTGATCTGACGGATAAGCTCGACAGGTTTGATTCCCAAGGAAGGAGTCGTGGGTGTGACCGAGGAAGTGATTGCTGCCTGGGAAAGGGACGAGATGCAAGCTGAGGTAATAATTGTACGTACAACACCCCAATACGACATAGGAAGGCAAGACAATATAATTGCCTTATATTCGATATCGCTGAGCTGACCCCCAGCCATCGTGTACTCTGACCTGACCTTCTCGAGTTGGTTCAGAGTTGGGCAAGGGTCGCTATCTTCCGCGCACCAGAGTGCATGCATTTGTTGAAGCAACTCGACTTGTACAAACTCCCCTTGGTTGTCGTATTCATCTACGATGACCTGCCATGCTTCGGAGGCTTTCTGCAAGGAAGCAATCCGAAGCTTGAGGGATTCAGGCAAGGTCTGGAACAGCATCGTCCGTATGGACTGATGCTTCGGGACCCATACATCATTCGCACTCTCGTAGCATTTGTCGGCATCCGGATCTATGCCTGAAGCTGTAGTTGGGACCGGAGCTTTGTCGTGGTTTTCAAGGAACTGCACCAATCCTTTTGTGTAGACGGCCGCACAGAACTGCTCCTTGTACAGGATCCAGTTTGATCCATCCTCAATTAATTTTGGGATGCGGCTGGTTGTCGACTTGTTCGGATTGAGCTGGAACTCATAAGAGGAGGTGGGGCTCATAACCTCTTAATGAGGTATGAGTGACATAGGATTTAACGATGTTCGGTCAGAGCTTCAGTGAGTAGAATATCGACTCTATTACTGTACCTAACGACGTTCAGTCACTTTACAGGAGATCAGTATATGTACAGTACTTAGAGGTAGAAAAGGACTTACGAGCTTCAGTGAGTAGAATATTGACTGAAGCTCGCATTGTGAAAATGACAGGTATATAGCATGCCGTAGTAGGGTGAGTCACCTGTATCTATGGTGCGCGGGCTAAATGAAAAGGATGGGGTATCTACAGACAGGAACAGGGGCGCCAGGGGCGCAACAACATCACGCTGATCCTGATGCAATAATGCAACGTCATGCGCGCGCATATTCACGTAGGGCGTATGGACGCGCTTGTCTGTCAACATAGTGATGCATCCATATCAGGTATGTAGTATAAAGGTCGCGGGTTCAAGCCCGTGAAAAGGAAAAAATTCAAAAATGGCTAGACACCGTGTCAACTCGTGACACCCTCGAGCAAAGCAAGCAAGGGCTTGCGCGCACTCCCTGCTTCTCGGCACTTGGCACTCCCTCAATCTCAGCATTCATCCTTACACTCTCTCAGTGGGTCCACGATCCATCCCTGTCATGAGTTGGTACGGCGTCTAGCCTTTTTTTAATTTTTTCCTTTTCGCAGGCTCAAACCTGCGACCTCTGTACTACATGCCTGATATGGACACGTTATTATCTACTGTACGATTAGATTAGATGGGGCGGCAGCGCACGGCACAGCTCGGGCTCCGCTGACACAGCCGCTCTGACTCACCGGCCCCCGGGGCCGCGTCAGCACGCTGTGCACGGACCAGCTGTGCACGGACCAGTGCGCACAGCCTGCCCTTATCTCCCCATGTATATAAGCCAACCTCTGCTGCCCTAGGGACCTCAGTTTCGACCTCTTGTCCCTAGGTCAGTAAGCCCTCATTTGTATTCCTTTCTTACCTTACTAACTAATGCATTTACTTGTCCCTAGCCTTAGGTTTGAGCATTGCTCACCATCGCTTCGGTGAGAATCAGTCAGATGCCCCCCAGCTTTCAGGTTTTCTCCAGTCGCTTGACCTCAAGTCGCGACATTAGGTCAAAACTCCCCAAGCTGCCGGCGTCCCCTCGGGACTCTCTATATTCACTTTCCTTTCCCACAGGTCGGGTGGTGCGCACCCCTACGATACTCTACGGTACATACGATACGTAGATAGCCTTACATACATCGCCACCCCTAGAGGAATGAACTCTTCAGCACCTGCACTTCAGTGGGCGGTGCTTGTTCTCACGGACGCGTGGTCTAGGTTCCTGCTGCATACTAGCCAAAAGCAGTACTGGGCCCCACGTGAACTGCGAACCTCAGGGTCTTCTCGGGCGCCATAGCGTAAGCTAGTGTAGCACGGCCATTTTTAGTATGCGCACCTCCCTGTCCTCCCCCCATCCAACGTGGCTGCCTGCCAAGGTCAAGTTCACACATTCGACTCTCAGGACCTCATCGACGTCTACCTCCCAGACGGCCCTGAGCCTGCCCTCTACCGTTGCGAACAGCAGCCGTGCCCCAACCGGACACCCCGATCAATCGCAGAAGACTACCCGCGCTACAAGCCAATCAGAAGGGCCCAACATCTGCTTGGTCCCCGCAGCACCCTCGCATCTCGATCCGCCTCGCGGCATTCTCGCCCTGTCTCCCCCAGCTCCCGCCTTCCCCAAACTGTCGCCGAGTCCAGTCAAGCTCGAGGAGATCTCCCTCCAGACCCTGCGCCAGAGCCTGAGCCTGAGGAGGGTGCAGGTGAAGAAGGAGTCTCGGAGTCCGAGTCCGTGGATCCTGCTCGGTCCACCTCGCCGACAGCGCTTGCCCCCACGTCAGCAGTCCCTGATGTACGTAACCCCCTCACCGGACTTTCTCCGGCGCCTTCACCGCCGTCACCGCCGCGAGGCCGCTCGTGCACTTGCTCCCCTCGTAGTCCGATCAGCGGAGGGCCACCACAGCCGCCTCCGCCCCCGCAGCGTCCTCTGTCCCCCCCGACGCCGATAATGTCCTCCCCCGCAGCCGCCCCTGATAAGGAGACTTTGGAGCTCCTCCTCCCGCTCCGATACGATGGCAAGACCGTCATCGAATGCGACAGGTTCTTGTCGCAACTCCGCATCTATTGGTTGATCAACACGTCGTTGACGACCATCGAGCTCAAGGTGCAAGTTGCGTTGAGCCTGCTCGACGGTGACACCCATGCCTGGGCCACTCCTTACTTCGCCCAACTCGCGTCGGTGCAGATGCGTGTGCAAGGGGTCACGACCCCGTTTCAGAACGAAGCAGCCTTCACTGCCGCCTTCAAGGCTCGCTTCGGAAATCTCGACGACGAGGCGGCAGCACAAGTAGAGTTGGCGAAGCTCTGCGCGGACAAGTCGGTCCGTGAAAAACGCACCGCCGCGGAATTCTCCGCGCTGTTCAAGGGTCCGGCGGACCGTTCTGGGTATGGGGACCTGGAACTGCGCGACAAGTACCTGAGCGGCATCCCCTCCCGCATCTACCGCAAGATCGAGCTCGAGACCTTCACCACGTGGAAAGACGCTGAGAAGCGCGCCACCGAGGTCGAGCAGATCCTCAACATCAGCCAGACCCGTCGGCCCGAGTTGAACAACTTCTTCTCGGCACGAGGTCGAGGGCGTGGAGGGGCACGTGGTGGTGCACCCCAGTCACACGCAGCTTTGGCCAGCATCAATGCGGCCGTCGGAAAAGGAGACTTCCCCGGCAGTTGTTTCGGCTGCGGAAAGCAAGGGTACTGATGTTTTGAGTGCCCCAACTGTAAGGACAAGCCTTACACAAAATGCGCCAATGCACGGGCTACGGTTGCCTCGGGTTCCACCCAGGCAGCGACAAGCGCCCCCATCACATCATCCTCGGCGAGTACAAGCACCACTTCAGCGAAATCGGAAAGTTCCGAGCTGGCAGACTTGATAGCACAGATGAAGTCGATGCGCGAGGAGCTCGAGCATTATCGGGCGATGAAGGAAGAGTCTTTTTGATCCGGTCCGCGCTTCGTGCCGCACGTATCGGGCCGCGTAATAATAATCTGTACAATGTATTGGCGACCGCAAATGTGTACGAGTTGGACCACGGGTCCCAGCATTTCCACATCCCGGTGCGCCTCAAAGGAGAAAGATGGCACAAAGACATAGTTGCAATGATGGACAGCGGAGCCACCACGAAGTTCATCAATAAGTGTTTCATCATGGAGAATCGAGTATGGACGCGGAAATTAAAGGAACCAATTCCGCTTTACAATATTGATGGAACACTCAACAAAGACGGAAGCATCTCGGAAGTAGCCGTGCTACAGATGCAGATAGGAGATCACATCGAAAAAACAGTGTTTACGGTCACAGACATCGGTCCAGAAGATGTGATCATTGGGTTGGATTGGCTACGCGAGCACAACCCCAAGATCGATTGGGAGAAAGGCTCCCTCAAGTTATCATGATGCCCTGAAACGTGCAGTGCCCAAAGGACTGGCTGGATTGAGCAAGCAGCGACTGCGCGTGATACGGGGGACAGGCCCACGGTGCGCAGGCGTTCGCCGAAGTCCAAACGGTCGGTCGTAGGTGCCTGCCGGAGCAAGGTACTCCTGGACTTTGAACCCGAAGAAGATCCGGTGGAAGTAGAGTGGGACAAGGCTGATTTGATCGAAGCCTGGGAGCAAGGTATCTGTCAGAATTTGACTACACAACACCTGCATGAAAAGATCGGCACAACCAGGGTTTGAACCCGGGACCTACCAGAGATGCACTGGGCGCTCTACCACTGAGCTATTGGACCTTGGTTACTATGGAATCATGAAGTCTCATATACGTTACTTCAAGGGTATGAACATGATCTATATTATAGATTCAGAGGTTCTTAACCGTCTCATATGTGTCAGAGCACACATTTGACAGTATCATGCTCCCCGGCGCCCCTCAGCTATTCGTCACAGCAGGGCATACGTACTCCCAGCTGTTCGCTGAGGAGGAGATTAAAAAGAAGGTCGTTAAGACCGCCGAAGAATCGGTACCTAAACAGTACCACGAGTTCCTGAATGTCTTCTCCAAAGAAGCATCAGAACGGCTACCCGAAAGGAAGCCTTATGATCATGCAATCGAACTCGTGCCCGGCTACTCGACGTTCCACTCGAAGGTGTATCCCTTATCGAACAATGAGCAGGAGGAACTTGACAAGTTCCTAAAGGAGCAACTAGCGAAGGGCTACATACGGGAATTGAAGTCACCCATCTCGTCCCCCTTCTTCTTCATCAAAAAGAAGGAAGGAACACTTTGACCCGTGCAGGATTACCGCCGGTTGAATGCGATCACCGTCAAAAATCGTTACCCCCTGCCGTTGATCGCTGAGATGGTGGATAAGCTCCGCGGCGCTACGCTCTTTACGAAGTTCGATGTCCGATGGGGATACAACAATGTCCGGATCAAAGCCGGTAACAAGTGGAAAGCGGCCTTTGTGACCAACCGAGGGTTATACGAGCCCCTGGTGATGTTCTTTGGCCTCACCAATTCCCCCGCGACCTTCCAGGCGATGATGAATGAGATCTTCCATGATCTCATCGTCGTGTCACAACGTGCTCTGCCACAGTCCCCTGGTTGGCCTAGGACGATCCCCCGGTGGCGGGAGCCACCACACCATGTGACCACATGGTTGCATCAGTTGCGGAGCATTCGGACCGGAGCAGAGCTCCGGCCACACTTCTTTTGTTGCATTGTTCCTGTGGCCAAGTGGCCCTTGTTCTCCTTTTGGACTGCTTTGTTCTTTCTTCTATTGTTCTGCCGTGGGAATGCTTTCCCCTGCTCATGTATATAAAGAGCTCTGTAGCGACCCTTTAATCCATACTTCTGTGACCCACTTCGACTTCAGCCCCTCTTGTGGCATTCAGTCCCCCAGTGCTAGTCCTGTGCAACTGCTCCCTGCGTCGCCTTTTTGATAGGTTATGAGCCCCGCGCTCTAGCAGTCAACTACACACACTACTAGCGCGCCACAGAGTCAATCTCTTCGATTTTCGGACCACTTCTTGTCCCTACACTCTCACATCTTTCCCTCTTG
>NW_020169834.1:521400-548099 GCF_002117355.1 Postia placenta MAD-698-R-SB12 | reverse complement strand
AGTAGTGTGGCCTCCGCTTCAGTGGGGGCTTTGGGGTCCGCAGCCTGTGGCTTGAGGTGGGCACCAGAGACAAGGCGCCATAGGCCTGCAGAGCGCAGACAGGCAGCCATGTCCCCAGCCCAGGACTTGTAGTTCGAGGCATTGAGCTTGGGGAAGGAGAGAGAGGACGAGTGGTTCGACATTTGTGGCACAAGCAGAGTGGCAGAGAGTGAAAGCGCAGATTGTGGCAAGAGGGAAAGATGTGAGAGTGTAGGGACAAGAAGTGGTCCGAAAATCGAAGAGATTGACTCTGTGGCGCGCTAGTAGTGTGTGTAGTTGACTGCTAGAGCGCGGGGCTCATAACCTATCAAAAAGGCGACGCAGGGAGCAGTTGCACAGGACTAGCACTGGGGGACTGAATGCCACAAGAGGGGCTGAAGTCGAAGTGGGTCACAGAAGTATGGATTAAAGGGTCGCTACAGAGCTCTTTATATACATGAGCAGGGGAAAGCATTCCCACGGCAGAACAATAGAAGAAAGAACAAAGCAGTCCAAAAGGAGAACAAGGGCCACTTGGCCACAGGAACAATGCAACAAAAGAAGTGTGGCCGGAGCTCTGCTCCGGTCCGAATGCTCCGCAACTGATGCAACCATGTGGTCACATGGTGTGGTGGCTCCCGCCACCGGGGGATCGTCCTAGGCTGACCAGGGGACTGTGGCAGAGCACATTGTGACAAGATGTGCATTAAGGTTGACGCCTCGGGCTACACCACTGGCGGCGTGTTGATGCAGAAGCAGGACGACGGCAAATGGCACCCTATCACCTTCATCCCATGTGATGGATCCAGCACAGTGAAACTATGAGATCTACAATAAGAAAATGCTCGCAATCATCGAAGCGCTAGACGACTGGTGCCACTATCTTGAGGGACTCCCCAATCAGTTTGAGATTGTGACACGAGGACCTTTCCGCTGATGATGAGATCATGGAAGATGTCATTCATCATCGCCTGGAAGGTTGCGGGGGAGTTAGTGAGACTGAAGAACATCACCAGGGGCTCGTACAACCCTCGGTTGGTCACAAAGGCCGCTTTCCACTCATAGCCGGCTTTGATCCGGACATTGTTGTATCCCCACTGGACATCGAACTTTATACAGAGCGTGGCCCCGCAGAGCTTATCTACCATCTCGGCGATCAGCAGCAAAGGGTAGCAATTTTTGACTGTGATCGTGTTCAATTGGCAGTAGTCCTGCACAGGTCGAAGTGTCCCTTCCTTCTTTTTGATGAAGAAGAAGGGGGACAAGATTGTCGTGACTTGAGGTCAAGCAACTGGAGAAAACCTGAAAGCTGGGGGCATCCGACTGATTCTCACCGAAGCGATGGTGAGCAATGCTCAAACCTAAGGCTAGGGACAAGTAAATGCATTAGTTAGTAAGGTAAGAAAGGAATACAAATGAGGGCTTACTGACCTAGGGACAAGAGGTCGAAACTGAGGTCCCTAGGGCAGCAGAGGTTGGCTTATATACATGGGGAGATAAGGGCAGGTGTGCGCACTGGTCCGTGCACAGCTGGTCCGTGCACAGCATGCCGACGCGGCCCCGGGGGCCGGTGAGTCAGAGCGGCTATGTCAGCGGAGCCTGAGCTGTGCTGCGCACTGCCGTCCTATCTAATCTGATCGTACAGTAGATAACGACTTGTCCGTTCAAGCGTATAGTACAGAGGTCGCAGGTTCAAGCCCACGAAAAGGAAAAATTAAAAAAGGCTAGACGCCGTACCAACTCGTGACAGATAACACTGATCAGGTGGTTCTCAAGCCAGAGCGCTTCCACATCACCTTCGCCCCGCGTGGCCATGTCTCGGTGACGGCCGATCAGTCACTTCTGAAGTGCATCAGGGAGTGTTCGGAGAAGGATCGGGAGGTGGCCGAGGCACTTAAGAAGGTGCAGGATCTCGGACCACCCCGGCTACAATGGGGCTTTGAGGAGTGGAATGCCAAGCAAGGGCTTTTGCTGTTCCGCGGGTGTGTATACGTCCCAAAGAACGTAGAGCTCTGGCGGGATATCGCCAAAATCCATCACAACTTGCCGATTGCCGGTCATAGCGGTCATGCCAAAACCCTTGAGCTCATATCGCAGAATTACTGGTGGCCAGGAATGTCTAAATTTGTCAACGAGTATGTAAGCACCTGTGACGTGTGCAACCATACCAAGACATTCCCAGCTAAGCCCCAGGGCCCGCTGAAGCCGAACGAGATCCCCGAGCGCCCGTGGCAGATCATCACAACCGATATGATTATTGGCTTGCCAAAGTCTGATGGATTTGACTTGATCCTGGTTACCGCCGACCGCTTTACCAAGCAGGTCCACTTCTTGGCCTGTCATGGGACCCTGATGGCAGAAGGTGTGGCAGACCTGTACATCCGCAACATGTTCAAGCATCATGGGGCCCCAGCCAAGGTCATATCAGACTGAGATCCCCAGTTTGCTTCAAAATATCTCCATGTGGTGTACAAGGGGCTGGGAATCGAGCTGGCGCTGTCCACGGCATTCCACCCTCAGACGGACGGCCAGACGGAGCGCTGGAATCAGGAGATCGAGCAGTACCTGCACGCTTTCACAAGCCACAGGCAGGATGATTGGGTGAAGCAATTGCCGCTCGCGGAATTCGCACTGAACAACCGAGTTCACTCCGCGACCGGGCACTCCCCTTTCTTCCTGCATCAAGGGTACAATCCTGAGATCCAAGTGCGGATCAATCCGATGTCTGCGATGCCTGTGGCCACTGATCGGCTCAAGATCCTGAAGGAGATTCGCGACGATACGCGCTCCGCGCTTGAGCTGTCAGCCGAGCGTATGAAGGTGTACTACGACAAGCACGTGCAGGAGGCACCAGTCTTTGTGCCAGGGGACAAGGTCTGGCTTGATGCCTGGAACCTTAAGCTGAAACAGCCGAGCAAGAAGCTCAGTCCCAAGTGCCTCAGACCTTATGCCGTGCGGCAAAAGCTCGGAGACTTGGATTACGAATTGGTTCTGCCAAAGTCAGTGCTGGTGCACCCGGTGTTCCATGTCTCCTTGCTCAGCAAGTACACGCGTAGCGAGATTCCGGGCCGGGAGCTGAAGGAGCCACCTGCGATCGAGGTTGAGGGCAACGAGGAGTACGAGGTTGAGCGGATCAAGGATTCAAGGATCTTCCAGTGTCAGTTGCAGTACCTCGTCAAGTGGAAGGGTTATGACGACTCACACACATCATGGAAACCGGTGCGCAACATTGCAAATGCGCCGGCCCTCATAGCTGATTTCCACCGGAAGAACCCGAACGCCCCTTGCCGCCTCAATGCCGCTTTCTTTGGTGGTCTCAACTTCCAGCTGATGCCTTTGCCGCTGACTGAAGCACGCTGCCACTCCAGGTGGGAGATGGGCAAGGGCACCTCACATGAGGTCATGCGCCATTGAGGGGGGGTAATGTCACGAGTTGGTACAGTGTCTAGCCGTTTTTTAATTTTTTTCCTTTTCGTGGGCTTGAACCCGTGACCTCTGTACTATACACTCGAATGGACAAGTCGTTATCTACTGTACGATTACATTAGATGGATGGTAGTGCCCCCCGGGGCCACGTCAGCATGTTGTGCATGGACCAGCTGTGCACGGACCAGTGCGCACAGCCTGCCCTTATCTTCCCCTATATATAAGCTGGCCTCTGCTGCCCTAGGGACCTCAGTTTCGACCTCTTGTCCCTAGGTCAGTAAGCCCCCCTTTGTATTCCTTTTCTTACCTTAACTAACTAATACATTTCTTGTCCCTAGCCTTAGGTTTGAGCTCTGCTCACCATCGCTTTGGTGAGACCCAGTCGAACGCCTCCAGCATTTAGGTTTTCTCCTGTCGCTTGACCTCAAGTCGCGACAATCCCCATGTCTGACATCCGGCCAATAATCCGTGCTCAAATGAGCTGTGATGGGTGACCCTTAGGCACAAAGGTAGGGCATATGATGTATGACGATCTTCATCAACTTCTCGGCTCCAACTCCTCAGCTCCATGTTTGATTGGTGCTCTTGATGAGCAGTTTGGCAGTTTGGCAGTTTGGCAGTTCAGTGGTTTAGTGGTGCTCTCGGTGAGCGGTTCAGCAGTTTGGTGGTGCTCTCAGCGAGCAGTTCAGCAGTTTGGTGGTGCTCTCAGTGAGCAGTTCAGCAGTTCGATGGTGGGATTTGATCGGGTCCGCATCAGGGTTCGGCGATCATATAAGGTCGATTGAGATGGCTTCGGCCCCATCCAGGCGGGTGGTTCAGCAGCAATGGCGGCAGGAATGGTCTGCGGTGCAACAGCGACCAGCAAAGCGTTAACAGTGACGGCATGCGCACAGGATCCGGCAACGCAGCAAGTGGTGGGCTTCAAGCTGCCCCCAGAGCTTTGCTAGGTAGTAAACCCCCCAGCAGGCTGACACAATTGTGTTGGAACAAGGGTGTGAACAGCGCGGGGCACGTTTGTCCACAGGCGTAGCGATGCCCATAAGAGACAATTGCGTGCAGTATGTACATCACGCGGGGTCGTTATATACTACAATAGGGGCCTCCGGCCCCCGGCTACTCACGCGCCCGACCACACGAGGCTGCACGTTTCAACAGTGACATACGAGGCTGCAATGGTCGATAGAATCGCTATCTCGATGTTGCTACACTGACAGGCAATCGAAACCGTTCAATAATATGATTACCGGTCTTTCTACAGAACGACCGCAAGGTACAACTACTGCTATTGCGTCCGGACAGTGTCCGAACATGGCCGAAATCAGCACGCATCATATAACCTATTTAACCCTATTTTGTGAAATTTACGGCTAATTAGCTCTAATTCGGCTAATTAGCTCTAGTTAGCAAGGGCTAATTAGCCGTAGCTAATTAGCCCGGCCTATTTCACCGTACCCTAGTAGCCACTGCTAGTTAGCCTAAATCATATATGGCGGTGTCAGGTACTGGTGGTGTTACAACGATCGGTCCTATACTGTACGCGGTGGTGGGGTGTGGTATGAAAACGGATGGGTACGAGACGACGCAGACTAGGAATCTGTCCAGTGTCGAGAGGATCTTCAGCAACAAGCACAGACAGCGACATGTCGCGTCATAAAAAGAGACCGGCTGTGACTACGCCCGGCGCTCTCTGCCCAATGTATGACCATCTTAGCCCATTACCCTCGTTGGTCTCACATTTTCATTAAACCACAGTGGAGGAGAGCTTATTCTAACTTGACCGCTTGCACTTTGCTAAAGCAACTCAATCCCAACCCAAACCAGCCTCAAAACCTTCGACATTGGATGGCGCCTTCGAAGAAGTCAGCTCCAAAGGGTCCGTTTTGTCTTGTACACTAGACACTTGCAAGGTTTGGCAGCTCACAAATGCTATGTGGCAGCGTCCACGTCGAAGAAAAGGCCTGCGGAGCAACTCAGCGATGCTGAAGAAAGCGCGCCTCGCAAAGTGGCGAAGGGTATGCGTCAACATAGTACGTATTGATGTTCCTCATCGAAATCTCTTCAACAGTGTATCCTATCTTTGAGAAGCCTTCAGAACGAAAGGCCCAACAAAATTCCACGTTCAAATGGATTTGGCCAGCGCTAGGCCCCAAAGCCACCTGTCTACATGGCGTCAACTTGCAACCCGAGAGCCGGACAAAGGTTGCTGCGTTTGATCTCGACGGATGTCTCATTGGGTCAAGCTTCGGAAAAAAGAGCAAGAGCGGCGCCCCTCCGGAATTCCAATGGTGGAGACCGAGTATACCCACGAAGCTGAAGGAGGTCTACGACGAAGGGTGAGTGAAGGAGCACACGTTCAAAATCGCTCTCAAATAGTTGGCGTCAGTTATTCAGTAGTAATAATCACAAACCAGGCTCTCCGTTCTGGCGCGCTCACGGAGTGGAAGAAGAAAGTACCTTGCATAGGTGCTGCTGCAAGTAGCTCGCGTCACTAGTAGGACCCGACTCTAACGTCTTTCCTGTAGCTACCAGAGGTCCCTTTTCGTCTATTAGCAGCCACAGCCCGTGATGGGTACCGCAAGCCCATGCCGGGAATGTGGTACGAGCTGGAGCGTATTTTTGCACAAGATGGCGTACAGATAGGTTTGCTAGTTGTCACCAGTGTCTGCAATCCCGTTCTGATTCCACACAATCTAGATATCGAGTCGTCTTTCTTTGTTGGGGATGCTGCCGGCCGCCGCAATGATCACGCCGGGACAGACCGGAAATGGGCACTGAACATTGGCATCCCCTTTTTTACACCCGAGGTATGTGACATTTGAGACGTGTCGGGCACGCTTCGTCAAGACCTCTCCTAGGAGTACTTCCTTAAGCTACCTGCTGCCCCATATACCCTGACCGGCTTCCATCCCTCGTCCCTGCCCACTGACTGTGAGCGCTATCCACTGCTCTATAATTCTCCATGAAATGACAGCAATGCAAATAGCACCGCAAATTACACCTACTTCGACTCCCCTTGTGGCATCTCGGTCACCGGAGGTTGTTCTCTTCGTCGGGTACCCGTCCCTTGGTAAATCTACCTTCTACCGCAAACACTTCGAGCCCGCCGGATATGTGCATATCAATCAAGACATCTTGAAGACGAGGGACAAATGCATCAAAGCGGCAGAAGAGGCCGTGAAAGAAGGGAAGAGCTGCGTCATTGGTAACTTGCCATGAGTGCGGTCTCCTTGCATCTTCTGAATTTTGTGTATAGACAACACGAATCGCAACGTAGATACAAGGAAGTACTATGTTGATCTCGCGAAGAGACTCCAGGTGCCTGTCAGGTACGATATCCAATCGGACAACTTGCTGCTACGATGCTTACTCCCAGGAACGATAGATGTGTCATCTTCGAAGGCTCGTCTGATTTAGCGTGGCACAATAATCTCTACCGCGCGTATAACTTGCCGCCAGCCCTTGTTCACAAGGAGGTACGCCATAGCTGATAATCGTCAATATTGCTTTTTCATATTCCACACTTTAGTCGAAACGAGAGATGGTGCCGTATACTGCATATACAAGCTTCAAGGCGCAGTACCAGGAGCCGGCGGTCGGTGAAGGCTTTAGTGAGATCAAGCGGGTCAACTGGGTGTTCGAAGGCGACGAGGGAGTCCGGAAACGATGGAGCATGTGGTTGCAGATTGATGGCAAATGATCCACCTAAAGCTGAGGGGTCCATGCACATAGTCTACCAATCTCTATGCTGCTGAAGCGACGAGAGTAAGCGAAATTATTCTTATGTAATAGCACCCCTCGGTACTGTCTGCACAGGGTGCGGAATACCGTACAATTACAAGTGATCGTGGCTTTTCCTCGACAGACTGAGACACTCGCGTACATACTAATCGTCCTCTACTTTCTTCAGTCCACTGAGGTCCCTGGTGCCGCTGCGAAGGAGATCAGCTCAACGATGTTGTTTCTGCCATAAGAGCGGGACATACACGACAGGGAATCCATAAAAGTCGATCGCATCGATCCGCGTCTGGTCTTCACCACCTTGATTTGACTCTACGAATATCTGCGTGCAGAGGTATGAGCTACTGTGTTTCGCAAACGTAGCATTTACGTACATGAAGGGTGTTCACGCTCTGGAAGCGGACATACCGCAGAGGAATCCGCTTCCCCTGTTGCACCTGCTCCTCTGTGAGCTCAAACTCTTGTGCAGCCTCTCCGTCCTCGACATCGTCGAATCCCAAGGATGGATGATTTAGAAAAAGTTTGATTCTCATGGGAGCTTGCGCCACATTCGACGATTGGATGGAGATGGAGCGTATGCGGACTGTCTGGTTGAACTGAACGGGCGTGGTATGAGCTCCATTCCATCGCTCAATAGCTGACGGGCATACCGTCACATTCAACAGCAGCTGCTCGTCGGCATCGCTAAGGAGGTATGTTCCTCCGGTATTCTTGGTTCTCGAGCCGACGATCGACTTGAGAGTGTGCTCCTCCTCCTCATTGAGGCACGTCAGCTGCACCAGATCAAGCTGCTCGAGGATGGACGGCTGGAAAGCGCATCTCAGTCAATCCAGACGACCCATGCAAGAAGGCAAGGCATTCCCAGCTCACATCACTTTCATCCATTGCAGTGCAGAGGTCGCCGAGCAGTACAAGCAACGAGATTAGATAAGATGGACGAGTACAGAAAGATGAAAGTCAACTTCTTGAACGTACACTGACATCACATTTGCACTTCGAAGGATGCGATCGCAATTGGCACATGGTTTATTTTGACCCATCCCAATCAATCAAGGTACGTTAGACTAGCTGCACGGTGGCGTGAGCAACCTACTGTTGTGCTTAAGCTTGCGCGAGCCCTTAGGCGACTACGAGTAGGACTGCAAGGCATTGCAGTCATTCTCGTAGTTGTACCAAGAGCTCGACTGCCCAAAATGTAACTGATATATATCCATTGTAGTGCCAGAATCACCTCATACGTCGCATACTATGCGCCGAGGCATAGACATAGAAGACGACTCCGACACGCCCCTTGACTCTATCTACGCCGCTCAACTCTCGGAACATCTCGACCAAGTGCGCGCCCATCTTGCTGGGCAAGATGGACCTACTCCGTCTCCGTCGTTCAATGCACCCCGTGCCTTCTGGACGAGCACGGAGAAGAATCTCTTCTTCCACGCGCTGTCAGTCCACTCGCGGGCAAGACCTGACTTGATTGCTCATGAGATCAAGACGAAGACAACAACAGATGTTTGCATCTACCTCAACCTGCTCGAGGATGCCACGAGGAATGTTGGCGCACTTCGTAGTGAAGACCGGGACGCAGCTATAGAAGTATCTGACAACTGGATTGCTACCGAGGAGAAATATGCACGGGCGCTGATGCGTGCGGAGCCAGCTGCAGAAGAGGAAGCTCTACAACAGCAACGCGAAGAAGATATGCGCATTCACAGGCTCGCCATACGCGCACCGAAGAAAAGCGGTCAGGAACGCGACCGCGACGGGGAGAAGGCCCGGAAGGCTGCGTTTGATCTGTGGCTTTACGACAAACAAAAAGATTGGGAGACTGAAGATGCGCTCCGTGACTTTGATGCACCCATGTTGACGGCGGTGTATCGTGTACTTCGAGAGGCAGAGGAGGCAGGGAAAGAGGATGAACAGCTTATGGATCCTGTTCTTGGAGATGCATCTCTTCTCGGGTCGACTGCCAACCCAAGCGCAATACCCGCTCGAGCGCCCGATCCAGAGGGTACCCAATCACTAGTGGAACTGTCCCCTGGAGCACGTCGTAGGTTGCAGAAGCGATTGCATATGCGGAAGAAGCGCGCGGAGGCGAAGGGAGTGCCGCTTGACGAGACGGCGGGGAGACTGAAGACGGGAAGGAAGAGCCATAAGGGAGCATCCAAGTCGCGCTCCGTCTCGTTCGTTACGGAAACTACGTCACCGACGCTTGAGGACAACGGTTCGTACTTCTCGGAAATCAATGCAACTCTTATTTTATCTCTGACATGCCTTAATGTACTCAGGCGCTCACGAGGATAACCTGGCGCACAAAGAGAAGGATGATCAAGTCGATCCAGAAAACCAAACGGTACAGGAGCCACAGCGACCGCAAAAGGTATCTGGAGCTACACTACCGTACAAGCGTCTGGAGAAGCTCGAAAAGCTAGGATTAAATGCAGAGAGATTACATGAAGATGGGCTCGGTTTACTCCATCCTATAGGAATCTCTAAGCTCATGCAGTGCGTATTTGTGCTGGATATGATATTGAAGTGATCATCATTGCTGACCTATCGTTAGGCTTTACAACAGGCTGCATGATGTTCCCCCTTCAGTTGGTTCTCAAATTTCAGGAGAGGTGATGAAGCTCTTGAATGCCCATGTCATTCATTTCACAACGCAGTTGGTGCATCGGACAGTAATTGTGAGAGAGCAAGAACAGCTTGCGAAGATGCATAGTAAGGTCTGGCGATTGGGTGAAAACCAGGCATGTCCCCTCGATATTACACGGTGAATCACCTACGGAGTTATACTAACAGATGCGAGCAGACCGTGGCAGTCGCGAACGTCGAGCATGCTTTGTCTATGATGAGCAGCAGCAGATTGTCCAAACGCTCACATTTTAAAGGTTTACTGGGGAGACTCGGCATCGAACCACAGGAGGATAGCGAGGCTGGAGGTGCTCGTGAACGGGAGTCACAGAAAGACGTGCATAGCAAGCGTAGACAACAGCAGCAAAGTTCACAAAGTGACCATTCCGAATCGGATAGTTCCTCGTCAGGGACGGACGAGGATGAGGATGACTGTGACGATGGAGACGAGCCGTCGGACGCTAAAGACGAGGATGGAAATATAGGTGACGATGAAGCTGAATCCAAGCTGCTTTCTGCCCAATCGCTTCACCGAACAATCTTCAGACCGTTTATGCGCCTTCCGTCATCTGTGCGCTCGGGCCCCAACTCCGCAGATGTCCAGTACACATCTGCCTACATGCCCTATCCCCTTCCGTCTACATACGCCGAGCCGTTCCGCGAAGAGGAGCTCATGCCGGAGGACACTGACACGGATGCGCTTCTCGAGGAGCTCGTCCAAGAGGAGAAGCTAGACAAGCGGGATCGCGAAGTTGACAGGATTTATGAAAAGGACCTCTGGCACAAGTTCAACTCTCACGAAGCCACCTGGTCTGCGGGCGAGAACCAGGACAGCGGCGACGAGCCTGATGAACGAGTGGGCAACAAACGAAAAAGAAAGGAGCAAAGCAGCGAAGACGAGGAAGTTAAGAAAGGCCAGGGCACCGGCCTGCGATTCTGTCGCCCTGGCGGCCGTATCAAGTCGAGCATCTACATTGTTGACAGCGACTGAGAAGATGATAGTCCTCCTCAGCCATGGAGATTCGTTGTACATATGGCATCTGGTGAGAGGGACAACGATTTACCATGTTCCCTGAATTTGTCACAGTCTTCTAGCTCAGTGAACGCACACGGTGCGAACTTAGCAGCTGACACGGTGCCGTCACATTCAGCAGCAGCTCGTCGACATTGCTGATGCCCATTCCTCCAGCATTCCTCGTTCTCGGGCCAACAATGGACTCGAGTGTGTTCCTCATTGGGGCACGTCAGCTGCACCAGAGAAAGTCATTCGAAGGCAGCCGGCCAGCAAGCACATCCCAGTCAATCCAAATGGGCCTGCGAGAACGGGAGGAAGTCCCAGCTCATGTCACTTTCATCCATTGCATTGGTCGGGTATTAGGCGCAATACAAGTAGCGAAATTAGATAGGATGAACGAGTAAAGAAAGGTGACAATGATCGACGATGAAAGCGAAACCGACCCGAGTCTGGCGCTGCACGCAGAGATACATCCTACCCAGACAGCACACAAGAGAGAACCAACAATGCCCCTCACACAATCACACACTCATCTTTCGCGTCCTGCCGCGTCGGCCGCGCCATGTTCGCCCGCTTGTTTCCATTTCGTTTCATTTCCGTCAGGCGGTTCATGGCCCGCTTGTTGCCTTGCGCTGTAAGTGGAATCATATCATGAGCGACAGTCTCAGTAAAAGCATCCGATATGACGCACCTGCTGCTCGCATGTACCACCGCTTGGCGAACTCTATGTCCTGCTTGATACCAATCCCGACCTCGGCATAGTATCCCACAGCATACTCTGCCTTGCTCAAGCCTTTGTTTGCAGCTCTTCGCGCCCACAAATACGCCTCCGAGTCGCTTTGTTTGAGCACACCGTCGCTACCCGTCAAATACCACCCGCTCAGCGCGAGTTCCGCCTCCGAGTGTCCCTTCTCCGCCGCCTTCGTGTACCACCCGATAGAGCGTCGGGGGTCGACGGGGCACGTCAGGTTCCCGTACTCGTGACACTGCCCCAGCCGATACTGCGAGTGCGTATAGCCCAAGTGCCCTGCACGGGTGTACAACTCCTTCGCGTACGCAGGGTCGTATGGCACCACACCGTTCTGTGGGTTTTCATACAGCAGTGCGAGCTCGTGCAGCGCGTGTGGGTTTTCTTCATCCGCTTGCTCCGCCGCGCGCTTCAGCCACCCGACTGCATCGCGCAGATTCGGCTGCTCACCGAGGAGCCCGCGTATTAAGATCACGCCAAGCTTGTACATCGCCGCCGTGTCGCCTAGCGAAGCAGATTTGCGATAGAACGCCAACGCCCGCTGAGGTTCCCTGCGCGTCCCCGCGCCAATCTCGTTGCACACCGCGACGCGATAACACGCTGCGGCGTGGTTCTGCTTTGCTGCCTGCAAGTAGAGGTGGTACGCGCGCTCATGGTCGACGGGCAAGCCGAGCATGCCTGTGCCGTGGCAGTTCGCAAGGAAGAACTGCGCCTCATCGTACGCCTGGCCCTGGGTAGCAAGCCGCCGCATGACTTTGAGCGATTCCTGGATGAGCGCATCACGGAACTTCTTTACGCCCCGCTGGTCTTTCGCGTCTGCACCGAAGCGTTTCGCCGCCTCGATCAGATACTTTGCGTACAAGAAGTGCGACTCTGGGTCAGGATCGTCTTTGATGCGCTGCCGGTACTGATCGATGTACTCCTTCGTGAAGGGCGGCGCGCTCAGATCGATCGCCTTTGTCTTCTGCGTGCGGAGATTGACGGACGCGGTCGTGCCAGATCTTTGCAGTGATGGCCTGTTGCGGAACTCGACCTCTTCTTCCTGCATCTCTGGTGGTTGCGGCGGCCCGCGGACAAGGGACGTCTGTGACGACGCAGGATACATCGACGGTGGCGGGGCAGGGGGCTGGTAAGCACCCGGGCCCAGGTACGTTGCAGACTGGCCTGCAGGTATCGGAGGCGGTCCGTTTTGTGCGTAGTACTGTTGCGGAGGCATAGGACCGGGACCAGGCGGGGGTGGGTGGTAGCTGACGGGAGACGGGGCGTGCGAGCCTGGTGGAGGCGGATGATATGGTGATGGGGAAGGCTGAGGCGGGCCCGGCGGCGGACCCATCCCAAGTACGTCGGACGCAGCAGCATACAGGCTATTGAACTGATTTTGGGGAGGCGGAGGGGCGTGCATGGGGTAGCCCGGCTGCTGGCCTTGCCAGTTTGGCGGGGGATATCCACGGGGAGGATACGGCCCCGCACCATCCATATGGTAACCATTGGGCGACGGCTGCTGCTGGTACACCGAGTCCTCATACGAATACAGGCTTGTCCCGTCCGTCTCCCCGGAGCCATCGTACGCGCCGGAATCGCGCGTGTCGCTGTACACACTGTTGTACGCACTGCCCCCGCTCCCGCCAGAATGCACCGAGCTCGCGTCATACCCGTTCGGACGGCCGGGAGGCATGCGCCTCATCGCGTGATCGGGAGAGACGGGCATCCCGGGGTGTCCCATACGTTGCTGGCCGTGCACCGACATGGCAGAGCGCATGGACATCGATGTGCCCGCGCGCGGCACGGGATCGCCGTTGTGGTACGCGAGCGGACCAGCCCCATGCGCTGACGGGTCGCTGACGCGCAGGTCGTTGAAGCCGCTGAGGATATCGTTAGGGTCATACTGCTCGTATGGGGGCGGCATGGGCGGCATAGGTTCGTGCTGGCCGTTCGGGTGCCCTTGCGACGGCAGCGACGGAACCGAGTAGTTCTGGAGACGCATGAGCGGGTTCGCTGGGGACAAAGGACATAAGGGGCGCATAGCGTGTGCATCTCAGAAATCTCAGCTCACGACTAGGGCCCTGGTATTCGTGCTCGTGCGGGTAGGCAGAATCATCTTGGGTATGGCGGTGGGCGAGCATGGGGTGCTGCTGGCTGCCTGGAGACATCTGCTGAGGATGCTGTGCCTGCGCCGGCGCAGGATAGCCTTGTGTGTCGGACATGGTGTACCAGGTCGACGCACGGACGATGCGGGCGACGTGCGAGACGACGAGGATGGTGGGACAGAGGAAGCTTCAAGGCAGAGTCCAGCGCTTAGCAACCTTACCTGACCTGTGGATCAGCAGCGAATCGGGTACACGACAAATTCCGGGCTAGGAATTGTGGATTGATACGAACATGGCTGACCGCAGCAAAGCCAAGAAATACACATCGAATCCAATAATGATATAGACAACATCAAGCTACCACAGCAGGAGGGGGCGCAGGCAAGGGCTCAGGCTGTGCAACATGGTTACCCACCGCGTCTACCTCCATCTTGGGCGGAGGCTTGTCCTCCGATGGTTCTTGCTGAGCGGCCACGGGATCACCGCCCCCGGTGTCTCCGTCTATCAGCATACTCTCCTGCTTGATCTCCTGCGCTGCCGCTGCCGCTGCCGGGCTCGATGGGACGGAGGGATCCCCGGTCCACACCCAATCCTCGACCACCCTCTCAATCCTCTGCCTCTCCACTCCTTTATCCGTCTGACGCACCTTCACAACCACATCCCTCCGCCGCTCGACCTCGACCTCCTCGCCACCCTCCTCGTCGTTCAGCTCCTCCCTCCACTCCACCCACCGCTCTCTCCAGTCCTCTCCGTCTGGCCGCCGCGCCTTAATCACCCTGCTTTCCTTCTCCGGCGCCAGCTCCGCCACCCGCTCCCACTGCCGCCTCTTGAAGTTCCTGAAGATCCCGTTGCCGCTGGGATCCTCCGGCTCAGCCGTCGACCTCTTCCGCTTGCCCAACCCATTCACACCATGGTCGGCACTGTTAGTCTTCGCCAACTTGCGGCTGCTGCGGCCTTCATCATCGCTTGTATGCCCCGCTGCATGACGTACCCGCCACCGCAACTCCCGCACCAACGCAGGGGCATCCTTGATGCGATCACTTGGCACCTGCTCCTTGGCCTCTCGCTTTGCCTGGTCGGTCCCTCGCTCCATCGTACGGGCCTCTGAGACTAGAAATGTAACAAGAGCTTCGACTGACTCGAGCACCCTTGGCGAGAATTCTTCCTTGGCCTTTAGGTCCCGTAAATATTTCTCTGCGGCATACCAACATAACCTACGTCATACCCAAATTTAGCCGTGACACGCATAACAACGGCACCAAAACGCACCGTATGAAATAAGGAAACCTAAACTTCTTTGGCACATGAGTCGCAATCTCGATATCCCGCACCTTGAGCTCTGTAGCACCCATTAGATACGCTGACGGATTGATAGCTATGAGCCTCACGTGTGGGCACATTGTATGAGTGCAGGAAGTTCCCACCAAAGACGAGTGTGTCAACGGGCGTGTGCTACTTCGCAGTCAGCGATAATAAAGTTGGCCACAGAGCACACGACACCTACCACAGCGTGTATCCACCCAGTGGGAATAATCATGGTGTTACCATCATGCAGTTCAACTTTGAACACCTCGTCGACCATATCGCCCAGCCAGGAATGGTTTTGCATCTCCGTTCCTGACCATCGTTCGTACGCCTGTAGGTTCGCAGGCGTCGGACGGATGAAGTAAAACACCTGTGGCATAGCTCGCATCAAACAGACAACGGGATGCTAGATGAGAATGGTCACACTTTCGTGCCGTGCAAAATATGGTAATACACAGACGAGCCAGCGAAATCGACGTGCCAATCCTGCAACGAAGTTCCTTCAGTACAGCGGAGCGAGCCAGCGACCGATGACGCACCGTCCAGGCCCCCGCGACGCCCATCAGGCAGTATAGCTGCACTTTCGGATAGGCATTCCCTCTGCCCTTCTTGGTACTTGGCCAGAACTTCTCTACCCAATCAAGCTCCCGTACAATCCGCGGTGGAAGCACTTTGTCTGCGAGGTCGGTCCCGGAGATCTCGAGCGAGATCACATTTCGTATTTTGTCGCGTGCGGACGCCTCCGTTTCGTAGTAGTCGGCCCATTTCCCGAGGGTCCAGCCTGGAGCAGTCGACTGTGTGTTCACATCTCCAGGCCTGTCGTTAGTACATATCATTATAGAGATTGAAACCTGCACTCACCGATGACTTCGACCGGTGTCTGGGCGCCGATGACCTCCGCCACATCCCGCACCGTTAGACTTTTCGGCGGCATCTTCATACCGAGACCGTCAGGCGATTCGATGACAATGGGCTCGCGCATGGCGCTCTCGTCGTTTTCCAGCCATTCCACGCCGACCTCCGTGCCCTTCATGCGCCGGAATGAGTCTTCCTTGATCGCCTTGCCCTCCAGCATGCGCAGCCAGCGATCCGGGCCCGCCTCCGAGCCTGTATTGTGCAGTCCGGCGTAGTCGCGCTGGGTGCGCTTCCGCGCCGACTTGCGCGCAGGCGGCTTCATCGTGATCACGCGCGCGGGGTCTTGAGCCATGCACGCCTTGCAGAACCTATGCAGCGCGGGGGTAAACAGTTTGCAAGCTCAGCTAGAGCACGGAGGCAAGCAATGCTAACCATTTGTCGACCGCGTCGAGGTCACCGCCATCACCGGCGCAGCGCCAGTGGTACCACGTCTTGCATGCATCGCAACGGACCCAGTTCTCCTTGTCGGCGGCGTTCCACTCCTGGGTGGTCTCTCCGGTCTTGCAAGCAGGGCAAGTATCCTCATCCTGCATGCCCGGACCGGGGTCGGCAGCATCTTGCTTAGAGGACGCCGCGGCGTCGTCGGGCGCCCCTGACGCGGTGGACGATCTGCCGTTGCGACGACGAGCACGAGCCATGGTTCAGACCTGTAGACGAGTACGAACTACTCTGCTGTGCGACCAGATGGAGGCGGGTGCGAACTCTCCAGTCAGCCAAATCCTTCGTCGGCGCTGCTGTGAGAGTTGTCCAAGACAGTCCGTCGCTCGAAATGAGAATCTGCGTGCACGTGACCCTCCCACTAATACGCGAGATATGTGGTGTGACGTCAGAGCTACAATTAAATTCTGAGCGCAAGGGTACAGTAAGTCTATAGCTATACATTCGCGGTTTTCTTACAACATCGTTTTGATTTCCTTCCTTCTAGTCATCGAACGTCAGATTCTTTCCCCCTGCTCATCGAACGTGCATTTACTTCTCGCTGAGCTCCGCAACACCAGGCAGAGTCTAGCAGGGAAACTGTCAACATTCCAGAGTGAAAGATGGGAAGAGTCAGGCATACCTTGCCCTCGAGAAGCTCGAGACTGGCGCCGCCACCCGTGCTGACATGGCTGAGCTTGTCTTCTGCGCCGTGCTGCGCGACGACTGTCGCTGTATCGCCACCACCGACGATGACAGTCGCACCCTTCTGCGCCGCCTCGATCGTTGCCTCGAGCAGGGACTCCGAACCTTGTGAGAACTTGGGGAACTCGAACACACCCGGAGGCCTAGAAGCAGCTTTGGTCAGCAGATGCGCAATGTAGGGTCCCTCGATGGACGCTCACCCATTCCAGAGAATGGTCTTCGACTCCAGCACGGTGGTCTTGAATAGCGCGCGGCTCTTCGGGCCCGCGTCGAGACCCATCCAGCCATCTGGGATACCAGTGACGTCATCGGCAATGCCAGTCGTTGCGTCCTTGTCGAACTTGTCTGCCGTGATGTAGTCGACAGGGAACACAACTTTGATATTTCTTTGCTTCGCCTTCTCAACGAGGGCAGCGACCTTCTCTGATCCGGCAGTGTCGAAAAGCGAGGTTCCAATCTATGAGCAGCTGGTTTAAATACGGATTTCTCAGCGACACCGGGTACAGACATACGGGAACATTGTCGAGGGTCTTCTTGAAAGTGAAAGCCATACCGCCACAGATGATAAGCGAGTTGACCTTGTCCAGCATGTTCTCAATAAGCTGGATTTTGTCCGAGACCTTCGCACCGCCAAGTATGGCTAGGAAGGGGCGCTCAGGGTTCTCGAGGGCCTTGGCGAAGTACTCGAGCTCCTTCTTCATCAGGAAGCCAGACGCACGCTGCGGCAGCTTGACGCCAACCATACTCGAGTGCGCACGGTGCGCGGTGCCGAACGCGTCGTTCACATACACATCGCCGAGCTTCGTGAGACCCTCGCGGAACTCGTTGACCTTGGCGGGGTCCGCCTTGGTCTTTTTCCCGTCCTTGTCCTTCGTCGAGCCCTCCTCCTCGATGTGGAAGCGGAGGTTCTCGAGCAGAATGACGGACCCAGGCGCGGCGTCGTTCACGACCTTCTCGACGTCCGCGCCGACGCTCTCGTGCACGAAGATGACGGGCTTTCCCAGCTGCTTCTCGACCTCCTTCGAGACGGGCTCGAGCGAATATTTGGCGACGACCTTGCCGTCGGGGCGGCCGAGGTGGGACATGAGTATTACCTTCGAGGCACCTGGGGAAGGGGTGAGCGGGCATTTCAGCGCGGGTGTTCATGCATACCATTGTCAACCGCATACTTGATGGTGGGGAGCGCTGCGACAATACGCTGTATATTTGTGAGGAGCAGCCCGCGGGGAATGCTGAAGGTGGACTTACGGCGGGATTAGTGACCTTGCCATCCTGCATGGGGACATTGAAGTCGACGCGGATGAGGACGCGCTTGCCCTTGAGGTCGAGGTCGGTGATGGAGAGCTTGTTGGAGAGAGACATGGTGGGCGATGGGGGTGAAGTGCAGTGGGGAAACCGCGCTTGCCCGGGGTACTTTATATGCGATCGATGAGGGATCGCGCCAGGACAAGAGGCGCCGTCGAAGAGATCGGCATCTCCCATACATCGAGAACATGGTCTCAATCTCGGCACAGGCGTCTCGCGCCTCTAGTCTTTCACCTCTTTCATCTCCGTCTCCCATGGACGCCCCTCCTGACGCTGCCCCAAACTCGCTCGGCCTGGACCTCGACACCCTCAGGATCAAGGACGAGCTGGAAACCTCTGGCTCATTCGAGCCTCCCCCGGATGCGGCGGACGAAACCAATGCACCAAAAGCGGAGGAAATAGACAGTTCAGATGCTGCAGAGACAGCCGCGGAGACCCCTGTAGCGGAGGACGAGACCAAGTCTCCAACATCCGATGGTGGAAAGCGGGAGCGGGAGAAGAAGCAGCCATATGTGAATCCAGAACGCGTCAAAACCGGAGGGGCGCAACGAGTATGTATCTAAGTCTACTGGCGATGTGGCACAAGTTCACAATGCGCCATAGGATAAACTGAGCGACGAGGAGCTGACCGAACGGATGATTCGGATACGGGAGCAAAACGAGAAGATCAAACAACGGCGCGCGGTGTGTTACAGACATCGCTGGGCACCATTCCTATGCTAATCATTGTGTAGGATGTCCAAGCTGATGAAGATGCTTTCAAGAAGACACAAGAGGCTGAACGGGTCAAGGCGGCAAAGACCAAGAAGGTGCAGGAGAACATCGACCGCACTCGCGAGCAAAACGCTCGCAGGAAGATGGAGAAGGTGGGCAATGTCTACAAGTGTGGCGTGGAGATCTTCATTGCATTTCCACAGATCCAAACTCGTGAATGGGACTCCGGGAAACCAGCCCGAGACTGGAAACCAGTCAAGAAGCCTGAGGATGGCGAGGATGCAGATAAGGCGCCTCGTCAATCTATCGGTATCCGTGGCGTCTCGCGCGGAGGTCGTGGTCGTGGCAGAGGACGAGCGCAACGCACATCAGCGGAAGCGTCAGCTGAGACAAGCGAGGAACCCAAGGCTGCTGAGGAGGTCCAGTCACCTCCGGAAACAGAGGCAGCAGTGGATTGGACAATAGGGGCAGTACCGGATTGGTGAAGTCAAACAGCGCCATGTATACCCATGTATAATCTCTGAACTTCTCGCACGTTCTTGCTGAACGCACGTTGTCACGTCTGTGGTGGTACGCTATGTACTTACTTTAGGGACCGTTGTGAACATCATCTCGCTTTCCGTGTTTTGCAATCATCATAAGCTGTCGTTGGCAATCAATTCGAATGATAAGAACGTGCCTTACCCAACATTTAAATAAGATTCTTCATTGTGTTCTGGCGGGCTGTTTCGCAGCAGCTTGAATTCGTCTCACGATGTCATATCACATACATGGTTGGTGTCATTGTTAACTTGCATTCACGTGCATCTCTATTACAGACCTTTTGAAGAGGTCACCAGCCATTTCTGACGGAGTTGATCGGCGGGCGTTGTTTGGCCTTGTTGTCCAACAGCTTCGTTCCTGGCCCGCATTTGGCAATTACCGCCAAAAAATCCTAGCACGGCTCGAGGACGGCGTACCGGAACCTTGTCTGTTACTTCCACCATGGGTCGCGGTGTCCTCCTAACCTCCAACCTGCCCCAGCTACAGAATCTGATCAAGCGCGACCCTGCGGCTTACAAAGAGGAGTTCTTGCAACAATGGAACCACTACAACAGCATCCGACAAATATTCCAAATCAGTCCGGACGAGCAGGCTCAGCATTTTAGGGAATTGGTCACATTCATTGCGCAGGCACGTTGTCTGCTCATGCTGTCCTCATACTTCTATTGAACTCTGCTGTGCAGGTCGCGCAATGCTACCCTAAGGAAACGGCGGAGTTCCCGTCTCACCTATCCACTTTGCTACTTGAAAACTATGGCACGCTCTCGCCCGATACCCGCAAGTCCCTCGTCCAAAATCTCGTTATGCTGAGGAACAAGGATGTGATCACCTCCATAGTGTGCGTCGACTGCTTCCTGCGCTCTGCCATTGCTCATCCCCGTTCGCAGACTCCTGAAGACCCTCTTCCCCCTCTTGCCCCGCACAACGTCGACGACTCTGCGAGCACTCATCCGAAAGACAATCTTATCCGACATCCGTACGGCCAACCTCCGTACTAAAAACCACAAGCTCAACCGCGCGGTACAGGCCATGTTGTTCGGGATGGTGGAACGCGGCATGGACGCAGAGGTGGTAGGGGACAAGGGAAAGCTAAGGGCTGCTTCCGGGATGCCTGCGCAGAATGCCACGCAGAACGGCGGTGAAGCGATGTGGGCGATCGTCTTGACGAAAGAACTATGGAAGAAAGGCATCTGGTAAGTGCTTTCCATCACATGTCGTGCGGTGAGGCTCTGAGCTCTTCCAGGAATGATGCCAAGACAGTCTCTATTGTCGCGCTTGGTTGCTTCCATCCTGTCACGAAGGTCCAAAGCGCCTCGTTGCACTTTTTCCTTGGGAGTGATGAGGAGAACGACGATTCTGATGACGAGGAAGAAGATGTAAGATTGACTTGGGTTGTATGTATGTACTCTAACTGACTAGGTTTATAGGAGCCAGACGTAAAGGGGCTAAAACACCGAAGAGAGATCAATAAGAAGACAAGAAGTGGAGAGAAGAAGATACGGAGGACACTCAAGTCCTTCAAATCGGTGAGCTGCGCTTCCTCAAAGCTATTCGCTTGATAACTGATATCTGGCAGAAACAAAAACGGAAAGCAGACGCGTTCACACCCAATTTCCCTGCCATCCAACTGCTCAATGATCCGCAGACGTTTGGCGAGAAGCTCTATGACAACCTGAACCGTTATGACAAGCGCTTCTCTCTCGACCACAAAATCCTGCTCATGCAACTCCTGGCTCGCGTCATGGGTGCACACAAGCTCTGCGTTCTTGGATTCTACACCTACATCATGAAGTACCTCACATATCACCAGCTACGCATTCCTGCCATCCTCGTCGCGCTTGCCCAGTCCGTACATGACCTCACGCCGCCGGATGCACTCACGCCTGTTGTGCGCAAGCTTGCACAGGAGTTCGTGCACCCTGGCGTCGGCAGCGAGGTCATCGCTGCGGGTATGAATGCGATACGTGAAGTGTGTAGACGCCAGCCCTGGGCTATGGAGGAAGACTTGCTTGGCGATCTGGTCGAGTACCAGAAGAGCAGGGACAAGGCTGTTACCGCGGCAGCGCGGGGGCTGCTGCAGCTCTTCCGGGAGGTCAATCCTGGTATGCTCAAGCGGAGACAGCGCGGCAAGGAGGCGAGCATGACCATGGCAGGGGGGAACCAACCCTTACCGTTTGGCCACAGTACAGATGCCGCCGTGGACATCGAAGGGCTCGTGGTAAGTGTTTCCACACGTCTTCTCAGCAGCAGATCATCATACAGGCTTGGGTTAGCTTCTGGAAGACCATCTCAAGGCGCTGCGCGCGGAGGAAGGCATTGCATCAGGCGATGAAAACGAGGATGATGAGGCTGCCTGGGAGGGCTGGGATGTCGAATCATCAGAAGACTCCGATGACTCCGGTGGATGGATGGATGTTGAGTCTGACGGTGAAGATCTTGAGATCAGCGACAGTGAGGACGAGGGAGAGAAACGGCCAGCTAAGGGGAAAGGTAAAGCTGATGTCGACGCCGATGCCGAGTCAACGCAAGACCCTACACCGGTGGAGGAGGCTGCCGCGAACCGCATCTCGTCACTTGCCACAACAAAAGTGAGATCATGCCGCTAGTAAACACATTCTTCTTCTCACCAATGATCTCTAGATCTTGACCCCTGCCGACTTCGCTATGATCAACGATCTGCGGATACAAGCTGCTTCACAGGCTGTGGAGCGGGGCGCAGGTTCTGGCGCCAAACGCAAGCTGGCCGCCCTGGAGGCCAAAAAGAAAGCGCTCTCTCAGTCTGGGAACATCGAAGACACGTTCGTATCAGAGAACGACATTCTCGGGCCTCGCAAGAAGGCGAAGGCCGATTACGCTGAGCGCATGGCCTCCATCGAAAAGGGTCGCGAGGGACGTGAAAAATTCGCGTCGCTCAAGGGCAAGAAGTCGAAGGCCGCACCGAGTAGCTCAACGAATAGAGAGAAGGCGAGGAACAAGCCCATCATGATGATCATCGCAAGTGGGGCCGTCCGCAGCAAGAAAAAGGCATCGTTACGGGACAAACAGCAAAAACTCAGGGCCCACATAGATCGGGCAAAGAAATCACATCATTGATTTTTTTCAACCCATGGAATCATGCTTTTTACCGTTTTCATTGAAGTGATGACTTAGGTCGTCTTGATGTGACACATCGTGTGAATAGCAATGAGTCAACTGTAAAACTCCTTCACATAACTTATTGACCGTATGTTCTGCTTTCATCTGGCACGCCATGGTACATGTATTTCTTTGACGCTATCTACCACTGTGATGGATCACAAGGCCTCCCTCGCCCGACATAGGAGATGGTTGCTGGTCCTCAGCCACTCATCCGGTATGCTGTACTATTCAGTAGCTGTAGGTAAGATGTAACGGCATTTGGTCGCCCATCTTTGCAGCCGACCGTCAAGTTTGGTTTAATTAATAACTGCAGCTCTCGTTGCCTCTACAGTAGTTGTGTCTCCGGTACGAGAATAGGCTGTGTAAGTCTATCTGAGTGCATTCTATTATATGACCCGCCTCACTTCGAATATCAGTCACCACAGGAGCATCCTCATGATTTGAGCAAGGACATGGCAAACGAATCGAAAACTAACTCGCATAGTTTCTCGTCAGTGATCACAATTGTTTATCAGCCTGATTTACCTTCAATGATATGACCATTTCGTTAGTTTGATGAGGTGCTCAACATGATATCCTCCGACATAACGAGCCTGATACAAGATTTCTGTCCGTCCCTATGATACTCCTCGGATGATCCATGCTGCATCATGCTGTAAGACATTGTGCGGATTGCTCGTACATTCCTAGTTCGTCACTTGCCGTGGTTCGACCGCATGGTGCACACTTGCGTCTCCCTGGACTTTCATTCACGACGGCGCATGTGCATCCGTAAGTCCTCGCGTCCTCTAGTGCGTTTCGCGCTGACAGCGGCGATAATGATCCCGACGTACCCCGAGATGAGCGCGGCGGAGTAGCACGACACCAACCGCATCTGCTCATGCATCATGTTGCTCGACCTCGCGCACCTCCGCGAGCTGTGCTTTATGGACTCGAGCGTGTATCTCGCGCACGGCAGCGTGCGCGCGCTGAACCCGCAGGCGTTCCGGGACATGTACGGGCCCCCAGAGCCCAACGGCCGCTTCGAGGACGTTAAGCTCGGCGACCAGGGGTACTGGTACTCGATTGTGAACTACCAGCAGGACCTCACGGAGCACCTGAGCTGCGAGTGAGAGGTGTCGAGCTGCCTGCTGGACATGTACCTCACGGCCTGGGCGATGACGCACGCAACGTGGAGGACTAGTAACGCCAGCAAATGCGCACGATCAGCACGCTGGAAGAGGGCGAGGCGATCTTGCCTAAAATTCTCCATTGGTAAGTGCACGCCTTGTGCGTGGACGCCATACGTGCTTATGACTGGCCCTCGCAGCAACTGCCACAATGGCACGCCACACTACTTTTAACAGGCGGGTTAGGCGGATCCCATGAACAGCCTGACGAAGCGATGGTGGCCCGCGGTGCAGTACCACATCGGGTACAAATGTATATGGTTGAATGCACACCGCGCTAAGGGCACGCTTTGGATAGAGGCCGAGCGGGACCGTCAAGCTCGCAGACGAGCTCCTCGAGCAGAAGTTTGTGGAGCCTCGGGCGCACGAACAGAGCTGAATGCCAGTGGACATGCGGGGTGGATCAACGTGTGTGGCATCAGATCTAGTGGTGTTATATTGATTGCTTATCTACACCGTAATACTTAATTGCACATATTACGTCTGTTGTTTTAGAAGGAGTCACTGAGGTTGGTGACGCCATAGTGGCTGTATTCGGCAAACGCCGCAGCTCGCCACAGTTGTGCAAAGACGGTTCGAATATCCGCCACAGTACGCGACTCCTTGCGTTGACCATCATACACTCTTAGGACATGTCTCTTTGTATATCTAAAATTCGGTGAGTTTATGTCTCATGATCATGGGTATACGCAGCGGGCTCATAGGGCCAACTAGGGCAACAAAGAAATCGACGACAGTGGCCAACGGACATTCCCTTTTGATGCTCAACGACGATGTTCTTCTGGTTATTGTCTCATTCCTCTCGCAAAAGGACGCCTCGAAGCTGTCACGCACGGCGCGGGGTATTCATAACATCGCCATGTGTCAGGTTCTTTCAGCAGTCAGATTCTCTTGTGGCTATCAAGTCCTGTGTTTCCACGCACATATGCTTCAGGAAGCGCCTACTCATTCCTTGCGGTGGGTCCGGACGCTCGAATTTCCAAGGTTCATGTGACAGTCTTATCCCGTGACCCATATGGATTTGATCTCCTGTTTGGCGGATATTCTCGAGCGGACAACGAATCTACGATCTCTCAAACTTCCACGAGACAAAGAGCTATTAATCCAACAGCCTCGCATCGGACCCGGAGTGGCATCTCTCTCCAGCCTGTCCGAGCTGTCGCTAGAGGGCTTGCTGACCAATCACGCACTCTTAATGCTTGCCCAGGTGAATCCCAAGCTCAAGAAGCTTTCCGTGACAATGTCACGGGGCGATCTGGACCCTATGGATGTCTTCGAGGTTTTAGCACGTCTGAGCAACCTTCAAACACTAGAGATTAGCGATGCCACTTGTCCAGAGGAGGAACAGAGGCCAAGATCGCAGAGGAGCCGACTTCCTGTCGTAGCATCTATAACATGGCTTGATTTCCACCGCTGGTGGGATGTCCCCGGACTGGTGCATATATTTCCGAATGTACGGGAGTTATGCATATCTCGCTGCGACAAACCTCATTGATATCGAGTCGGTGAAGAATACACATGGTGGGTTACTCTCGATTATTTGTGTATTGACATTTACAGCACATGGCCGACTCTGTGCCAAGTTCACCATTTGGACGTAAAATTTCTCTTTGAGGACAACCAGTGTCACGAGTTGGTACGGCGTCTAGCCGTTTTTTAATTTTTTCCTTTTCATGGGCTCGAACCCGCAACCTCTGTACTACATGCCTGATATGGACGCATTGTCATCTACTGTACGATTAGATTAGATGGGCGGCAGTGCGCGGCATAGCTCGGGCTCCGCTGACACAACCTCTCTGACTCACTGGCCCCCAGGGCCGCGTCAGCATGCTGTGCACGGACCAGCTGCGCACGGACCAGTGCGCACAGCCTCCCCTAAACTTCCCCTGTATATAAGCCGGCCTCTGCTGCCCTAGGGACCTCAGTTTTGACCTCTTGTCTGTCACAGTTTCCCTAATTTTACCTAATTTTTCCGCTATTTCTGCGGACATATCGAAGGGTCTAGGGACTTATCCATACTTATCCATCCGCATATGGGTACAGCTGCATATCTAAGGGGTTATCCGCTTAAATAAGCGACATATGATCTTGTTCTGGACACATTAGGCTGGACTCTGATGCCGGACCTTTTCTAGATAGAAACCAGACTCTGTCTGGACCATGACATCATTCTGACATCATAGGTAGGAGCTAGGCTCAGGCACTAGGCCATAGGCCGGTCAATTCTGGACCCTAGGCCCAGGGCAGGGCAGGGCCAGACTATGACATCATATATGACATCATAGAGCACATGATACTTAGTAATCCTTACTTGGCTAGGTACCAGGGGTCCATTACCGGTCTCTGGGGGGTTTTCCCTCATGTATATAAGGCAGCATCCTGGGGCACCCTGTCCCCCAGTTCTATTCACTTTGTTGTTGCGCTTAACAGCATTACCTCCCCCACACTTAAGTGTTACTATCTCCCCCCCTTACCATCAAGCTATAAGGTGGGTTTATAGGTTTTGTGATAGTTGAATAGAACTGCTTTAAGGTGCACTGGGCCCTGGCAAGGGTCCCTTGCTACCTGCTTTGTTACAGGGCCTATTGGTCGTTGCTATGCCCCTATGCTGCAAAGCGTAAGGTGGCCTTTTCATGTGGGTTCTGGGGGTTATGGTTTGTCAACCCAAAGTGGCAATACCTTTTTGCGAAGCACCTACCTTTATTGGTCAGGGTTGAACAATTGGTGTCAACATGCTGAGCTTTTCGCCAGTCCCTAGGCGTAAGGGGAGGTTGCTGCCTTATGGGCAACATGCTGGAATGTGGTTTACCATTCTATGAGGCCTT
>NW_020169834.1:515726-521380 GCF_002117355.1 Postia placenta MAD-698-R-SB12 | reverse complement strand
ATGCGGACTTTTCTAGATAGAAACCAGACTCTGTCTGGACCATGACATCATTCTGACATCATAGGTAGGAGCTAGGCTCAGGCACTAGGCCATAGGCCGGTCAATTCTGGACCCTAGGCCCAGGGCAGGGCAGGGCCAGACTATGACATCATATATGACATCATAGAGCACATGATACTTAGTAATCCTTACTTGGCTAGGTACCAGGGGTCCATTACCGGTCTCTGGGGGGTTTTCCCTCATGTATATAAGGCAGCATCCTGGGGCACCCTGTCCCCCAGTTCTATTCACTTTGTTGTTGCGCTTAACAGCATTACCTCCCCCACACTTAAGTGTTACTATCTCCCCCCCTTACCATCAAGCTATAAGGTGGGTTTATAGGTTTTGTGATAGTTGAATAGAACTGCTTTAAGGTGCACTGGGCCCTGGCAAGGGTCCCTTGCTACCTGCTTTGTTACAGGGCCTATTGGTCGTTGCTATGCCCCTATGCTGCAAAGCGTAAGGTGGCCTTTTCATGTGGGTTCTGGGGGTTATGGTTTGTCAACCCAAAGTGGCAATACCTTTTTGCGAAGCACCTACCTTTATTGGTCAGGGTTGAACAATTGGTGTCAACATGCTGAGCTTTTCGCCAGTCCCTAGGCGTAAGGGGAGGTTGCTGCCTTATGGGCAACATGCTGGAATGTGGTTTACCATTCTATGAGGCCTTAGGGCTTACAATGGATAACCAGCATGGGCAGCCTTAGGGAGAGTGTAAGATTCTTCCAAAACCACTTGCAGTGGGCGTGGAAACCCGACTGAGATCTGTATTCCCCCCTCCCTACCTGCTGAGAGAGAGCAGGAGGACGCCGACACGAAGCACGACCAATGGACCCTGTAGTATAGCACATACCCTTTTCTTCATTCTGAAAAGAGCCAGCTGAAAAGCTGTTATCTAATCCCCTCTGCCGTAGCCATGCCGAAAGTCAAACCTTTCATTGTCACTGCCAAGCACGAGCCGACAGGCCTGCTTGAGTGTATCACCATCCACAACATGCACAAGTTCGACGACGTTGGCAAACCTTGCCGAATTGTACGCCCCACCATCAAGCCACTCATTCGCTGCCCCTTCAACCCTGAACGTGCTGAAAAAGCGAAACACGACATTGAGGAGCTTGCACTTTGCATGCATCTCTTCAAGAAGCAACAGTTGCTCGATCGTATCTCCAACCCCGCTCCCCCCCTCATCGATCACATCGATATGTAGGCGGGACCCTCCTATGAATACGAACCACCCAAGCCACTCCCCAACATTCACTTCCAGCGCATGAAGATTCTGTTGTGCACATCTGAGTACAACGAGATGTTTGCCGCTACAGCCGACAGGCTGGAACCGGTGTTCGCTCGGATGGAAAAGGAAGAAGGAAACTTGGAGCCGGAAGTTGTGGCAAAGGTCAGGAGGATAGGTGATGGGTTCGACAAGTTGTATCATGGGCTGGAGAAAAAGGCATGCCAGCTTACCAACAGGCACTGGAGAGTTATCAAGCGCAACCTGAAAAGGATCGGGCATGTCTCCTTTGAGGACTTAAGCAGTCGCCTGCTGGAGATTTGTAATGAGTTGGCTAGCCTAAACATCATCTTCAAGTATGAAGTGTAGATAGTGGAATAAAGATTGGCAATCTTTTTTGGCATAATTGGCTTATATGGCATGAGAAGGAAATCTCCTTTGCTTCACTTTTTCTTTCAATTATAAGTGAATACGGGCTAATCACTACAATAAGAAATGACCCCATACATTCCCTTTGTTCCAACCGAAGCATTCGCTATCGCCATGGAAGAAGAGTGGCACAATGCAATCTTCCAGAACGTGAACGTCTCTGACGAACAAGCAGCTCTGCTGCAAACAGTTCCTGCGAATGCCGCAAAATCGACCACTGGACGAGTCAGAGACTGGATTGGTCGCCTGACCTTAGAAATAAGCAGGCACTACGACGGATACCTTCAGAGCCTCCTTCGAGAGGTTGAATCCCTGCACATCACGGTCCAGAATCAGCAGGCACTAGTTGATTCCTACAAGCGACAAGTCGATGCGCTACCTGCGTCAACGGGTAGTGGTCATTCCCGTCAACCTAAGATTGGGGAACCTCCGGCCTTCAAGGGCAGTGAGGATAAGACCAAGCTTGAGGAATGGCTGAACCTGATCGTACTGTGGTGCGAGCATGAGGGAGTGGCCACTGACAAACAGCGAATTGTCACGGCCCTCTCGAAGCTGCAAGGACCAGCTCATCAGTACATGAAGAGCTACTATGTGAAAATGCGGGAAGGAAAGGATCTGGGCACCTGGAAGGCATTTGTGGCAGAACTAGCCCAGATATACGGGCAACACAATGACAAGGAGGGTGCAAAGAAGGAGATCACGGCTCTGTTCATCAATAAGGATCTGGCCTCGAAGGACTTCGTGAAGTACGCTGAGAGGTTCCACACCCTTGGACATTTCACGGAGTATGACGATAGTCTTCTCATCGACAAACTCCGGGAGGTTATACCTCGTGACATGCAGTTGGTGTTGGCTAGAAAGAACGAATCTACCTTGCCAAAGGATTGGACATTGTTCCTCGACATCTTGCTTAACATCAACAAGATCGTCAACCTGGAGAAGACATGAGGCTCGGTATTCAAGAACAGTGGCTCGGATAATGGCGGCGCTGTTCCCATGGACATCGATTCGGCTGAAAAGTCGAAATCGAAGGGTCAAGGAAAAGGCAAGACAAAGGACGCTGAGGCCGCCTCGACAGAGGCAAAGAAGTATTGCGTCATCTGCAAGTCGAAGACTCATAACACAGATGATTGCTACAAGTTGGCCAAAAATGCGGACAAGCGGCCGAACACCCAAAGGGATGGCACAAAGAAGGTGCAAGGAGGAAGCGGTAATCCTGCGGCCAAGAAGGCTAAGAAAACGCGGGTTATTCAAGTTAAGCTTACGGATAGCGAGGACAACACGCCCCCGTCCACAAAAGCTGTGAGCGCCAACACTGCGAGAATCGAGGAGATTGTGGAAGTCGAAGAATCGACTCTGGCTGGGAAGGATGAACCCCAGCTATCTGCAAAGACAGAACCCACCGCAGCTACCTCGGATTTTTGGAAGAAGTACATGTGACTACCTGCGAACATGTACTTAAGGAATCGGCACCCACTGTCGGAATCAATGTAGATAGTGTACACAGCATTGTAAATATCTCTCGCAACAAGAATTCATTCACTCTGCCTGTGACACTGTGGGTATACAGAAAGAAAGTGCAGGTCGAAGCTTTGATAGACTCAGGGGCCACAACATCATTCATCAATTGGTCAGTTGTTGAAAGTAACAGCCTGGTGACACATAAGCTGGCAACCCCGTACAACATTTATAACACAGACGGGACCTCCAATAAAAGCGGCCAAATAAATAAGTCCGTTAGAGCCTACGTCGAAATAGGATCACATAAGTCGACACACCCACTGCTAGTCGCAGATTTGGGGAGTAAGGACATGATCCTCGGCATGACCTATCTCAGGAAACACAATCCTGAGATCGACTGGGCCAAAGGGGAGTGGAGGTACACCAGGTGCCCTGAGAGCTGTGCCCCCAAAGCTCGTAAAACTAATCGTGTGACTAATGAAGAAACCGATGAGCTTCAGTTACCAAGGGAGGAACCCTTAGTCACTCCGCTGAATGCCTTAGGAGAGGAGTGTACTGAAAATCCATATATCAACTGGATCTCGACAGACGATCCTGAGGACCTACAAATGGCAGAATTTGTCGCAAGCATTCTGAACAAGAATGTTGAGGAGGAGGATGCGGACACCACCAAGTGGAAGTCTCTCATCCCTGAATATCTACACGAGTTCGGGGACATATTCTCACAAAAGAAATTGGAGCGGATGCCGGAGCGCAAACCATATGATCATGGTATTGACTTCGAGGAAGGAGCTGCCCTACCTCGACCGGCCAAACTATACCTGATGTCTCCAAAAGAGAGGAATTTTCTCGATGAGTGGATCAACGACGAACTCTGAAAGGGGTATATTCGAAAGTCCAAAAGCCCGCTAGCCTCTCCTGTTTTCTTTGTCAAGAAACATGATGGAGGGCTTCGTTTAGTTGTGGATTACCGGAAGATCAATGACGTAACTGTGAAGAACCGTTATCCAATACCCCGCATAGCAGACTTGATTGATACACTCAGTCAAGCATTGATATTCACTAAGATTGATCTGCAATGGGGATACAATAATGTTCGCATCCGGAAGGGTGATGAATGGAAGACGTCTTTCATCACACATCGAGGGCTATATGAAGCCACGGTCATGTACTTCGGATTCTGCAACGCACCAGGAACTTTCCAAGTGATGAATAACGTACTCGGTGATTTCATACGAGGAGGAAAAGTCATAGTCTACCTTGATGACATTCTCATCTGTTCGAATGATCTCAAGGAACATCGTAAGCTTACAAAGGAAGTCCTGAAGTGGCTGAGGGAGAATAATCTATTTGCTAAACCGGAAAAATGCTCCTTTGAAAAAAGCAGCATTGAGTACCTCGGCATGATTATCTCCAAAGGACATATCGAGATGGACCCGAAGAAAATTTCAGGAGTAGCTGAGTGGCCACGGCCTACTAAGGTCAAACAAGTCCAAGCTTTCTTAGGCTTTGCAAACTTCTATTGAAGATTCATCAAGGACTTTGCCAAGTACGCCAAACCGCTTACTATGTTGACCAAGAAGGATCAACCATGGGTGTGGGATGTGGTGCAGGAAGAGGCATTCAATGGTCTGAAAGAGACCTTTACCTCAGCGCCCATTCTTCGAATCCCGGATGCAACGTCCCCATTTAGACTTGAGACTGATGCCAGCGACTTCGCGACCGACGCAGTTCTCTCCCAATTGGACCCAACTGACAAGTTGTGGCACCCAGTTGCCTTTTACTCGAAGTCACTCGATGTTCTTCAGTGAAACTATGAGATATATGACAAGGAGATGCTTGCTATCATTCGAGCACTTGAAGAGTATAGGCATTATTTGGAGGGACATTCGGACAAATTCGAGATCTGGTCGGATCATCTTAATCTGGCTTACTTCAAAACTGCCCAGAAGTTAACCAGGAGACAAGCGAGATGGGCTCTGTACCTCACGCGATTCAATTTTATTTTGCGCCATAAGCCAGGAAAAACAATGCTTACCGCCGACCCTCTGTCCAGGAGGCCAGACCATGAGGAGGGGGTGAACCTCGATAATCGAGATCAAACTTTATTGAAACCGGAGTTTTTTGCAATCAATGCAGTCGAGGCCTCCCATGAGTCGCCCGTTAATGACGATCAACTCCTGAGGGAAGTGAAGGAAGCACTCCTACAAGATGATGTGACCAAGAATTATCAGCAATTGCTGAAGTCAGGTCCTAGAGAATTCGGCAAGTCCCTTGTGGACTGGAACTATGAGAATGGATTGTTGCTTTATCGCGGCAAAGTATATATCCCCAACAGCGAGCAGGACCACTTGCGTAGGCGTATAGTTCAAATGCATCATGATCTCCCTTCAGCCGGACATCCCGGAAGGTGGAAGACATATGAACTCGTCTCACGCAACTATTGGTGGCCTAGCATGTCGGTATTTGTCAAAAAGTATGTGACTTGGCTGCGACATTT
>NW_020169834.1:494207-515706 GCF_002117355.1 Postia placenta MAD-698-R-SB12 | reverse complement strand
AGGAAGTCCTGAAGTGGCTGAGGGAGAATAATCTATTTGCTAAACCGGAAAAATGCTCCTTTGAAAAAAGCAGCATTGAGTACCTCGGCATGATTATCTCCAAAGGACATATCGAGATGGACCCGAAGAAAATTTCAGGAGTAGCTGAGTGGCCACGGCCTACTAAGGTCAAACAAGTCCAAGCTTTCTTAGGCTTTGCAAACTTCTATTGAAGATTCATCAAGGACTTTGCCAAGTACGCCAAACCGCTTACTATGTTGACCAAGAAGGATCAACCATGGGTGTGGGATGTGGTGCAGGAAGAGGCATTCAATGGTCTGAAAGAGACCTTTACCTCAGCGCCCATTCTTCGAATCCCGGATGCAACGTCCCCATTTAGACTTGAGACTGATGCCAGCGACTTCGCGACCGACGCAGTTCTCTCCCAATTGGACCCAACTGACAAGTTGTGGCACCCAGTTGCCTTTTACTCGAAGTCACTCGATGTTCTTCAGTGAAACTATGAGATATATGACAAGGAGATGCTTGCTATCATTCGAGCACTTGAAGAGTATAGGCATTATTTGGAGGGACATTCGGACAAATTCGAGATCTGGTCGGATCATCTTAATCTGGCTTACTTCAAAACTGCCCAGAAGTTAACCAGGAGACAAGCGAGATGGGCTCTGTACCTCACGCGATTCAATTTTCTTTTGTGCCATAAGCCAGGAAAAACAATGCTTACCGCCGACCCTCTGTCCAGGAGGCCAGACCATGAGGAGGGGGTGAACCTCGATAATCGGGATCAAACTTTATTGAAACCGGAGTTTTTTGCAATCAATGCAGTCGAGGCCTCCCATGAGTCACCCGTTAATGACAATCAACTCCTGAGGGAAGTGAAGGAAGCACTCCTACATGACAATGTGACCAAGAACTATCAGCAATTGTTGAAGTCAGGTCCTAGAGAATTCGGCAAGTCCCTTGTGGACTGAAATCATGAGAATGGATTGTTGCTTTATCGCGGCAAAGTATATATCCTCAACAGCGAGCAGGACCACTTGCGCAGACGTATAGTTCAAATGCATCATGATCTCCCCTCTGCCGGACATCCCGGAAGGTGGAAGACATATGAACTCGTCTCACACAACTATTGGTGGCCTAGCATGTTGGTATTTGTCAAGAAGTATGTGACCGGCTGCGACATTTGTCAACGGATGAAGAATCGTCCGCAGCAGCCATATGGACCATTGCAACCCAACCGTGTCCCGGAAGGGCCATGGGAAGTTATGACCGTCGACCTCATCACTCAGCTCCCAGAATCAGATGGTTATGATGCCATTTGTGTAGTCGTGGATTGATTGACAAAGCGGGCTCACTTCTACCCAATAACAAATGAGTTCTCGGCAAAGGATCTAGCAGAATTGCTATACAATCAGGTGTATCCACTTCACGGCTTACCATCCCAGATTATATCCGACTGAGGTGTTCAGTTTGCGGCTACACTGTTCCAGGAATGGTGTAAGCTACTAGGGATAGAGTTCACCATGTCCACCACGTACCACCCACAGACTGATGGTCAGACTAAAAGAGTCAACCAAGTTCTGGAGCAATATCTTCGCTATTACATTGACTATCAACTCGACGACTGGTCAAGGCTACTTAGCTCTGCTGAGTTTGCCTACAACAATGCAGTGCATGAGGGCACCAAGGAGACACCATTCTTCTTGGAATATGGCAGACATCCACGGGCAGGTCCAACACTTACAAAGGAGGTGCAAAGAAGTGAGAAGTGACCTCAATGACATTGTTTGGAACCGACAACAAGCGCAGGAGCAGGCGAAAGCCGCTCTCAAACTGGCAGCCGAGCGTATGAAGTGGTATTATGACCAAGGAGTCCAGAAAGTCCCCTTTAAGGTGGGCGACAAGGTCTTACTTGACCTCAGAGACTACCAAACTACCGGTCGAAAGCTCAACGCACGGTATTCGGGGCCTTTTGAGATTGTTGAAAAACTTTCTCCAGTCACCTTCAGACTGAAATGGCCACCGAGGTTGACCAAATTACATCCGGTCTTCCATGCCAGTAAGCTTATACCCTATCACGAGGAGGAAATCCCAGGCCAGAAAGGACCAGCTGCAAAGCCAGTTATCATTGACGGTCATGAAGAATGGGAAGTGGAGAAGATCCTATCCTCTCACCGGCACTACCGCAAGCTTCAGTACCTCGTACGTTGGAAGAATACCACTCCCGATGAGGATACATGGGAACCAGTTGCGAACCTCAAAGGCTCGAAGGAACTCATCAAGGAATATCATGATGCGCACCCGCATGCAATCAGGTTGCTCGATGATAATGATGACAAGGTGTTTGCTCTCCTGAAAAGGGATGCAATACTTCGAGTTGAGCTACGAGGAGGCCGGGAACCCAAGAGAAAGACCGATACAGCAGCAGGCTTTGAACTGTATGCAAGTCAAAACCAGGAAGTTGCCAGTAACGCAACACTGCAGATTCCAACAGGGATCCAGATACAACTACTGTCACGAGTTGGCACGGCGCCTAGCCGCTTTTTAATTTTTTCCTTTTTGCGGGCTCGAACCCGCAACCTCTGTACTACATACCGGATATGGACATGACACTATCTACTGTACGATTAGATTAGATGGGACGGCAGTGCACGGCACAGCTCGGGCTCCGCTGACACAGCCGCTCTGACTCACCAGCCCCCGGGGCCGCATCGGCATGCTGCGCATGGACCAGCTGCGCACGGACCAGCGCGCACAGCCTGCCCTTATCTCTCCATGTATATAAGCCGGCCTCTGCTGCCCTAGGGACCTCAGTTTCAACCTCTTGTCCCTAGGTCAGTAAGCTCATGTATTACTTACCTACTTACCAATGCTAACTTATCTTGTCCCTAGCCTTAGGTTTGAGCGCTGCTCACCATCGCTTCGGTGAGAACCAGTTGAACACCCCCAGCTCTTTTAGGTTTTCCCCTGTCGCTAGACCTCAAGTCGCGACATTAGGTCGAAACTCCACAAAGCTGCCGGCGTTCCTCGGAACCCCATAAACTCACTTTCCTTTCTTATAGGTTGGGTGGTGCGCACCCCTACTGTACCCTATGATACATAGATAGCATACGATACATCGCCAACACTTGAGAAACGAACTCTTCAGTACCTGCGCTTCAGTGAGCAGTACTTGTCCTCACGGACGCGTAGCCTTGGTTCCTGCTGCATAATAGTCAAAAGCAGTATTGGGCCCTACGTGAACTGCGAATCTCAGTGTCATCTCGGGCGCCGTAGGTGTAAGCTAGATTAGCATGGCCTTTCGTAGTACGCGCACCTCCCCTTCCTCCCCCCCCATCCAACGTGGCTGCCTACCAAGGCCAAGTTCACGCATTCGACTCTCAGGACCTCATCGACGTCTACCTCCCAGACAGCCCTGAGCCTGCCCTCTACTGCTGCAAACAACAGCCGTGCCCCAACCGGACACCCCGATCGATCGCAGAAGACTACCCGTGCTACAAGGCGATCAGAAGGGCCCAACATCTGCTTGGTCCCTGCAGCACCCTCGCATCTTGATCCGCCTCGCAGCATTCTCGCCCTGTCTCCCCCAGCTCCTGCCTCCCTCAAACTGTCGCCGATCAAGTACAAGGAGATCTCCCTCCAGACCCTGCGCCAGAGCCTGAGCCTGAGGAGGGTGCAGGTGAAGAAGGAGTCTTGGAGCCTGAGTCCGCGGATTCTGCTCGGCCCGCCTCGCCGACAGCGCTCACCCCCGCGTCAGCAGTCCCTGACGTACGTAACCCCCCCACCGAACTTTCTCCGGCGCCTTCACCGCCGACTCTGCCGAGAGGCCGCTCGAGCACTCACTCCTCTCGAAGTTCGACCAGCGGAGGGCCACCACAGCTGCCTCCGCCCCCGCAATGTCCTCCGTCCCCCCCGATGCTGGTGATGTCCTCCCCCACATCCGCCCCCGACAAGGAGACCTTGAAACTCCTCCTCCCGCTCCGATACTATGGCAAGACCATCATTGAATGCAACAGGTTCTTGTCGCAACTCCGTATCTATTGGTTGATCAACACGTCGTTGACAACCATTGAGCTCAAGGTACAAGTTGCGCTGAGCCTGCTCGATGGCGACGCCCGCACCTGGGCCACGCCTTACTTTGCCCAACTCACATCAGTGCAGATGGGTGTACAAGGGGTCACAACCCCCTTCAGGGACGAAGCGGCCTTCACCACTGCCTTTAAGGCCCGCTTCAGAAATCTCGACGACAAGGTGGCGGCACAAGTCGAGCTGGCAAAGCTCTACGCGGACAAGTCGGTCCGCAAAAAATGCACCGCTGCGGAGTTTTCCGCGCTATTCAAGGGTCCGGCAGACCGTTCCGGGTATGGGGACCTGGAACTACGCGACAAGTACCTGAGCGGCATCCCCTCCCGCGTCCACCGCAAGATCGAGCTCGAGACCTTCACCACATGGAAAGACGCTGAGAAGCGCGCCACCGAGGTCGAGCAGATCCTCGACATCAGCCGGGCCCGTCGGCCCGAGCTGAACAACTTCTTCTCGGCCCGAGGTCGAGGACGCGGTGGGGCACGTGGTGGTGCACCCCAATCTCACGCAGCTTCGGCCAGCATCAACGCGGCCGTCGGAAAAGGCAACTTCCCTGGCACTTGCTTCGGCTGTGGGAAGCAGGGGTACCGACGCTTCGAGTGCCCCAATTGTAAGGACAAGCCTTACACAAAACGCGCCGACGCGCGGGCTACGGTTGCCTCAGGATCCACCCAGGCGGCGACAAGCGCCCCCGTCGCTTCATCCTCGGCGAGTACAAGCGCCGCTTCAGCGAAATCGGATAGTTCCGAGCTGGCAGACTTGATAGCACAGATGAAGTCGATGCGCGAGGAGCTCGAGCACTATCGGGCAATGAAGGAGGAGTCTTTTTGATCTGGTCCACGCTTCGTGCCGCACGCATCGGGCCAGGTATATCATGTAATCGCTATAATGTATTATCTGCTGCAAATGTGTACGAGGTGGACCAGGGGTCCCAACATTTTCACATTCCAGTACGACTCAAAGGGAAAAGACGGCACAAGGATATAATCGCTATGGTGGACAGCGGAGCCACCACGAAATTTATCAACAAATGATTCATTACAGAAAACAAGGTGCAAACGCGGAGGTTGAAGGAACCGATTCCGCTATACAATATCGACAGCACCCTCAATAAAGACAGAAGCATCTCGGAAGTAGCCGTGCTACAGATGCAGATAGGAGAACACGTCGAGAAGACGGTGTTTACGGTCACGGACATTGGTCCAAAAGATGTGATCGTTGGGTTGGATTGGCTACGCGAGCACAACCCTGAGATTGATTGGGAGTCAGGCTCCCTAAAACTATCACGGTGCCCTGAAATGTGCAGTACCAGGAAGACTGGCCGAATGGAGCAAGCTGCGACTACGCGTGATACAGGGGTCAGGCCCACGGCGCACAGGCGTTCGCCGAAGTCCAAACGGTCAGTCATAGGCGCCTGCCAGAGTAAGGTACTCCCGGACTTCAAACCCGAAGAAGATCCGGTGGAAGTAGAGTGGGATGAGGCCAATCTGATTGAAGCCTGGGAGCAAGGTATCACGCTTCCCGGCGCCCCTCAGCTGTTCGTCGCAGCAGGGCATACGTACTCCCAGCTGTTCACTGAGGAGGAGATCAAAAAGAAGGTCATTAAGACCGCCGAGGAGTCGGTACCTAAACAGTACCACAAGTTCCTGAATGTCTTCTCCAAGGAAGCATCAGAACGGCTACCCGAAAGGAAGCCTTATGATCATGCGATCGAACTTGTGCCCGGCTACTCGATGTTCCACTCGAAGGTGTATCCCCTATCGAACAATGAGCAGGAGGAACTCGACAAGTTCCTAAAGGAGCAGCTGGTGAAAGGCTACATACGGGAGTCGAAATCGCCCATCTCATCCCCTTTCTTCTTCATCAAAAAGAAGGAAGGGACGCTTCGACCCGTGCAGGACTACCGCCGATTAAACGCAATCACAGTCAAAAATCGTTACCCCCTGCCGTTGATCGCTGAGATGGTGGATAAGCTCCACGGCGCTACGCTCTTTACGAAGTTCGATGTCCGATGGGAATACAACAACGTCCAGATCAAAGCCGGTGACGAGTGGAAGGCGGCTTTTGTGACTAACCAAGGGTTGTATGAGCCCTTGGTGATGTTCTTTGGCCTCACCAATTCCACCGCAACCTTCCAGGTGATGATGAACGAGATCTTCCACGATCTCATCGTCGGTGGCAAGATCCTCATGTACCTGGATGACATACTCATCTTCTCTACCAACAAGGAGAAGCACGAGAAGGTCACACGCGAGGTTCTTCGTCGCCTTCAGGATAACGATCTATTCCTGAAGCCTGAGAAGTCCGAATGGGATGTTCCCAAGGTCGACTACGTCGGCTATGTGTTCGGTGGCGATGAGGTAGCGATGGATCCCGCGAAACTGAAAGGAATTAATGAGTGGCCAGTACCCCGGAACAAAAAGGATGTTCAAAAGTTCCGGGGGTTCTCTAACTTTTACCGCCACTTCATTAAGGACTTCGCTAAGATCTTGTGACCACTCGACCGGCTCACAGGGAATGACCCATGGCATTGGGGCAAGGAAGAGCAGCACGCCTTTGATGAGCTCAAGCGGCTCTTCGCGACAACTCCAGTCTTAGCGCTGTACGATCCTAATCAAGAAACGCGCATTGAGGTTGACGCCTCGGGCTACGCCACTGGCGGCGTGTTGATGCAGAAGCAGGATGACGGCAAGTGGCATCCCATTGCCTTCAGATCCCATGCGATGGATCCAGCACAGCGGAACTACGAGATCTATGATAAGGAGATGCTTGCGATCATCGAAGCACTGGATGATTGGCGCCATTACCTCGAGGGACTACCCAATCAGTTTGAGATCGTCACCGATCACAAGAACCTCAAGTACTGGCGCATGTCCCAGCATCTTACACATCGCCAAGCACGCTGGTCGCTGTTCCTAGCCCGCTTTGACTTCCGCATCACGCACAAAGCTGGGATGTCGAATGGAAAAGCTGATGCCCTGTCACGTTGATCAGACCATCAGATCAGCAATGAGGATGACAACACCGATCAGGTAATTCTCAAGCCAGAGCGCTTCCACATCGCCTCCACCCGGCGTGGCCATGCCTCGGTGACGGCCGATCAGTCGCTTCTGAAACGCATCAGGGAATGTTCGGAGAAGGATCGTGTAGTGGCCGAGGCACTGGAAAAGGTGCAGGATCTCGGACCACCCCGGCTGCAAAGGGGCTTTGAGGAGTGGAATGCTGAACAAGGGCTTCTGCTGTTCCGCGGGTGCGTGTACGTCCCAAAGAACGTGGAGCTCCGGCGGGATATAGTCAAGATCCACCACGACTTGCCGATCGCCGGTCATGGTGGTCGTGCCAAAACCCTGGAGCTCGTATCGCGGAATTACTGATGGCCTGGGATGTCCAAATTTGTCAATGAATACGTAAGCACCTGCGATGTGTGCAACTGTACCAAAACATTCCCAGCCAAGCCCCAGGGTCCGCTGAAGCCGAACGAGATCCCCGAGCGCCCGTGGCAGATCATCACGACTGATATGATTGTTGGCTTGCCAAAGTCTGATGGGTTCGACTCGATCCTGGTTACCGCCGACCGCTTCACAAAGCAGGTCCACTTCTCGGCCTGTCATGAGACCCTGACGGCAGAAGGTGCGGCAGACCTGTACATCCGTGATGTGTTCAAGCATCATGGGGCCCCGGCCAAGGTCATATCAGACCGAGGTCCCCAGTTTGCTTCAAAGTATCTCCATGCGGTGTACAAGGGACTAGGGATCGAGCCGGCGCTGTCTACAGTGTTCCACCCTCAGACGGACGGCCAGACTGAGCGCTGGAATCAGGAGATCGAGCAGTACCTGCGTGCTTTCACAAGCCACAGGCAGGATGATTGGGTGAAGCAATTGCCGCTCGCGGAATTCGCACTGAACAACCGAGTTCACTCCGCGACCGGGCACTCCCCTTTCTTCCTGCATCAAGGGTACAATCCTGAGATCCAAGTGCGGATCAATCCGATGTCTGCGATGCCTGCGGCCACTGATCGGCTCAAGATCCTGAAGGAGATTCGCGACGATACGCGCTCCGCGCTTGAGCTGTCAGCCGAGCGTATGAAGGTGTACTACGACAAGCACGTGCAGGAGGCACCGGTCTTCACGCCGGGGGACAAGGTCTGGCTTGATACCCGGAACCTTAAGCTGAAACAGCCGAGCAAGAAGCTTAGTCCCAAGCGCCTTGGACCTTATGCCGTGTGGCGAAAGCTCGGAGACTTGGATTACGAATTGGTTCTGCCAAAGTCGGTGCCAGTGCACCCAGTGTTCCATGTCTCCTTGCTTAGCAAGTACACGCGTAGTGAGATTCCGGGCCGGGAGCCGGAGGAGCCGCCTGCAATTGAGATTGAGGGCGACGAGGAGTACAAGGTTGAACGTATCAAGGATTCGAGGATCTTCCGGCGTGAACTACAGTACCTCGTCAAGTGGAAGGGTTATGACGACTCACATACGTCATGGGAACCGGTGCGCAACGTTGCGAATGCGCCAGCCCTCATAGCCGACTTCCACCGGAAGAACCCAAATGCCCCTCGCCGCCTCAACGCCGCTACCTTTGGTGGTCTTAACTTTTAGCCGATGCCTTCGCCGCTGACCGAAGCACGCTGCCGCTCCGGGTGGGAGATGGGCAAGGGCGCCTCGCATGAGGTCATGCGCCGTTGAGGGGGGGGTAATGTCACGAGTTGGTACGGCGTCTAGCCGTTTTTGAATTTTTTCCTTTTCGCGGGCTCGAACCCGCAACCTCTCTGCTACTTGCCTGATACGGACACATCATATCTACTGTACGATTAGATTAGATAGGACGGCAGTGCACGGCACAGCTCGGGCTCCGCTGACACAGCCACTCTGACTCACCGGCCCCCGGGGCCGCATCGGCATGCTGTGCACGGACCAGCTGCGCACGGACCAGCGCGCACAGCCTGCCCTTATCTCTCCATGTATATAAGCTGGCCTCTGCTGCCCTAGGGACCTCAGTTTCGACCTCTTGTCCCTAGGTCAGTAAGCTCATGTATTACTTACCTACTTACCAATGCTAACTTATCTTGTCCCTAGCCTTAGGTTTGAGCCTCGCTCACCATCGCTTCGGTGAGAACCAGTCGAACGCCCCCAGCATCTTTCAGTCTGTGTTTCCCCTGTCGCTCGACCCTAAGTCGCGACACTAACTTTATGCGGTCGACAGACCAATCCGATCTGAGTCAGTGTTGGGCCAGTCGTCTGCCAGTCATCCCAGTCGTTCCCACGACTGGGGCGATTAATCAACGACTGTATGACAGTCAAAAAGTCGCGGTGACTTTTCCCACGGCTTGCGCAGACACAGCCCAATATTCACATGCGCCATTCTGGTACGCAGGCACCCAAAGAGTTCCAAAGAGGCATCGGATCAAGGGATGAGGGGGCCCAATGACTTTACTTGGCTGCCTCTCTCTGTCATTGAGAGATCTATTTGACTTCAAGATGCCGCAAGGATGGAAAAGAGGGACGGACATATTTGCAGGATGAAATTGAGTTGTACAAGCTTCTCGACTTCTCATCTTCAATGCAGAAGATAGCATTGACTGAGTGCTGAGTCTCTGCCAATAGGATATACATGTATTTTCATTTACATATCTTGCTAACATCACATCCTGTTGTGTACATTATTTTGTGGCCAAATCTCCCTCCATTCCCGCATCACCTCTAATGTCAGGTGTGACTGAATGGTCGTGGGAATAGTCGCCGCCGTGGGAACAGTCGTCGTCGTTTGTAGTCGTTTCGACTGACATCATGCGACTAAACAACAGTCGCACGATCATTCGACGACTCGCACAACACTGATCTGAGTGTAGTACATCGACTTCGAATAGACACCGCCGGGTCGGGTCATAACCTGGATTATGAACTCAGAATCAAGTCCATCTGTCCTAAAAGATAGCTCTCTATATGGAATCGGTGCGGTGGACCAGGGATAGGCACTTATCGGGCGCTCTTAGTACTAGATGCCGTTCTATCGGAATGATCCGAGAGACGCTGCTTACTCGGTAGGCTAATCAGTCAATTGAAAGCTTCAGCAGTACTTGATCGCGAAGTCAGACCAACATCAAGCAAGATGATAAAACTATGTAACCCTGCAGAGCTCTAAGGCCGCATGTGAACATTTGATCGATAGGCATTCTCGTCTCGTCCCTACCAAAACTCTCCCAAATATATGCCTGTTCAATATTGATTCATCACGACTCCTAGCTGGCGTGTGTGATGGAGTACTCCGCACGTAAATCGGCCGGTAACGGTATATAACTCCTAGACATATTCCCACTCATGTCAGCGGATTCAGGGTGCAATGCATCGTGGAAGTACTTCCATGATAGCTGTCCTCTTTTGCCGCGGGTTGAGAAACGCCTGGCAATACAAAAGCCGGCGTCCGCCTGTGAAACTTGAATGAAGCATCCTTCGATTCATAATGGCCCTGCCACTCACCTACGCATGCCTTTGTGTCTTCTTAGTCTCCAGTTTTGTTTTATGGCTTGACAGACGGCTTCGTCGCTTCCCTATGCCTCCCGGTCCGCGTGGGTTTCCTATTATCGGAAATGCTTTGCAAATGCCTCAGGAACGTGAGTGGGTCAAGTTCACTGAATGGGCCAAGACATATGGTATGTGGATCACTGCGAATACCGCAGACCGATCGATATGAATAATGTAATCTCTAGGTGGCATCATACATCTTTCCGTTTTCAATAGACATTTCATTGTCTTGAACGACGCGGAAGCCATAGCCGAATTGCTCGAGAAGAGGAGTGCGATCTACTCTGGTAGACCGTTTTCCCCTCTGGCCAGCGAGTTGTGCGTCTCCCACCTCCTTTTACACGATCATTGTTGACTGTGTGTGCCAGAATTGGCTATGACAAGTTCATCATATTGGAGCCCTACGGACCCCGCTTACGAGAAGGTCGCAAACTCCTCCTTAACAGCTTCAGCACGCGCAACATGGCCAGTTTGCACACAGTACACAAGTCCAAGGTATCCCTGTTTCTGCGTAAGCTTCTTGAGGATGATGTGAACTTCCGCTTGCATGTACGATGGTGAGCACAAGCGATACTTGTCACATCTGAAAATGAGATTGTGCATGAACATATAGGTTGGTTGCTGCCATCATCTTTCAAATCTCGCACGGCCGCAATATCACACATTTCAATGATCCCTTCGTCAAACTCGTTGAAACGACCAATGAAGACTTTGCGCTCTCAGTTAGACCATTTGTCTATCTAGTCGACAGTCTGCCGTTCCGTGAGGACTCTGATACCCTCTCTGACGGGTGCAATGTATCTTATAGGAGTTTTATTCGCTTTAGTGAAGTATGTACCCGATTGGGTACCCGGAACCGGCTGGAAATCTGTGGTCAAAGAAAGGCGACGCACGCTAGACAGGCTACGCGACTATCCTTATGAAGTCGTAAAACAACAACTTGTGAACATCGTCGCTTGCGATCCTGTGGATATACGTTGACCACTAGTGAGCCCAGGCTCAAGGTACAGCGCAGCCCTCGATCACAGCGTCCGTGATAGAAAGCAATCCTAATCCGGGTCCTGAAGAGGAAGAGCTGCAAAAGACCTCCACGAGCGTCTTGTATTCAGGTGAAATTTGACGCATTGCGAGGGATGTGTTTGCATTAACAACTCCTTGCAGCTGCAGCTGACACGGTAAGAATTGCAGTACCAATTCAAGGCCTGAATGTTGACACACATGCAGTCGGTCTCGGCGATTGATTCGTTCTTCTTGATCATGGCGCTATACCCAGAAGTACAGAAGAAAGCACAGGCCGAGCTCGATACTGTCGTCGAGGCCGGAAGACTGCCGGACTATAGCGATAGAGACAAGCTGCCTTACATTGACGCCTTGATTAAGGAAGTGTTGCGGTGGAACCCTGTCGCCCCACTAGGTGTGGACTGATACGCGCTCGTGTTGATAAAGCTATCGGACTTGCAAGCTCATGGACAGCGATACAGCTCTTCCACATAGTCTTATGGAAGACGACACATATCGAGGCTACCACATACCGAAGGATGCTACTGTGCTGGCCAACAGCTGGTGAGTGCGTGTCGTTGCTGTATATATCACTGTTCTGATCCATTCCAGGGCCGTAATGCACGACCCTGTGCTCTATCCCGACCCCTTCGAGGTGAAGCCGGAGAGATATCTGAGTGATCAAGGTGCTCCAAACCCCGACCCTCGGCAGTTCGCCTTCGGTTATGGAAGACGGTCTGTTGTGTTATCTGATCACCCTTGATTATGCATTGACTGTATATGTCGTGCCTGAAGTGTCTGTCCTGGACAGCTACTAGCTGAGGACACGCTCTTTCTTCTGATAGCATCGGTATTGTCAACGATGAACATTACGAAGGCGATAGGCCCTGACGGCCTACCTGTCAAAGTCGATGTCGAATACACTTCCGGGGCCATAAGGTTTGTCCACCTGAAGTGACGTACATATACATGAATACTTAGCGGGTTCCATTCTCAGCCATCCCATCTCCGTACAGTGTAGCATCACTGTACGGTCAGCGGAATCTGAAAGGTTCATTCTCACCAACGCGAGCCGAGATGGAGAGGCTTGAAGCCCTGTGATCACCTGCTATTATCTCGTAGACTTGAACTGTGAGAGAGCCTGTTCCAAAATGTAGGGAATGAAGGATAGTACAATCTGTGACATCATCGTTATCAGGAATATCTCCACCGGTCAGAATGAATTTATCTCACGCATTCATCGAAACCATGTTCACACATGTACTTCATGAACACGACACAGACCACGTGAAGACGACGGTTTGATTCAACTCTCAGAGGGCCGTCAGCGAAGACCAGCTAGTGTATGGGTTCCATTTCTTCAGACAGGCATAATGACACGGCGCGCCATCATTTTCATGCTAATGAAGTACTCCCAGTTCTAGCGAGGATGAAACCACGCGCGTGCCTCGAATTGTAGGAACGTCACCCACATACCCTCGGCTTGATTCGCTTCCTCATGTCATCCTCTGTCATGGAATCATCTAGCTTGCTTCTCCCATATCAAGGTTTCTCAACGTCAGCTGTCGGAACTCTGGCCTCGCTGTCTATGCTCGTGGTCCTTGATTCCCGTAACTCTCGGTAGGGCACCCATTTCACTGCAGAATCTCTCCATCAACTCGAGTCAGAGATAATCCAGACTCCCGTTTACACAGCACTGTGTTGTTTGCTTGTTTTAGTTGCCACTCGCCTGCTCGGCAAGCGGTCCTCCCGCTTGCCCATGCCTCCTGGGCCGCGAGGGCTCCTTTGATCTGAAATGCTCGTCAAATGCCCCGCGAGTGGGAGTGTATCACCTTCGACAAGTCAACGAAGGCATATGGTGTGTTATTGTTTAACATCGTGATTGAACCACGATAGAAGATGGATAATCCATGCACCCAGGCGAGGTCATGCGTCTCTCTGTCTTTGGTAGGCATATCACGTATTGAGCTCCCCAAACGTAATCTTCGACCTGCTGGAGAAGAGGAGTGCTATATACTCTGATCGGCCATTCTTCACGATGGCGAGCAGATGGTGCCGATTCTCCTATATATGCAGACAGCGTACGCTGAAAGCTCTATCTAGTATCGGTTTCGACAAGTACATTGTAATAGAGCCATACAGACACCGTCTGAAAGAGGGTCGCAAGCTCATCCAAGGGAACGTCAACGCACGAGGCGCGCTGAGAATGCAGCAGGGGCAAATCTCGAAAGGTCACAATTCTTGTCCAAGGTCCTCAGGAATAACTGGTGTCGCTTTTGGCTTTCGTTTTTGTTTGGGCATCCGTGTTGTCGGGCTGAGCGCGCGCGCAGATACACGCTGCCCATCGAGGCCGTGGACACCCACCGACCTAAGCCTAAAGCGGCTCACCAACCGGCCGAGGTGCCCATGTCTACGTCGAAGCGTCAGTACTACGCGGACGGAAACGCGAAGCGATAGTGCATCATATACGCAGGGAATGTGTAGGAACCTCAACGAGGAGGCGGGCGATACAGCGTCTCTTATATACTTAAGGTGTCTGGCTTTGAACTCGTCAACACGGCCCTCATTTGCTCTGTGTATATGCTGGCAGTAGTCATACAAACTGGGTATGTTAGAAGAGGGCATTGTCGTGAGGCTGCTGACTACATAGAGCCAAGGAGGCGCTTGATATGAGAGTAAGTATTGTGACTGAATTCAACGCGAGCTGTGTTTTTACCTCTTACCCGTTCTGAGTCCGTCCCAGCCTCGAAAGAACACAGAAAGCATAGCGCCGCCTGTTAGCAACGTGCAGAGGAACTTGGTGACGCCGCTACGACCGCACAGATCGCCGCTTGCCGGCGCAGGAGACGTCTCTAATGCAATAAGGACCTACATGCCGTCTTCTTGGTTTTGTCTTCCTTCGCTCAGAGCGCGGCGCATCCGCGGGTCAGAACGGAACGTGTTTGCCAGCCGCGCCCATCACAACGTTGATTGCAAGTTCGCGCAGCATACCATACTTAATAATCGCGTGTGTATAAAGAGTGCTAGATGCAGCGGGGTCCTTTCGCAGATGGGGCGGGAGACGAGGGAAGTTGCCGCCGTATCAACGAATGTAGTAAATGGACCTGTGTCCCCTGAGGTGTCTGTAGAATTAGCGCAATGGCCAGTATCTCATGGTCGTCGAAGCGCGCTGACATTCCGCGTCCACACCCATGAAATTCAGTGGCATCTAGCATACTCGGACTCAGCACCCTTACATTGCGCCCTCCAAGAGCGGGGTATCTCAGTCCTTCTTCGCGCGGTGGTCTGAGTGCAGGCGCTGCGCGGTGCTGACCGAGGCGTAGACGAGGTAGACGAACATGAGGAGCATGACGCTGACGGTGCCGATATCGACAAGGGGGAGGTGGTCGGGTGTGCCCACAGGAATGACGATGTGAGCACGTTCGTCGGCTGCGGATGAGGGGATGAGGGAGATGGCGTGTGAGGAGGCCGTCTCCAGGGGGAGGTATGGCTGGAGCTGAGGGGGCGGTGGGGGAGGGTGTGCTAGCGTGCGTGCTGTGAGAGAGAAAGGCAAGGAAGGCATGACGGCTACTGACCGGAGGAGGGACAGGCCCAGAAGCCCAGCGGCGGGGGCAGCGCGATGGGATGGTAGGAGGCAGGAGCGGGGATACCGTACCTGGCATGCAGAGGGACGTCGACGAGCACATCTGGCGCAGTGCGCGGGGCGTGGACGTCTAGGATCAGGACAGAGTCTGCGTGGTCGACTGCCGCGACGGGCAGCTCGAGGTCGGAGGCGGGATGGAGGCGGGCGGAGTAGGCGGGGCGCAGAGCGAGCTCGTAGGGGTCTGCATAGACGTCTGGTGGGAGGACATGCAGGACATGCAGGCTGCAGTGTGCGACCGGGGGCCAGTCGTCGACGCGCATGCGAGAGGACGCGGTGAGGTGGAAGCCCTGCCCAAACACGGAGGTCGAGAGAGCCATGACTGGCGTCTGCCCGCTAGTAGGTACGGTGACCTGCTAAATTAGCTTAGGCCTGTGCGAGAGGTCAAATCAACCTATGTAATTTACGGCTAATTAGCCGGTATAGAACATGGCCCAATAAGGACTTCTAGCCACTAAAGTAGCCTTATATAACGTTCAAGTCGTCCAGCGACCGAACACCTGGACAGCACGCAACTGCTACTATTCATCCCAGGTACGTCACTGGCCTCTAAATTCAATACATGCTCTACTCTAACTTAGTCCCAACGCAGTACTTTGGGACGCTTGCTAGCAAGAATGTCCTTCCGAAATGGCGTGTTGAGGTCGGATACTACGATTGATAACAACCGCAAGGCTCAACTCCTGCCGCATCTTGAACCTGTACCACCACCTGGTCGGTTTTTTCCCACGCTCCGCGGGGGCTGGGGGATGTGGTCCCTCGACCGTGAGGTCGTTGTATTGGTAGCGGGTGGTGGAGCAGTGTCATCTCTGCTGTCCGCTCGCCCAACTTAAAAGCTAGTGGCAGTTGGGTGACCTTGTAGAGGAGCCCTCCCTTGGTAAAGGAGGTTCGCAAGATGGCTACGGAAGCTCTATCTACTTCGCAGTTGGAGTCTGTACCACTGCACTCTGAGCATGGAGCTCTCCCTTGGTGAAGGAGGTTTGCAAGATCACTATTGAAGCTCCAGGCTCATCCTCCTCTCCTCTGCAAGGGAGGGTTTCCCCAAGTGGGGCATACTGTTTACACCTAATTGGGAGGCGCCTGTGGCCGCCACCTGCACCTGCTGATTACCAACTGGGAAGGTGCCTGTGGCCGCTCACAAACATGGGTATGCTCCTTCCCAAAAGGGACCGATAAGGATAGGGGGCGATAAGAAGGGGAATGTCGTGACAACAAGCCGACCTTTGGGACAGGCCACCCCTCTCCACATTGACTATGTCTAGTTGTGGATGTTAGTCGGGATCACTCAAACTCCAGGGCAGGCATCTTGGATGTCCTGTGACTTGCACCCTGGTAGCAGCCCTGGCGAGACGGAGAGCCCTGCCAGTTATACGGGAATCTGCGCTGGATGGCATCAGCAAACCGGCTGCGGGGTTACGGGAAGGTGATCTGGGCTCGCCACCTGGACTCAATCACTGGGCTGTAGCGAGGACATCGGGAGAACTGGGTTCTTGGCTCGAGAGGTCAAAATCCTCCGTCGGTGGAGCTTCTGGATAAGACCAGCTCTCTGCTTAAGTTGTTATCACGTCACGGTCTGTCTTGCAGTCAATGGGCTGCCAGAAGGGTATTATGTCCGCAAGGGGCCCTTTGGATGGGAAGTGGCTCGTCGGGTTCTATTTGGATGTAACCAGCCCTGCCTTAGTGGGCTGTCGGCGGGATGGGGCACCTGGGTACTCGGGAGGCCGCATGTGCGGCAGCGTGAGCGCTCCCCGTGAGTGGTTGTGGCGAGGGGTGGTGGAATCGGAGACTGCAGGATGCTGAGAGGGGGGTGCTTAGGGCCTGTCTGACGTGCTTGTTATTACTCTGCATGTACCTTGTTGTACGGAGTCTAAACATCGCATTCAAAAAAAAAAGGCTCAACTCCTACTGTGTCCGCCGGAACATGTCCAAAATTAGTGCAGGTCACTTAACCCTATTTAACCCTTGTTTTTCGAGCCTCGTGAAATCTAGCGCTAATTAGCAAGGGTTAATTAACCGAGGCTAATTAGCCCGGCCTATTTCACCGTACCCTACTGCCCGCGGCCATCTCTCTCTCATGTCTCAATCATCGCAGCCCCCCTCCCCCCGTCTCACCCACCGCGATCTCGCTCACGTCGACGGCGTGCTCCAGCTGCACTCCGCAGAGGGCGCTCTGCTCCCCGCAGATGCCCCTCGCGCCATGTTCGGCGCAGGCGGGCCCATGTGAGCAGCCTACAAGCATCTGCTGCCCCTCTGCACTGGCTGAGGCATCCGTCCAGGTTGAAGCAATTCGACCAGTCCGCCGCATCGAGCAAGATCGCCTCGCAGACTGCAACCCCTCCCATCTCAGTAGTCGGCATCGGAAACAAGGGTGCGTCCTCACTCGCAGCCGTCCTGACGCTCGTCTCAGTCCTGCAGTCGCAAAGCCCGACTACTCCGAGGCCAAGATCGTGGTCGCCACCGTATGTACCTCTCTCCCGCGCTCCCCAGCTCATCGCAGAAAGCATCTCCACTCTAGGTCGGGCTCCCCGCGCGTGGAAAGTCCTACCTCAGCAACAAGCTCATGCGATATCTTACGGTCTGAGCTCTTCACTCTGTCATGCATACGCCCGTTGACAGCAGCGCAGTGGTTGGAATATAACGTCAAGGTATAGCTCCCTATCCAGACATGTTTGCACTCGTCCTCCTGTCTCATATCCAAACTACACGTAGACAATCACATGTTACCCGAGGCTTTGGTCCTGTGCCTTGCCTCGCAATGTTCTTACCACTACGTTGGCTCCCTTGCATACTTGAATAGCATGGAAGGGATTCAGCCTGTAGGGGCATTCCTCCTGCTGGGTGCCAATTTCACACGACCTACTTTTTGGACCCGCGCGGCAGTGACAGCCCTGCCATCTCCTCAATCCCTGCATGCATCTTGCAACAACTCTTGATACTGTTGATAACAAGCCATTCAGTGCTGCACCACATTCTCGCCAGGAGATGTAAGGATGATCGCATGCCTACCGGCTTGAACGCAGGCGAAATCACTCACGAGTCCCTGGGCGCAGACGTCGTTACGTCTATCACGTCTGTCGTTTGTTCACTGCATGAGGGCATGTCATATCACTAAGGCAAACTGCTCGTACTTCGCTGCTGCACATAACCGCTCGCCGGCGAGACTCTTCGCGCACGCGCTTACACTGCCGGAAACAGGTCTTCAATGTCGGACAACTGCGCCGCTCACGCGCACGGCAGCGCGCGATGACGTACGTGCTTCCTCCCGCTCCGCCCTCGCAGCACGAATGATGCAGCGTCCGAAGCGGCCACCGCGAGAACCACTCGGCGGAGTACTTCAGCCACCAGAACGCCGAGGCCACGCGCCTGCGCGACAAGCTCGCGGAGGACAGCCTGGAGATGCTGATCCAGTGGCTCAAGGACGGCGGGAACGTCGGGATACACGGTTTGTGGCCTGCGCCGGGGAAATGCGAGCGGTGCGCGGACTGACGGCGCGCGCGCAGACGCGACGAACAGCACGAAGAGCCGGAGGTGCGTGTCTCCTGCGCCGCGGGCGGTGCGCGGTGCGCGATGCTCACGGCGTCGGCGTGCAGGGCGAAGATCGAGCAGCGGGTCGCGCGCGAGAAGGGCATCGTGGTGATCTTCCTCGAGTCGATCTGCGACGACCCGGCGGTGATCGCGGCGAACGTCGCGCTGAAGGTGTCGTCGGGCGACCCGGACTACAAGGACATGTCGCCCGAGGAGGCCAAGGCGGACTTTCTGCGGCGGATCCGCGCGTACGAGGCGGTGTACGAGACCATCGAGGAGCCGCGGCTGTCATACCTCAAGATCATCAACGTCGGGAACCGCGTCACGATGAACCACATCCGCGGGTACCTGCAGAGCCGCATCGCGTTCTACCTGATGAACCTGCACCTGAAGCCGCGGAGCATATTCATGTCGCGGGTGAGTGGCGCGGCGCGCTGGTCTGGTCGGGAAGTGCGCTCATGCGGTCGTGTGCAGCACGGCGAGAGCCAGTACAACGTGGACGGATTGATCGGCGGGGACTCGCTGCTGTCGGAGCGCGGCATGACGTACGCGCGTGCGCTGCCCGCCCTGATCACAGAGAACATCGGCGATGCGCCGCTGACGGTGCGTGCGCCCACCCACGCGCTGCCGGCCCCATGCTGACCCGCTGCAGGTCTGGACGTCCACGCTGCAGCGCACGATCCAGACGGCGCAGCTGCTGCCGTACACCAAGCTCACGTGGAAGTCGCTCGACGAGCTCGACGCGGGCGTGTGCGACGGGATGACGTACGAGGAGATCGAGGTGCGTGCGGTGTTGCGTGCGCGGATGTGTGGCTGACGCGTGGCGGCAGCAAGCTTACCCAGAGGACTTTGCGAACCGCGACGAGGACAAGTTCAACTACCGCTACCGCGGCGGCGAGTCGTACCGCGACGTCGTCGTGCGGCTCGAGCCCGTCATCATGGAGCTAGAGCGGCAGGAGAACATCCTGATCATCGGACATCAGGTGCGTGGCTGCGCGCTGGCTAGTCTGGGGTGGGGGCGACATCTGCTGACGGCCGTGTGCCAGGCGATTCTGCGCTGTCTGTGAGTGTCCCAAGAAAGTGAGGGCGGAGGCATGCTGACGCTGTGTGCAGCTATGCGTACTTCCACAACCTCCCCCAGGCGGACCTGCCGTACATCAAGATACCCCTGCATACGGTGATCAAGCTGACGCCGAAGGCATACGGCTGTGACGAAGAGAGGTGTGTCGCTCTTGCTTGTGTTGAGGCATCCGTGTTGTCAGGCTGAGCGCGTGCCGAGATATACGCTGCCCATTGAGGCCGTGGACACTCACCGACCGAAGCCGAAAGCGGCTCACCAACCGGCCGAGGTGCCCATGTCTACGTCCAAGCGTCAGTACTATGCGGACGGAAACGCGAATCGGTAGTGCATCACATACGCAGTGGATGTGTAGGAATTTAACGGAGGAGATCGGTAATATAATAAGCCCAAGGTGTCTAGCTTCGAACTCGACACTACGGCCCTCATTCTCTGTGGCGCTGTCGTGAGGCTGCTGACCGCATATTGCGAGTGGTACGATAGAGATCGAGTTCATACGATCAGTCATTCAAGATTCAGCACTCCGAGTAAGGTATCCTGGGCGCTCCTTGAAGATTTTTGTAAGGCGCTGCTAGAAATAGGGACTCCGCCGATATGGGATCCCTGTCTGACTCCCTGTAAGTCTTCACTCAGGGCTCTAAGCTCCATGGCGCACTTACGCAGATGGGTTCTCTAGCCAGGGAGATCATCGCTCCGTGCAGAGCAACATGGCATGATCGCGAGGCCAACGGCTTTAGAAGCCCCACGCTAGCCCTCCCGAGATTGCGTCCACGCCCCCTCGTGAATTTGACGGAACACGACAATTTCCCCAGCGGATCCATACCCGACTCAATATTCCACGGATTCAATCTTGGCGGAAGCAATATACAGCAAAACCAATATTGATAGACTTCCCTCGCAAAGTACACGTAGGCGGCATGGAGCATAGCGGCGCTCGGCACCTCGGGGGCTACGAGCCCTCATAGGCCTCATACCTCAGAGATCTTGGCAGTGTTGTTCACGGCAGCCATATATAGTATGTAATCCACGCCGATGTCTCGATTTTCGTCTATTTGTCGAGGTCTGGATCGTCGCTCTCTGCTTCTGCAAGCAAAGGTAGACAGCGACGAACTCTGCGATACCAGTAGCTTCCTTAATTTGACCATTAGTCATGGAGCCAGACATGTGTACACGGAATCTCTTCTGAGGAGGGATATATCGTCCATTACTGACCATGACGGCGAAAGGACGAGGGGATTACAGCGAGCGTCCACCTCACGATCCTCATTTAGTAGCCCATCGGCCACCCGTCAACATCTCCACACCACTGCCGAGGCCCGAGTCCTGCCGCGAGCTTCTACCCCATCTTGCTTCAATGTATGCTTCGCGAGGGAAGGTCTGTAAGTACTGTTATCCGTGTACACTGAGCACGCGCCGGCTATGGTGACAGAAAAACCAGTGTCCGTGACGGCAATACTGTAATCACTCTTCCTACCACAGTGCTGACCAGTGTTGCGTATCTGACACCCGGCATTGAGCGTGCGTATAAGCAATCACAAGCAGGCAACTCACCGTCATAGTCGTTTGAGGAGTTCTGGATCAGGGAGCAAACATGTGCCACTACTCGCTCTCCCGCGTCACATGAACCGACTGGCCATCCTCCCCGCTCCGCTTCCA
>NW_020169834.1:464571-488558 GCF_002117355.1 Postia placenta MAD-698-R-SB12 | reverse complement strand
GAGGCAGCTCGCGAAGACATTCTACCTCTTCGGCTGTACGCTGTGACAGCTCCGTGTCCGATTCGATATCTAGCCGTATCTCGAGATAAGGGGCGCCAATAAGGCTTAACATCGGCACAAGGCGATCCTGGAAAAGACATGCTCGTCATCATCCCGAACTTCATTCATAAGGATGGGACTTACGAATAACCATACTTTCAGGTCATGGGGCTCTGCTATCACGCTGAGCTCGAGAACGCGAAGCCTCGGTACGCAACGCTCGAGCTCCCCGAGAGAGAGACAATCCTTGTTCGTATCCATATACATGGACAACCTGACGGGCGATGTCCGTCGGAGCAATTCCAGGTACTTGTATGATGATTTCTGTGACACAGTTTCCCTGACAGTTAAACTGTGAACCTGACAATTGTTTGGCCAATCTGCGAGTTCACTAAGATGAAGGGCGCATAAATGGTCCAGAGCAGGCCAACAGTCCGTCGCATCGGGGACAAAGCTGCATATTGAAGTTGTGAACTCCCTCAAGTTGGGGAAAACGCGCACCAAGGTGGAGACATGAGCGCCCTTGCAGTTAGACAGCCGAAGGGTCTTGAGGGAAGGATGTGACGGTAGGGACTGTGTGCAAGACGATTTCTCCGGCCATGGCTCCGAAAAACGGTCCAAAACGCCCTTCATCTCGAGTGTCTGCAAGTTGTCCATCGCCACAATGTCCTCCAGCACGTCCTCCACCTGACACCAATCTATGTTGTGGAGGACGAGGGTACGGAGTCGGCCCGCCATCTTGGACCCGCGGAAGAATCCCAGCCGGCTCCACCCCATATACTGAAAGTCCTGAAACTCCAGCGTATGGAGACCGTCCATAGCTGCGATCGCCACGCAACCTGGCAATTCGATGTAGTCGGAAAGCGCCTCAAGCTTGAGCGTCCGCAAGGTAGTGCGAGCACCCTGTAATATGTTTGTCACAAGCGTGAGCACGCGCGAAACCTCATATGAGCTGCCCTTAGGCCGCCCATACCGCCCAAAGATGTCTTTGCCGATACTGCCTTTCTTGATCTCTAGCGTGCGCACACACCCCAGGCGGTTAGGGACGTCGGCCAGCATGTACGGGCAAGCACGAAGAACGTCCCTGGGGCTTTCGAGCGTCACGGAGGCGAGGACCCTGCGCATCGCAATGTGGTAGAGCCCTCTTGCGGTATAGGACAGCGCCAATGCGTCCTTTTGCGGGAGGGTAGATACGATGGCGAACAATACATCCGTGTTGAGCTCTGCAAGGGACCGGCCTGGAACAGCTGCCTAATGTCGCTCGGTGTTATTGCTCTTTGAGAAGAGGAAAAACTGTACACACTTTGCGATTCTGCTCCAAGACAGGCGTCGGTGGGGAGATCACGCGCCGAGTCGGTATCATCGTGGAAAAGCGAGTTGGTTCATGCAGGGTTCTGCGCTCGCTGTTTATGGCCCTGGCAGGCCTACGCCACAACAAGACAGAGAACGCCACATCCAAGCGTACGATGTGTCACCAAGCATTTGCAGTAATTAGGAGCACGCGGAACAATTGTCCTCCTCTTGCGCCACAGGGGATTGGCATGGCTGTATCTCCGTCGGCTTGGAGAACATTATACCGTGATGTGGCGCCTTACTGTACAGGCCGGACAGTCGAGGCTGGTTTTCGCCTGCGCCACCCAGTCTTGTGCTTTGATGGTCCAGGCTGGACACAATGCAAACATACTTCTTTGGGGCCGTGGACGTGGCGGTCCAGCAGCGCCGAAGGCTGTTGCAGCGGATTCCATATCGTTAGGCCTGCCAGCGCTGTCGTGCCTCGTGTGGTAGCAGAGAAATATTCGCTCGGCTATCCATAATTGGCCCCCTCGACACTTCCCGGGTTTCTTTCAAGAGAGTCCAGACTCCAGAATTGTATTGCATGATTATGATGCGACATTACTCTAGGCGTTGCAGTCGCTGTAACTAGGTGCAGTAGCATTATTCACTATCAAGACTGATTCGGAGACAACATTTGAATTTGTCTCATCTTGCCTGGTCAGGACGCGGATGAGCGGCACCACGGACGATGTCGGTGGGCGTGAACACTACACCTGCCATATGCGGACGCCCCGATCGTCCCGAGCTCGCTGTCCTCCCATAGCCGCTCGCTGCCGCACACGCCCACCACCACCTCAGTCCGCCCCCGGCCGCAGCTCACTCTTGCCCCCCATGGGCGCGTCTCAGTCCTCGCCCCAACCCCCCGACGAAAAGGTCTTCGCCGCGGAGACCCCCATCCAGTTCTCGCAGGACGTCGTGAACCAGCTGTCCGACCACCTTGCCTCGCCCGACCCGCCGCCGGAGCGCCAGTCCTCCATCGACGCGCACGTCCGCTCGCGCATCCACGCCGAGCTCGCGCGCCTCCGCGACGAGGAGGCGCAGGTCAAGGCGGAGATCGAGCGTGCGCTGGAGAAGGAGAACCTCGACCGCGAGCGCGAGATGGCCGGCGCGGCGAGCGCGGAGGAGGACGGCGCGGCGGCAGGCAGCGTGAAGAGCAGCGCGGCGCTGATGGGCGACCTGGAGGAGCTGCGGCAGAAAGTGGAGCGGCATCATGCGCGGCATGAGGAGCAGGACTACTCGACGGTGCAGGCCAAGGGAGATGCAGTCGTCTCGTGCTACAAGTGAGTTCCCTCTTTCATCCAGTGATTGCCTGTTCTAAGCCGGTCCGCTGCGCATAGAAACCACCCGACGACGCCTCTTGAGTGCTGGCGGGAAGTCAGCGAGTTTAAAGCTTCGGTCTCACAGATCGAGGAGGTAAGTCGTACCGACCGCTGTGCTATTCGCTCCAAACTCATCTGTCCTCAGCAATACGTGCATTCATTGCGGTAGCCGGACATATGCTATAGATCACTAGAGCGCCCATGCTACACCTACAACACTGTGAATACATTTCGCTGCCACTACTACACTGAAGATGATGTCATTAGTACAAAGTCAAAACCGTCCATGTTCGTAAGTAATCAGTGTCCGTCAGCAAGAAAAACGTTCGTCATCGTCATCATCATAAATACCATGAATAAATGCTGCAGGTCGCGCTACCGCGGTGCAGGTCCTTCCTCGCCGCCGTACGCATACCCCACCGCCTCCTCGGGGTCGTCCGAGTATACAGAAGCCATGCTCATTTGCGACAGCCGGCTCGCCTCTGGGTCGTTATTCGGGCGGCTGCGGTGCAGCGGGAGATAATTGCCCAGCCACGAGCGACGCGGGTCCATGTGCCCCAGCGCGGCCATTATCAGGCTCGTCGAGACGCGCGTCTGGCGCTCCTCGCCGCTCGCAGTCGAGTACTCAGACATCGCACTCGTAGTGGACAGCCGCTCCCGCCGCATTTTCGGGCTCGCGAGAGGCCGCTTAAGGAAGGGCTGCACGGGCGACGATGTGTTTGAGCCTGCGGGTGAGCGCGGGGTTGGACTCTCGAGCTGGGGGGTAGTCACCAGGAGCGGTGCCCGCTCGATGCGGGAGTTGGCCTTACCCAGAGGACTAGGGCGCACGGGCCTGTGCTGTGTTGACCCTGGTCGCTGGGGTGATACTGTCGCAAGGCATATGACACAGATATCCTCCAGCTGAGTGAGGAGACACGCACCTTGCCTGGGCTTTTGTTTCTCCTGTATGGGCGACGGGCTCGACGATGGCGCCGGGGGCACAAATTTCACTCGTCTCTTTTCATGGCGTGAGGAACGATGCGTCGAGGGGAATTGAGTGTACGAGCCGGAGAGCGTATTCCTGCGCGTGTTCTCCTTGACTTGGAGAGTCGCGAGCTAGCCGAGTATGAGCAGACCATAACACAGCCACAACAGCACAAGATGGCGTACAATTTCTCTCCGGTCCTTCTCCCTCTTCCGCTGGATGCATCGGCCCCACCACACCCAGATGACAACTACAGCTACAGCCAAGAAGACGCCGCCGGCAGCGCCTCCTGCGATGGCCGCGACCGGGACGGTTGATTTTGGGTGGCTGAGCGTAGTAGTCGTCGGCAGCGGCGTGCCTTGGTAGATTGTTGTCGTCAGGACCTGCTCGTCCGAGGCCGAGGGGTAGATGGTCGTGAGTACAGTCTGGGCGTAAGAGACGGAACTGGTTGGACCGAGCTGAGAAGAGCCCTGCGTCAAATCCGACAGAGTGGCGCTCATTCGAGAGGGGAGACGATGCGCAGACAGCGGACGCTGGGCACGGCGGGTAGAATACAGAGGAGAAGCTGTGAAAGGGGGGGAAGCCGAAATATCTCCATAGCTGGACGGGACGATGGCCCGCCACAGTCGGAGGCCTGCCTCGTGCTCCCTTGTACTCACGCTGACACCTTCACCCTATTCCCAGCCCACCAGCTGCGGACGTTCTCGCACAGCACGACAATTACATAGAATAGACAATAGCATCATCAAGTACTATAGTACAGCCTTACAACTCCAGAAACTCATGCAGCAGCCTCAGTCTCCAGCTGAGCCAGAGCAGCCTCATTCACCGCCTCTGCTTCTGCCATCATCCTCTCCTCCAGCGTCGCTACACGCACCTGCGCATCCCGCCGCTCCGACTCCAGCTCCGCATAACGCTCCTGGAGAATCTTCTCTCGTCTCTCGAGCTTCTCAACCTCTTCCCGAAGCGCAGAAACTCGTGCGGGGCCGGTGGCGCTCTCGTTTGTGTGGAGCTGTGCGAAGGTCTCGTAGCCCACCTTCACCTTCTGCATCTCGTTGAAGGCCTCCGCAATGCGCTTCGTCAGGGCACCCGTGCGCGCCTGGTAGCCCCCGAGTACAATGTTGAGCTTCTTCTCGGTCTTGGCCGCCTTGTTCGCCTCCTTCGCCATGTTCTGTCGGCACTCTTCGAGCACCGCGCTGTACCCGGCAATGCGCGCGTCCGGCGAGAGCTTTTCGGGCTCGACCCAGGTCTTGGAGCTTGCGTCGAACACCAGCTGTTGCCGAACGTGCGTCCACGACAACGTCTCGTCCGCCTCCTCGAGCCCCGAAAGCGCAGCGATGCCCTGCTTCATCTGCTCCTCGTTTGCGTTGGGGTAGCCGAGAGCGGTGGCAAGTTCGTCGTGAATAGCGGATTTCGCCGCAGCAACGACATCATCAGGCGGTAGCTGGTAGGACGATGGCGTGCTGCCGGGATGCACTGTGCCAGGGATAGGGTGGGCGAGGGAATCGTGCAGTAATAGACTCGCCAGTTCTTCGTGAATCAGGTTCTCCGCGGGCGCAAACTCCGTCGGCGTGGCTTCGTCGAGTGATAAGTCGCGCAACAGACGCTCAACATCCACGTTCGGGGGACGGGGGAGCCCTCGCTGCACGACTTGCGACCGCCTAGCCAGGGCCTTCTGCTGCTCCTCTTCTCGCTGGCGTCTAAGCCGTGCATCGCGCTCGCCAGCGTCTTCCCCATCGACTTCCGGCCCCTCAGCCTGCTCTTCCGACTCCTCGTCTTCAGGCACGAGCAGCTCGAAGTTGTTCTCTGGCTTCGGAAGACTCATGAAGCCCGCTTTGAGTGCCCTCTTCGCAGAGGTCGTGCGCATGCGCAGTTCTCGTGGGGTGTCACCCACAGACGAGAAGCGATCACTTGTGTTGATGCTGAGCGTGTCGTGCATGGGTGTGCGCATGAGAGCTGTGCCTGGCGTGACCTGGACATCCTGTGGTGTCGCTGAGGGATCAGCACTTCCACCATGCAAGGGAGTTGCTAGCGGGTTCGGAGTAAACGCGACTTGGTGTCTCGGAGTTGCCCCCCCAAAGCCTGTATCACCTGTAGGATCAGAATGAAGAGGAGTGTTCTCTTCTCCTAGCAAAGGTGTTTGAGCCATGGTCATGTTGCGTAAATTTCGAGCCTCCGACAACACATTGTCATCTGTAAGATGAGGCGTCACTGAGTAAATAAGTCATGGGATTTCAAGCAAGGTACGTACGTTGGGGCGCAGTGCGAGGCGTCCGTGCCATTCTCGCCTTCTCTAAACCCTCATAGTCGCTTAGTAGCCGGTTGCTCGCCTCGCTGCCTCCAGCAACCAGTGCCTTTGCGTTCTCACTTGCCTGGCCAATCTTGACAATATCCTCCAGCTCCGCCTCACCGACTTGCGCCGCGGGAAGCATCAGCTTGCGCCGGCGTCCAATAGACTCCGCCTCCTTGAGTTTCTGAATCTGGGCATCGCGTGCGGCGACGAATTTTGTCTGATGTGGCGCATTGCCGCCCTCCTTCTCGTTTGTTTTGCGCTGGCGTTTTCTACGTTCAGCTTCTTCCTCATCTGGCTTGCGCTTGTTTTCGAGGCGACGGAGACTTTGCCCAACGGGAGCAGTGGTTGCACGAGCTTGTTCGTCAGACGTATCGTAGAATCCAGCCGAAGGCTTCTTCTCGAACGGAATGTCCGCATTGTACTACACAAGGATTATGAACCATGAGCATTGAGGTCTCCGCCAAGAGAGGAGCAACAACTCACATCCATTCCCTTCTTCTTAGTCTTGTGCCGCATACTGTCCGATGGTGAGCAGCAGCAACATGTCATATAGTTAACACACTTACATGATACCTGCCGCCTTCAACTCCCGCTTCTTCTGCAGCACAGCCAAGCGTCTTGCCTCCTCAAGTTGACGTTCACGGGCCTTTCGCTTCGCCTTCTTACCTTGCGTATTTGCAAGACGAGCGCGAGCCTCAGACAACATCTCCTTCTCTGCATCTCGGGTTAATCGTCCGCCTCTGTGACGCTGGACAAGTGCACGCACCATCTTCGTCCATATCAATAGGGTCAGGTCGCGCGGGCTTCGTCTCCGGGTCAGGGTCGATCTCTCCAGGCCTGAGCCTCCGGACATCGTCTGCGCTCGGCCCCGCCTCACCACCAGGCCCTGCGAGGCCCAGCTCCTCGCTCTCCTTCGCCTCTGCCTCATCAAGCAGCTTTTGGTACCGCTCGAGACATTGCGTAGCAGTACGGCCAACAATGGGTGCGATGGTCCGCCATTGCGTTGGCATGAGCTTCGCGAGGTGGAGCAGCTTCTCGTCCTCGGTCTATAGAACGGTCCACGTTAGGCCCTTGGACACCTTACCAGTTTGTAGCTACCACAGACCTTGGACCATTCGGTCTTTTTGATCGAGGGGTCCAGCCACTCGTACCAACGCGCCTTGCATTGCTTGGGGGTCTTCCGCACCAACAGAGACGAGATACGTGCCCTGCATAGAACATGTAGTCGGGCCACAATGCAAGTAAGGACGCAGACTTACCATTGGTTCTTCCCGTATTTCGCAATGGCTGCCTTCAGCACTTCATCTTCCGTGTTCTAGTCGCGACATGATTAAGAGCGGACAGGCCCACGACACGGACGTACTCACTTTCCACACGCCTGTGCACATGAGGATAAAGCATGTTAGCGAAGCGCAAAGCATGTGTGCTGGACTCATACATACCTCCTTTGATGATAATGCGGACCATGGCGGCGAGGATGAGCCCTTGCAGGAATGGTGTCAGTGAGGGTGGTTGAGTGTAAGTGGACTGGGTCAGAGTTACACAGTGGGACAGATTTGGAAGTTTGAAGCGGAGATAGATTTGAATGCCCATTTGGGAAAGCCACATGGCTAGCGGGAGTCTGGCATCACTCCCAAATCTCGATCAAGGATCGAACCTCGGCTTTAGCGTCTCGGGATCAACAACAGTCTACAACATTTAGCGGAGCTTCGTGTCACAGCAGCAGACTTGTGGGAGATACGATTGCATTACCCCGTTGCTTACTCAACGTCCTGCTTTTTTTGAGCATTGAACTCTCTTAGGCATCAATTGAATCGAGCAACAGCCGCATTGAAACCCCCGAGCGTCTTAAAACATGTCTCCTCCGTTGGAACTTGAGGTTTTGAGCGAGCTTGCATGATAGATCTGATTTGATTAGATAATGGTCGTACGTAGGAGGTAGCCTATGTCCACACGCGTTTGTATTCCTACCACCACGATGCTGCCATTAAAATTTCTCCTCGCCACCTGTCGCCCGTTTATTTTGAACATCATCATCCATATGATTCCTTTTGCCGCTGCATACAATTTGTGACCCTAGTACCACAATAATCTCCGGAACAACTGGGGGTGCAAACGCTGATCCTGGGGACTTCCCTAGAACACCGACTCATACAATCCACAGACCCGTACACCGCGGGCTTCTGCGCTGTGTTCGCATCTATGTCAAACACATTTTGTACACCCGGATCCGACATGCGCTCTATGCTCTCGATTCGGTACGTATTCAACAATCACTCTAGACGTCAACATCAGACAAAAAGCGCGAACACAGTTTTGATGCCCTCCGTCCCGCGATGCAAGAACCCACCGGCGTTCTAACTACGATGGTGGTCCGATAGCTCATTGCATCCCATATCGTTTGTGGAGTATGATACTGGGCTGCACCGCACTATGGGGAATCTCAATATGAGCGGAAGGCCGGCCGCAATTTTGCCTTCCCGGCAGACCAACAAGCTCAGGACTCACAGCGCTTGCGAAGCAGCCATCGTGCGACTCGGGCAGCCTATCTTTGTCTTTCCACAGGACGATCGTCGACCACATCCACCACCTATCGGAGTCGTACACTTCATGTTCTCTGCCCCCGTGATTTGTGACCAGGCGCCAATCCTGCCAGAAAACATCTGTGTCTCGACACAGTCGCGTTTTCCGGACAGATACCCACGTACTCAACCAGGACTAAGCGGACACCGCCCAGTCCTCCGCACATCACGGTATGAAGGCGCGCGGCACCTTCTAGCGCGTAGCGTCACAGCGCATTCAGATGTCGTCTTCTCGACTGGCGCAGCACACGCTGTCATGTCCGCGCCTCACAGCTGCAGCGGGAGGGACGCACCGGCGAACATTGTAGTTTTGCGGAGCTTTCTAGGAGCTCGGAACAGTGTGGTCTCTTCTATCTTGCAGAAGCGGTCACATCTGCTTCGTGTGGCGGCATCAGCAGATACCCGCGTTTATGGCTGGGTCAAGGCTGGGTGCTCCAGATCGCGGCGTCATGTAAGGCGGTAAGATAGGGGTCAGGAATGCCCCATGCCTCCATTGGTCTTCGCTATTCCCAAGGGACCCTTTTGCACATCAAGGCCTGCGTGTGAAGGGAATGTTTTATACTAAGATGGGAGACGTAACCACGGACCGAGGGAGTCTGGAGGCCGGAAATTAACAATTGCGGCGCGTCTCCTTCCAACCGTGGAACTGCCGTACCCCAGAGTACATCCGCTGTATGAGTCGTCCCACGAGCAGTGATCCTACACATCCGTAGGATCAACAGATGCCGGACTGAGCCACCACGCACTATTTAATGTCCGCGACCGGGATGGAAAGTCTGACGGAGGCGCAGGGGACGTCATGAGTTTTTTGTCGGGCGGAGAAATAGTGAGGCTCGCTCGCATTATCGGCGCATCTGGGGGATCTTCTCGGGGCATCGGCTGCGGTTTGATTTGCGTTGCAGTTGCGATTTAGTGCGTTGCGACAGAGGGGTGATGATATACACGCGATATACCGTTGAAGTCACATAAGAACTCCGAACAGCGTCATGGCGAGCTGCGTGCACATTGTTTATGGATTGGAAATGGAGGATAAACGACACAAGCGAAAACACCGGTAGCCGCCGGGAGCAGGTCGGGTCCGTCAAAATCGCAGGAACACCGAGATATGCGCGCTAAAATGGCAATTGAGTCCGGGAACCAAAGAATCGCCGCGCCGCCGGGCCACAGAGCCAATCAGCAGGACCGCCAAGAACGCCGGGCGGTTGGTGTGAAACGGAAAGATGCCATCGAGGACTGCAAAGACCGTGGCGCGTCCCGCAGACGTCGACGACGGGGGGCAGGAGACGGATGCGAGCAGCTGTGTCGAAGGCGACAAGCGTCGCAGCGCAAGCCAGAGAGGACGGTGCATGTCAACGCGCATTGCGGGAGAGCGGCATACGGTGGCTGGAACGGGGAAGGCGACGGCGAGAGTTGTGCCAATCACGGCAGGGGGCGCGCTAGGCAATGTTGAGATGGCAGGGGTTGTCTGATGAGAGCGAAGAGTGGCTGGATATCAGCGTGCCCCCGTCAGGTGCAATGGACAGGAGACGCAGACCAAGTCGCCCAGGAGCCGAATTAGCCGGCTGTTGGCCGGATGTGGCTGCTCGCGACCTCCGCCTCGACTTGAAGGCCGCCGGCGTCCCGGCGTTCCTGGCCACTCTTTCGGCACTGGCTAGCCTATAGAAATACCCGACATTCCGGCCGGCGTCCGGCCAGCGCCTCCCTTTACAACTGCCTCAGCCGCTCTCTGCCCTCCATCAGCCCCTTCCTTCTCACCACCATCCTCCTCCGCCATTCAAATACGACACCCCCTCTCCCCTAGTCGCCTTTTTCCCTCCCCCATTGTCTTCCGTCGTCGACCCGTACGCGTAGACACACCCGAGACACCTTCGGGCACAGCGTAGTTTAGCCGCGGCCTCGAGTTGATCACCGTAGTCCCCCCGGCCTTCTACGCGCCATGGAGTCCCCAATGCAGAAACCCGCAACCACGGACGATGTCCCCCCATTTACCGACGAGAAACCCTCTGCGTACGTCTATTTAAAGCTGTTCACCGACGCTAGTTCCATCCTCAACGCGTGTTCTGCTCCGCCAGTTCCAAGGCGCCCGTCGTAAGAGGCGCTAGAGCGTGCACTGTCTGTCGGGCAGCGAAGGTAGGACCAGCCTGGCTCCCTTGCGGCATGACTGTAGTATATATTCATGCCTGCTCAGATGAAATGCGTCGGTGCCGACGACGGCAACAACATCCCTTGTCAACGATGCAAACGCTCTGGCGCAGAGTAAGGCATTTCAATTTATTTCAGCCCCCGCCTCCGTTGATGTTCCCGTTAATTCAGATGTATTTTTGAGAAACATCGCCGCGGTCGTAAGCCCGGCTCAAGGTAAGGCGCACCTTCCCCGACGGTGCGATGATTTAAATTTTCACTAGATTGTCTGAAGCGTCGAAAATGCTTCGACGTCTCGAGAAGGGGCTCAACACGGCAAAACAACAGAAATCCACCGTCGCAGATTCTCTGACCCTCCCGCCGCTCCACAATTCTCGCGGCACTGATGCCCGTTACCCAAACGGGGACAGCTTCGGAGCGTCCAGCTCTAGCTTCTCGGACAACAAGTTGCCGCCGTTGAACCTACAGCAAGAGGCTCACCTTCGATCGGCGCCCGGTTCCGACTCCGAGATGGAGGAAGACGACGATTCCAGCTACACAGATGGAATGTACCCTGCCAGAATGATCAAGCAGAATGCTCGTAACTCAAGTTTCTTCAAGACGATCTTGAACCCCGAGCAGGCGGACACGCCCGTCCCACACTCCGCTGTCTCAGACCGTGCCTACCACTCTCAGTCACCCACATCAGCTCCACCTGGTCAGCGCATACCTCTAACGGACCTGTTTAGGGAGCAGAATGAACTTCAAGATCCTGTTGACGCTGGTCTCATCGACGAGGAGACGGTTTCACAGCTGTGGGACATGTTTTTCATCCGTCTGAACCCCTTTATATGCCTATTCGACCCTGCCCTGCACTCCGTCTCGTATGTGCGCAAGCGCTCCCCGTTCCTCTTCACGGCGCTCATCATGGCCTGCTGCAAATTTTTCAAAACCGAACTCTATGTCGAAGTGCTGCAGCTCGCGCACAAGTTCGCTGTCCGTGCGTTTGCCGAGAACCAGCAGAGCGTCGAGGTCGTGCAGGCCTTTGCATGCATGACCTACTGGAAGGAGCCAGACGACACGCGCACCTGGACTTACATCGGCTACGCCTGCCGGATGTCCGTCGAACTTGGTCTGAACCGTTACGTCGGCAAGCCTCAGGGCGAGACCGAGCTCCAGCTGCGTGAACGCCGGAATCGCGAGCGCACGTACCTCGTGCTGTTCGTGCACGACCGCAGCCTCAGCATGCAGACCGGCAAGCACTGGATGCTCCCCGTGGACGAGCTTGTGCGCCATACGCACACATGGCACGAGGAGGGCGGCGCACACATCCGCCAGGAGGATGTCATCGTCGCAGCGTTCACCGATCTCAGGACGATCGCGGCCGACGTCACGGACGTGTTCAACATGCACCATGGTGGGGGCGGCTTGAGTCATGAGGAGCGCAACTATGAAATGCTCCTGCGCAGCTGCAACCAGAAGCTGAACAACTGGGTCGAGGTGTGGCAGACAGAGATGCGGCGAGGTAAGCGGTTGCTGTATGCGCGCATATATGCAGCGGTCGCTCATGTTTTTACAGCGAAGGGAAACTCGTATCATTTTTCAATGTTGATGTTCTTCCAGCTGCATGTTAGACTATTCCTCAATACCTTCGTTATCAACTCGTCGAGCCCGCAGGTATGTACCCCCAGCTCGACAGTACCAGCAAAGGCTCATAAATCACGCAGGCAAGTGGAGGGGTTAACATACAGGCGCTCAACATGTGCTACACGAGTGCGATGGATAATCTGAAGATCATGGCCGAGGACTTCGCTCAGGTCCAGATGCTTGTTAGTAGTGACAATATCTTGCAGGTCATCGTTCACTCACGACTGATCGCACAGCGCTACGGCCAGGACTCGACGACGGTTATGACAGCTTACTCGGCTGTGGTTTTGATGAAGGTACGTCGCGCCCGTATTGCATCACACCGCTTATTTACGCTATGGATCGTCATAGCTCCTGCGTGGCAACAACCATTTGTTGCGTCTCGTGGACGATGCCGCCAACAAAATCCATTCGATGATCAGTAAGGCTGCGGAAGCGTATCATAACGCTGCACTGTTGTCACCAGCGTCATCATCTGCGGAGTATCACGCCCGCTTCTTACAATCGTTGCTTGCCAACGATGTGTACAAGCAGCAGCAGCAGCAGCAACAGGTAGAGCAGGAGCGCATGAAGCGGGAGTTGCCCTCTTTAAACGTGCATCATATTCCGCAAAATGCCCCCGCTCGTTCAACCCATGGGTATGCTCAATCGCAGGCGTACCCACAAGCATCACAACCGGTTGACTACAACAGTGGCTACTACGTGCAGTCGTCCGTCGCTTCGCAGGCATCTGCAGTATCCTCAGGAGCATCTACCTCGTCGACCATGTCTTCGCCCTACACCCCGACACAGCCCGCTGGGTATTCTCAGGTGCGGGACGGTGACTACGCCATGACCGACGCGTCCGTGCGCCACAGCTCGCTGAGCAACCTGAGCTTATCGGGGATGGCGACGACGTACGCGCAGTACCAGGCGCAGCCGACCTCAGAGCACGATGCGTCATACTGGCGGAAGATGTGGTGCGACCTTGGGATCGATGGCAACGTGGACCCGACGTCGGCGTACGGCGTGTACCAGGCAAACGGCGCTGGTGACAGTGCGTCGGCAGCGGCCTCGCAGGCGTCGTACGGCATGACATACCGCGATACGCACGTCGGCGACCACGGCTACCAGAGCCACCATCCGCAGCCGCAGCCGCAGCATTATCAGTACCCTGTCGTAAACGCGTACCAGAGCGCTGCTTATAGCAGCCGATGACGTCCCCGCATCCCTCACTGATAGCCCTGGTCTCCCATCTTGAACCATGTGCTCCCGTCCTATGTATTTATCCCTCCGCCGCGTCTCCCGCCCTCGTCTGTCCGTCCGCCTGCCTGTCTTGTCGCGCCCCTTGCCCAGGAGTATGCAACCCTTCGTCTACACTACGGCCTGCTGTCTCTCTATTTTTATTTCTGCCTGTCCCTTGTACTATAGCCTGGTGTGATAGTGTAGACGTTCCGGTGTAATGGCTCTTGGGAGATCTTGTCGCATCATGGCTCACAATGCAAGTTCTTCTTGAGATCACATTCCTGCTGTGCATTACTGGTGTCTTCACCTTGAGACTTTCTCCTACTTTATGCGCCGTGAATATTGTATTTCGGACCACATCACGTGCGCTCAAAAGCACATATCCATAGCCAAGTTTCATCATGTAACATTACCGCGTACATTATTACACAAGAACAAATGTCCAACCGTCCGCGTCATGACTCGTCACCAATGTACAAAATGACCACTTGCCGCCCAACAGCTGCAGCGATCCTCGGGACACCGCGCGCGGCTAGGAAATCGAACGCCCGTACATACAACGGGCCATTTGCCATGGAGAACGAAGCGAGCGGCCCGTGGGGATTTTGTATATTGTGGACATGAATGACAGCGCCCTTGGTGGGCGACCTGCTCGAGATGGCGAAGTAGTCTGGGTACGTAGGGCACCATCTATGGGGGATAAGTAGACGAACCAAGGGAAGCATGGGGGGAGGCGTACTTGAATTGGGCACTGCCATCTGGGAAGCTGACCCCAGTGATGTTCGGCTTGCCGCCGTGCAGGTCCGTCAGGTCCCAGATTGAGAACGTAGTTCCGTACGACGCGCCGATGCTGGATACCATGAGGTTGGCATTCGGTGGGGACACAATAGTGGCGTGCTCACATATTGGGTCTGTCCCGCCGCCAGGACACGGAACCGGGCGACTTCGCGCTGATGCCCATGCTCGTGTCCACGAACGCGCGGGGATCGACGAGCTCGACGATGCTCGCGCCGCGCCAGCTCTCGAATGCGTTCTCGTCCGGGTCCTTGCGCCAGTCGGTGAGGAAGATCGAACCGCGGCAGTCGGCGACGAGCAGCTCCTTGCTCGTCGTCGGGTGCGAGGTGACGGAGGTGAGTGGGTAGGGGAAAGGGGAGACGAGCGCAGTCGGTTGCGGGCGGTCGAACTCGCTGGTGAGCTCGGTGTTAGGGTCGGGCGAGCCGAGGGAGGGGATGTCGATGTCCGGCGTGAGGTCCCAGACCATGAGCATTTTATCGTCTGGAGGCGCTGAGCTTGTGTACACCCCAGTGAATCGGAGTACTCACCTGAGACTGTCGCGAGGTAGCGGGCGCTGTCTTCGCCTTGGCCGCCACAGAAACACATGTCGTTCACTTTGCCGTGGTGCCCGCTGAGGCCGCCGCCGAAAGAAAAGACGTACTCCATGGACTTTGCCGATTTTGTGAGCAGGAAGAGGCCGAAGTTCTCCCCTGCTGCTGCGATTCTACGTGTGAATGGGTCATCGACAGGTCGCGCGAGGGTAAATGTCTCTCGGACGTACTCAACGGACCAAGCATCGGACATGGACGGGGATGCGACTTTAGACGACCATGCGAGCGTAGTTATGCGGGTGCCGACGTGGAAGTTCGCGATCAGTTTGGAAGACGTAGGGGTCTGCCTGAGTGAGTGAGTTCAGCACGGGCGAGTGGAGAGAAAAACCACAGCTTACGACTAGAAGGACCTCGACGGAGTGCGCACCGCCGATGGCGACGAGGTCTGCGCCATCTTCGTGGGGGCATGCGCGGACGGCGTAGATGTCTGTGTCGTGAGCGTGTCGGACGTCCATGGGCGCGGCGGGTAGTTTGAAGGTGGCGGCACGCGTCGCGGACGCGCCGCCACCCGCGGGCGTGTTTGTTTGGGCATGTTAGAATCCAAGGCCGTTGGACAACAAGCGCAAACACGGCCTCCTCCTCCTGCCCATGCCAAGCAAGGCGCCGAATCCATTCCTCTTCGTCGGGCTCTCCCTCGCATCGTTTGGCACGTTCTGCTGGCTCGTGAAGTACAGGGCAGCGACACACCCCGCGTCCAAGCAGCCCAGGCACTACGACAGCCCCCTCATCCCCCCGCGCCACGCCGACTAGCCCACACACGCATCACGCGTTCCATGCCTGCTATTCTCGATAAGCTCGCGCACGCCCTCCATTTGCACAACAAGCACCCTGCGGACTCGCACCCCGTAGAGCCCACCACCGATATGAGCGCGTCCGCCGCCCCCACGCCCGTGTTCGACAGCAGCAAGGTCGCCGTCATCTTCGTGCTCGGCGGCCCCGGCGCAGGTACCTTCCCGTCCCCCCCTCCCTGATGCGCGCACCCTGACACCGCCCGCCCGCAGGCAAAGGCACCCAGTGCGCCAACCTCGTGCAGGACTACGGCTTCTGCCATCTCTCCGCGGGCGACCTGCTCCGCGCGGAGCAGAACCGCGAGGGCTCCGAGTACGGCGCGATGATCCGCAACTACATCCGGGAGGGACAGATCGTGCCCATGGAGGTCACGATCAAGCTGCTCGAGAACGCCATGCGCGCCGCGCTCGCGAGCGCGCCCGCCGCGGCGGACGGCTGGGCGGACGGCCGGGGGCGCTTCCTCATCGACGGCTTCCCGCGCAAGATGGACCAGGCGGTCAAGTTTGACGACGAGGTGCGTGTGTGGTGCTGGCGCTGAGACCCTGAGACGGACGGCCGCAGGTGTGCCGCTCGTCGCTGGTGCTGTTCTTCACCACGACGGAGGAGGAGATGCTCAAGCGTTTGCTGGAACGTGGCAAGACCAGTGGGCGCGAGGACGACAACGAGGAGAGCATCAAGAAGCGCTTCCGTACGTTGAGCTACCTTTGTAGGCTACCTGTGGACATTGACCGGCTATCAGGCGTGTACAAGGAGCAGACGATGCCCGTGATCGCGCATTACAGCAAGCAAAGCAAGGTTGCCACCGTGAGTCCATTTGATTGTGCATCTTCAATAGCTTGACAGGCTGCCTTGTAGATCGATGCGACAGCCACGATCGAGGAGGTACATGAGAAGGCCAAGGATGTAGTTGGGAAGCTGCTTGCTGGTGAGGTCACACGCAATGTCACCGTCTAGACTGCATCAAGCGAGGGTTGCATGAACAATGAGATCTAGATACCAGTGGAGAACATAGGTCCGTTTGTACAGCACAGCATCATAACTACAAAGATCGACAGGCTACAAGGATCTATACAATTGCATCTTGATTCGTCTTTCTCTGCAAATAAAGTGACATAGAGCCTATCGAGATCGTGAATGAGAATCATACATAGACAGCAAAGCCCGAGTTCTCATCCTTCGGGGCCACCGCATTGCATGTCGCCTTGCCCCCCTTCGGGATTTCGTGAATGTCGCCGTCGGCGCAGACGAGGTGTGCCTTGTCGTCGATAGCGTCCTGTGAATGTGACCTGTAAGAAGCGAGTGCAAGGGCTGTACGGCGGCACTCACTGGCTCCCACTCCCATCCCCCGCATCGGACATACTCGACGACGAGGGGGCCGTCGCCCTCTGTGGTCAGACTGCCGTCCTCGGCGTACCTGAGGAGGAGGTGCGCGCCGTCCTGGTACGCGGCGCCCAGAACCGCTTTGAGCTTCTCCGCGAACGCAGCGCGCGTCTCGTCCGAGTCGAGCTCCACCGCGGGGTCGCGCCGAGGGCGGACGATGACGACGTCGAGCGCGGCGCCGCGCGGGGGGTCCACGCGCGCGGCAGGGGCGATGCGGAACGCGGGCTCGAGGCGGTCGACGTTGACGACGCTGAGGAAGTACGCGAAGGGCCCGGGGACGTCGACGGTGGGCGTGCCGTGCGGGTGCGGCGCGAACGCGCGCGCGGCGGGGTCCCAGCGCTCGACGGCGCCGGACGCGCGCAGGGGGAGGAGCGTCGCGGCGGCAGCGTACCAGCGCGCGATGTTCTGCGCCGCGGCGGTGTGGAAGCGCGCGAGGGACGGGTCGGAGGCGCGCAGGGCCTCGGAGTCGGCGAGGATGGACGCGTGCAGCGCGGTGGACGCGACGACGGCGGAGACGGCGGTGTGTGCGGGGGCGGCGGCACGTGGGGGCGGGACGAGGGTGGTGAGGGCGAGGGCGAGCGGGCGCGCGGGGGCCGCGGGGGCGGCGAGGAGGGCGCGGAGGGAGCGGAGGCGGTACTCGGTGGGGTCGTCTGCGGGGGCGGGGGGGAAGAGGGCGGCGTAGAGGGCGTTGGCGGTGCCGCAGGGGACGAGGGCGAAGGCGAGCTGGAAGGCGGCGGCGGCGCGGACGGCGGCGGGGGGCGTGTTGGTGAGGGCCTCGATGATCTCGTGGAGGGTGCCGTCGCCGGAGCCGAGGACGACGGTGAGGGGCGCGGGGTCGGCGTCGAGCTGGGCGGCGACGAGGGCGGCGGCGTGGCCCGGGTGGGTGGTCGCGTGGACGGCGGCGGGGGCGATGGCGGCGGAGTGGAGGAGGGGGAGGACGTGTGTGGAGAAGAACTGGGCTGCGGTGCGGTCACCGCAGGCGGGATTGTAGATGACGAGCGTGGGCATAGTCGGAGCGGGCGTTGAGATGGGCGAGTGCGGCGTCGAGGCTGGCAGGTGCAGCGTCGAGGAAGGTAAGTGCGGCGTCGAGGAAGGTGAGTGCAGCGTCGAGGCCGATGGGCTCAGCGTCGGGACCGTCGAGCAAGACGATGGCCGATCGAGCTAGAGATGATCGCAAGATCAGATCAGATCACTGTCCTGGATCTGCTACCGATCTAATCTGCCTCCTCCCACATGTCCCTCTATCTCGCTCGCACCCACGTCCTCGGCCGCTCCCTCTTCTCGCACATCATGTCTACTGCCGCACCGCCCTTCAAGCCTTTCAACCTCGCGCTCATCCAGCTCGGGCAGACAGGCCCAGACAAGTCCGGTCCGCCTCTCGCGCTCCTCTCTGACAACTCGCGTTCACGCTCACGCCCACACCCCATACAGCGAACCTCGCGCACGCGCGCGACCTGATCCTTGAAGCTGCAAGCGGCGATGGAGGCGCAAAGCCCAAGCCCGATGTCATCGTGCTCCCCGTGCGTCTCTCCGCATAGCGTCCGCTCACACGATATAACCCCGCGCAGGAGTGCTTCAACTCGCCGTACGGCCACGTCCACTTTCCTGTCTACGCCGAGACCATCGCGTACACCCCCGGCCAGCCCTACGACGTGCACGCGTCCGCGAGCGAGTCCGTCAAGCTGCTCGCGGCGACGGCGCGGGAGGCCGGGGTCTGGCTCATCGGAGGTGCGTGTCTCGTCTTATCTCGCCCCCCGTTCCCAGGGTCTCACTCTCGCCGCCGGCCGCGCCCACAGGCTCGATCCCCGAGCGCGACGCGGCGGACAAGAAGCTCTACAACACGACGACGGTCTACTCGCGCACGGGGGAGCTCGTCGCGATGCACCGCAAGGTGCACCTGTTCGACATCGACATCCCGGGGAAGATCACGTTCAAGGCACGCAGGCCTGCTGCCCCCGCTCCCTGTGACACGCCGCTCATGCACACACACGCAGGAGAGCGAAACGCTAACTGGCGGGACGACCATGAACTACTTTGACACGGGTGCGTGCTGCCGTTCTCTGTGAAGCGCGGGGAAGCCGAACACGGTGGGCAGAGTTTGCGCGCATCGGTCTGGGCATATGCTACGATGTGCGGTTTCCCGAGCTGGCGATGACATACGCGCGCAAGGGTAAGCTTTGTGTACAGTGCGTCTACACTATGTGTGACTGTCTGTAGGGTGCCAGGTCCTCATATACCCCGGGGCGTTCAACCTGACCACCGGGCCGCTACACTGGGAGCTGCTCCAGCGTGCACGGTAAGGCGGTTGTGTCCGCATAAGGCGCCCGATGCCGATTTGGTGCTGTGCAGGGCGATCGACAACCAGGTGTTCTTCTCGATGTGCAGTCCTGCGCGGGACATGAGCGCGGGGTACCACGCGGTGAGTGGTCTCGGCCGTGCGCGCGCGAGCACATTCAATGACGCTCGCCTGGGCTCAGTGGGGCCATTCGATGATCGTCGATCCAATGTGAGTAGTGCGTTCGGGGGTTCTAGCCATGGCTGAGAGGATCGTCGGTTTCAGGGGCAAGGTCATTGCCGAGACGGAGCACGAGGAGGACATTGTGTACGCGCGCATCGGTATGTGTGCGAGAGGGCTCCCCGACGACGGCAGGCTGACGGCGTGTGCAGATCCGACGGTGTTTGTGGAGGCGCGTGCGGGGATTCCTGTGACGAAGCAGCGGCGGTTTGATGTGTACCCCGACGTGAGCAGGGGGCTGTAGTAGCTATTAGCACGATATTGATAACAAGTACTGTGGTCGGGATTCCTGTGACGGAGCAGCGGCGGTTTGATGTGTACCCCGACGTGAGCAGGGGGCGGTAGTAGCTATTAGTACGATATTGATACAAGTGCTGTAGTCGGGATTCCTGTGGCGGAGCAGCGGCAGTTTGATGTGTACCCCGACGTGAGCTAGCAGCTATTAGTACGATATTGATATTGTATAACAAGTACTGTAGTAGCGCCTTACGTGTGCGGGCGCCAATCTGACGAGGATTTCTGGCAGGTTCGACGAGGTTCGACGGCGTTCCTTGGCCGCTTTTATCAGCTCTTGTCTCCCAGCTCTGCTCTGCCTCTCAGCTACTACTCCGTCGCCGTCGTCTTTGCCCGCCATGGTCAAAGAAACGTGAGTCTCCTGCGTTTCCTTCCCCACCGTCTCCCCTCATCCGCCGCAGCAAGTACTACGATCTCCTCGAGGTGTCCCCAGACGCCTCAGAGTCCGAGCTCAAAAAGGCATACCGCAAAAAGTGCGTCCGCGGCCCTCACCCTGGGCGAGACCGTCTGCTGACCATCGATGCAGAGCGCTACGACTGCACCCGGACAAGGGCGGAGACCCAGAGCTGTTCAAGGAGGTCACGCATGCGTACGTCCCCCAACGTTCAGCCGCGGCCGCGGCCGCCACTCACGTTTCGCGCGCAGCTACGAGGTGCTCTCAGATCCCCAAAAGCGAAGTGTCTACGATGCGCGCGGAGAGGCGGGCCTCTCAGAGTCAGGCGGTATGGGCGGTATGGATCCCCAGGTGCGTTGCTCTGCCTGTGATTGTTCGCGCAGTCGACCCTTATACGTTTGTTCAGGACCTTTTCAGCCAGCTGTTCGGCGGTGGTGGCTTCTTTGGCGGCGGCGGCGGTCCCTCGCGCGGCGGCCCGCGCAAAACAAAGGACCTGGTCCACCGCGTCCACGTCACACTCGAGGACCTCTACAAGGGCAAGACATCCAAGCTGGCACTGACGCGCAACGTCATCTGCAGCAAGTGCGCCGGCAAGGGCGGCAAGGATGGCGCGGTGCAGTCGTGCACATCGTGCAGCGGCCAGGGTGTCAAGATCACGCTGCGCCAGATGGGCCCGATGATCCAGCAGATCCAGCAGCAGTGCGACACGTGCAACGGGACGGGCGAGATGATCAACGCAAAGGACCGCTGCAAGACGTGCAACGGCAAGAAGGTGATCTCGGAGAAGAAGATGCTCGAGGTGCACATCGACAAGGGCATGAAGGGCGGCCAGACGATCACGTTCCGCGGCGAGAGCGACCAGGCGCCCGGGGTCACCCCCGGCGACGTCGTCATTGTCGTCGAGGAGAAGCCGCATGAGCGCTTCAGGCGCCAAGGGGACGACCTTGTCATCGACCAGGAGATTGACCTCCTCACCGCGCTCGGTGGCGGTCAGCTCGCGATCAAGCACCTGGACGACCGCGTCCTTATCGTGAAAATCAACCCCGGCGAGGTCATCAAGCATGGTGCGTGCCCGCCGCTTCATCTCTTCTACGCGCATGCCCATACTGACGCTGATGCCGCGCAGACGACCTGAAAGTGGTTCCAGGGCAGGGCATGCCATCCTACCGGCACCACGAGCCGGGCGATCTGTTCGTGCACTTCACGGTCAAGTTTCCGGAGCACATCGACGCCGCGGCGATCCCGGAGCTCGAGCGCGCGCTGCCCCCGCGGCGGCCGCTGGACAAGTTCCCGAAGAGCTACGTCGTGGACGAGGTCGAGCTCGAGGAGGCGGACACGCGGCAGCGGCAGCGCGCAGAGCCGATGGACGAGGACGAGGAGCAGCCGCGCGTGCAGTGCGCGAACCAATGATCGGTGCGCGCGTGTATGCGTGTGTGTGCGTTGTCCTCTGTATGTGTGTTTGGCTCTGCGCGGGCGGGTGCGTCGGACTGCTGCTGGTCTCCTGTTGTATTGTGTGCTGCTGTGTGTGTCGTTACGTCCTCCGTCTCCGTCTCTCGCTTGTGTTTCCCCCTGCCCCACCCCGCCCGTGCTGCATGACATCCCATTGTCTCCCACCACCTAGTGTACCACGCCCTACTAGTTGCATCCACGACTAGACTTCATACTCATCATTGTGACTGTATACCGCACCTACAGGAAGTCATGACACATGGAACGCGCGTGATGTGCTGCCTTGGCATTTCAAAGAAAAACTGGAACGGCGGTCATCTTGTGTCTGTGCGCGCACCGGCGACGAGGTCGCTACTTGCTGCAGTGCTGCGATGCGTTGCATGCTGGGCGGCTGTTTCCCATTGGCGTCACCAAGACTGTGGTTCTCACGAGAGGTGTCGTGCGCGTCAAACACGAACAAATTCTCCTCGAGCGACCTTCCACCTGATAGAATACAGGTAAAGTCGCGGATGGCTTTTGACTGCTCGAAGTATTCGATATGCTACAGCGAGAAGGGACCATGGCATCAGCAAAACCTCACTTTTGTTGAAGCACGATGAAACGGCTGATTACCTGAGATCCACCCGTATTCAGGCCATTCCGGCCAGATTCACTCACCCAGTGAATGCACGGAAAGTGCATCTGATTTCGGCGCATTTAGTCATTCAGCCCTGTTCCATGAGAAGTGGGATTTTGCTGATGTGGTCTCGACATAGCTACATAGACCCAGCAACGCATCGCCACAGACAAAACAGCAGGCCAGGGTAACAGGCCGTTGCTTCCGGGGCCCGCCCAGTGCCCAGTGCCGCCACACGTCCGCTCACGCACACATCGAGTTCAGCAGGCCTAATGATATGGAATCCGCTGCAACAGCCTTCGGCGCTGCTGGACCGCCACGTCCACGGCCCCAAAGAAGTATCTTTGCATTTCGTGCAGCCCAGACCATCAAAGCACAAGACTGGGTGGCGCAGGCGAAAACCAGCCTCGACTGTCCGGCCTGTACAGTAAGGCGCAACATCACGGTATAGTGTTTTCCAAGCCGACGGAGATACAGCCATGCCAATCCCCTGTGGCGCAAGAGGAGGAACAATTGTTCCGCGTGCTCCTAATTACTGCAAATGCTTGGTGACACATCGTACGCTTGGATGTGGCGTTCTCTGTCTTGTTGTGGCGTAGGCCTGCCAGGGCCATAAATCGCGAGCGCAGAACCCTGCATGAACCAACTCGCTTTTCCACGATGATACCGACTCGGCGCGTGATCTCCCCACCGACGCCTGTCTTGGAGCAGAATCGCAAAGTGTGTACACTTTTTCCTCTTCTCAAAGAGCAACAACACCGAGCGACATTAGGCAGCTGTTCCAGGCCGGTCCCTTGCAGAGCTCAACACGGATGTATTGTTCGCCATCGTATCTACCCTCCCGCAAAAGGACGCATTGGCGCTGTCCTATACCGCAAGAGGGCTCTACCACATTGCGATGCGCAGGGCCCTCGCCTCCGTGACGCTCGAAAGCCCCAGGGACGTTCTTCGTGCTTGCCCGTACATGCTGGCCGACGTCCCTAACCGCCTGGGGTGTGTGCGCACGCTAGAGATCAAGAAAGGCCCTATCGGCAAACACATCTTTGGGCGGTACGGGCGGCCTAAGGGCCGCTCATATGAGGTTTCGCGCGTGCTCACGCTTGTGACAAACATATTACAGGGTGCTCGCACTACCTTGCGGATGCTCAAGCTTGAGGCGCTTTCCGACTACATCGAATTGCCAGGTTGCGTGGCGATCGCAGCTATGGACGGTCTCCATACGCTGGAGTTTCAGGACTTTCAGTATATGGGGTGGACCCGGCTGGGATTCTTCCGCGGGTCCAAGATGGCGGGCCGACTCCGTACCCTCGTCCTCCACAACATAGATTGGTGTCAGGTGGAGGACGTGCTGGAGGACATTGTGGCGATGGACAACTTGCAGACACTCGAGATGAAGGGCGTTTTGGACCGTTTTTCGGAGCCATGGCCGGAGAAATCGTCTTGCACACAGTCCCTACCGTCACATCCTTCCCTCAAGACCCTTCGGCTGTCTAACTGCAAGGGCGCTCATGTCTCCACCTTGGTGCGCGTTTTCCCCAACTTGAGGGAGTTCACAACTTCAATATGCAGCTTTGTCCCCGATGCGACGGACTGTTGGCCTGCTCTGGACCATTTATGCGCCCTTCATCTTAGTGAACTCGC
>NW_020169834.1:460988-464298 GCF_002117355.1 Postia placenta MAD-698-R-SB12 | reverse complement strand
AAGCTTGAGGCGCTTTCCGACTACATCGAATTGCCAGGTTGCGTGGCGATCGCAGCTATGGACGGTCTCCATACGCTGGAGTTTCAGGACTTTCAGTATATGGGGTGGAGCCGGCTGGGATTCTTCCGCGGGTCCAAGATGGCGGGCCGACTCCGTACCCTCGTCCTCCACAACATAGATTGGTGTCAGGTGGAGGACGTGCTGGAGGACATTGTGGCGATGGACAACTTGCAGACACTCGAGATGAAGGGCGTTTTGGACCGTTTTTCGGAGCCATGGCCGGAGAAATCGTCTTGCACACAGTCCCTACCGTCACATCCTTCCCTCAAGACCCTTCGGCTGTCTAACTGCAAGGGCGCTCATGTCTCCACCTTGGTGCGCGTTTTCCCCAACTTGAGGGAGTTCACAACTTCAATATGCAGCTTTGTCCCCGATGCGACGGACTGTTGGCCTGCTCTGGACCATTTATGCGCCCTTCATCTTAGTGAACTCGCAGATTGGCCAAACAATTGTCAGGTTCACAGTTTAACTGTCAGGGAAACTGTGTCACAGAAATCATCATACAAGTACCTGGAATTGCTCCGACGGACATCGCCCGTCAGGTTGTCCATGTATATGGATACGAACAAGGATTGTCTCTCTCTCGGGGAGCTCGAGCGTTGCGTACCGAGGCTTCGCGTTCTCGAGCTCAGCGTGATAGCAGAGCCCCATGACCTGAAAGTATGGTTATTCGTAAGTCCCATCCTTATGAATGAAGTTCGGGATGATGACGAGCATGTCTTTTCCAGGATCGCCTTGTGCCGATGTTAAGCCTTATTGGCGCCCCTTATCTCGAGATACGGCTAGATATCGAATCGGACACGGAGCTGTCACAGCGTACAGCCGAAGAGGTAGAATGTCTTCGCGAGCTGCCTCTGCAGATCGCCCGCAACATTCCGTCGGTGAGGTTATTTGCGGTTGGTTTCCGCCACATGTACCCCCGATACGGTTATTACAGGCCAAGGTGGCGCTTCACACCATACTCATTCAACCACTGGTATATCCACAATGAGAATGAGCAGCGAATCTCAAAGCCAGTCAGACCTGAAATCTCCGATTACGTTCATTCACAACTTTGTTCCTACTCTGACCATCACGCAGTGGACTTCGATCGTGAGCGCGGACTATTCTTGCGTGAGAGAGCTTACTAACTAACAGGTTTCAGGGCTGAAGGAGTTTATTGTAATGACTTGATACTGACCTTCGGAACTTCCTGTCCTATGTACATGGAAGTATATCATTGCATCATATCGCGCCAATGTATCATGTGAACAGCGCTTCGGTTTTTTCGTGAGAGTAAATTGCCGTGTCCAAAGCTGGAGTGTGAGCGCGTTTCTGAGAACTGGTTCTTCCTGATTAGTGTCTTCATATCAGGCGGACGCAATCTCGGGCTAGCGTGGGGCTTCTAAAGCCGTTGGCCTCGCGATCATGCCATGTTGCTCTGCACGCAGTGACGACCTCCCTGGCTAGAGAACCCATCTGCGTAAGTGCGCCATGGAGCTCAGAGCTCTGAGTGAAGACTTACAGGGAGTCAGACATCGATACTATATCTGCGGAGACCCTATTTCGAGCAGCGCCCTACCAAATTCTTCAAGGTGCGCCCGGGATACCTTGCTCAAAGTACTAGATCTTGAATGCCTGATCAATGACTCGATCTCTATCATACGACTCGCAATGTTCAGCAGCCGATACAGGGATGTCTACACGTCGACTGTCTATCGCCGATCTATACGACGATGTTCTGTCCGTGATTGTAACATTCCTCTCACCCAGGGACGCCCTGCAACTTTCCTGCACCACAAGAAGTGTCCACCACGTTGCGATGCGTCAAGTCCTCTCAAGTGTCATCATCAGAAATAGCAGGGACGTTCTGACAATCTGCCCCTATCTTCTAGCGGACGTTCACTCTCGTCTGCACCACGTACAGAAGCTAGAGATCGAAGAAGAAGTTTTCGTTCTCAACAGCTCCAGACGGTCGAACGCGACCTCCTCTTGCGACATCCATTGCGTGTGCGCGCTATTGGCAGATGTCCTGGAGGGCTGTCGCAACTTGCGATCGCTTTACTTACCCCGTGCTGAAATCCTGCTGCACTTTCGACCCGATGTCGCGGAGAGTTTTGCTTCCCTCCGTCTCGATATCCTGTCAATACACTTGACGGCTAGCAATGATCGCGCATTGGCGGTATTCCAGAACTCGACTAGTAAATCAAAACGACTCTATCTATCTTCCTCAATAGAAATGGCCGAGCCCGAAGCGTTTCTCTCTGGTATTTCGGGAAACGAAAACCTGCAAGCGCTTACGCTGGTCCAGTTGACCTGCTCTCGGACGCGATTGGCATTGCCACAAACACAAACCCTTACAAGTCTTGAAACGGTTCATGAACTTCATTTCATCCGCTGCAGCGAGCTACACATACCTACCTTGGTGCACATCTTTCCAAACGTGCGAAAGCTTGTCGTTACCGGTAACTCCCAATACCAGCTACAGTCCGACCTAAGGACGTGCTGGACGGCCCTGAATCATCTTGAAGGGAACTTACAGGCCTTGACCGCTTGGCCAATCGCCGGTCATGTTCATCATTTAAAGTTGATCCAGAGCAGCCGTTCTTTCCTGGCCTGCCGTATGAATCATCGATATCTCTGATACAGAGAGTGTCGCCCGTGAGGCTATCCTTCACCATAGGAACGAGGATGGGCCTGTCTTTCTGGACGAACGTCGTGGATTCTGTCCCGAGGCTTCGCATTCTCGAGGTCGACCTGCTAGAAACGTTCTACACACCAGATCTTGGCGTCATGCATTTAGAGCCGTGGATTGTGAGTCTGCGCGAAAGCCGATCCTTTCATGGATGCACTGACTATGGATGCAGCACAGTACTATTCTCAACCCGTTCAGTGCCGTTGATTTTGAGATCCAGATCAACATAGCGCATTCGCGGCCAAGTGTATCGCATAGTTGTGCGTGGCAATCGATGGCAGCGTTGGTAGAGGCGATTCCCTCTATTATTGCGCACAACATACCATCTGTTAGAATTTTCGCCCTCCGTGTTCGCAATAGAGCAGAGTCTTCACAAGCACAAGCGGAATCCCTGCCGCCGCTACTGGCGGCGCATCGCGGAGAGCGGAAGACAGCGAACGGCTATTCCAATCACCTTGATGCCGGGGAGCATGTCCGCTTATGCCTCTGCTCTCCTTCCTATGATTGGACCGTACCATTTGATGGTAAGTGTGAGTGGGGTTTAAATGTGACAATCGTTTATCTGTCATCATAGAC
>NW_020169834.1:453802-456691 GCF_002117355.1 Postia placenta MAD-698-R-SB12 | reverse complement strand
CTCCCGTCTCCCTCAAACTGTCGTCGCCGATCCAGGTCAAGCGCGAGGAGATCTCCCTCCAGACCCTGCGCCAGAGCTTGAGCCTGAGGAGGGTGCAGGTGAAGAAGGAATCTCGGAGTCCGAGTCCGAGGCTTCTACTGGGTCCACCTCGCCGCCAGCGCTCGCCCCCGCGTCAGCAGTCCCTGACGTACGTGACCCCCCCGCCGAACTTCCTTCGGCGCCTTCACCGCCGACTCCGCCGAGAGGCCGCTCGAGCACTCGGTCCTCTCGAAGTTCGACCAGCGGAGGGCCACCACAGCCGCCTCCGCCCCCGCAGCGTCCTCCGTCCCCCCCGACGCCGATAATGTCGTCTCCCGCAGCCGCCCCCGACAAGGAGACCTTGAAACTCCTCCTCCCGCTCCGCTACGATGGCAAGACCGTCATCGAATGCAACCGGTTCCTGTCCCAGTTGCGCATCTACTGGCTGGTCAACACGTCGTTGACCACCATTGAGCTTAAGGTGCAGGTCGCACTCAGCCTACTCGATGGAGATGCCCGCGCCTGGGCCACCCCCTACTTTGCCCAGCTCGCATCGGTGCAGGTGGGTGTGCAAGGGGCCACGACCCCGTTCGCAAACGAAGCGGCCTTTGCCGCCGCCTTTAGGGCCCGCTTTGGAAATCTCGACGATGAGGCGGCAGCACAAGTAGAGCTGGCGAAGCTCTGCGCGGACAAGTCGGTCCGTGAAAAACGCACCGCCGCGGAGTTCTCCGCGCTGTTCAAGGGTCCGGCGGACCGCTCTGGGTATGGGGACCTGGAGCTACGCGACAAGTACCTGAGCGGCATCCCCTCCCGCGTGTACCGGAAGATCGAGCTCGAGACCTTCGCCACGTGGCAAGCAGCTGAGAAGCGCGCCACCGAGGTCGAGCAGATCCTCGATATCAGCCGGGCCCGTCGGCCCGAGTTGAACAACTTCTTCTCGGCACGAGGTCGAGGACGCAGTGGGGCGCGTGGTGGTGCACCCTCGACGCACGCAGCTTCGGCCAGCATCAATGCGGCCGTTGGAAAAGGCAACTTCCCCGGCACATGCTTCGGCTGTGGGAAGCAAGGGTATCGACGCTTCGAGTGCCCCAATTGTAAGGACAAGCCTTACACAAAACGCGCCGACGCGCGGGCTACGGTTGCCTCGGGATCCACCCAGGCGGCGACAAGCGCCCCCGTCACGACATCACCCTCGGCAAGTATAAGTGCCGCTTCAGCGAAATCCGAGCAATCGGAGCTGGCGGACTTAATGGCACAGGTGAAGTCGATGCGTGAGGAGCTCGAGCACTATCGGGCGATGAAGGAGGAGGGTTTTTGATCCGGTCCGCGCTTCGTGCCGCACGCGTCGGGCCGGGTATATCATGTAATCGTTATAATGTATTGTCGACTGCAATGGTGTATGAGTTGGACCAGGGGTCCCAGCACTTTCACATTCCAGTTCGACTTCAAGGGAAAAGACGGCACAAGGACGTAATCGCTATGGTGGACAGCGGAGCCACCACGAAGTTCATCAACAAGCGATTCATTGTAGAAAATAAGGTGCAGACGCGGAAGTTGAAGGAACCAATTCCGCTGTATAATATTGACGGCACCCTGAACAAGGACGGAAGCATCTCGGAGATAGCAGTGCTACAGATGCATATAGGGGAGCACGTCGAGAAGACGGTGTTCACGGTCACGGACATCGGTCCAGAGGATGTGATCGTTGGGTTAGATTGGCTACGTGAGCACAACCCTGAGATCGACTGGGAGAAGGGCTCCCTCAAATTGTCGCGATGCCCTGAAGCGTGCAGTGCCAGGAAGACTGGCCGAATGGAGCAAGCAGCGACTGCGCGTGATACGGGGGTCAGGCCCACGGCGCGCAGGCGATCGCCGAAGTCCAAACGGTCGGTTATAGGCGCTTGCCGGAGTAAGGTACTCCCGGACTTCGAATCTGAAGAAGATCCGGTGGAAGTAGAATGGGAAGAGGCCGACTTGATCGAAGCCTGGGAGCAAGATATCACGCTTCCCGGCGCCCCTCAGCTATTTGTTGCAGCAGGGCACACGTACTCCCAGCTGTTTGCTGAGGAGGAGATCAAGAAGAAGGTCGTTAAGACCGCCGAGGAGTCGGTACCTAAACAGTACCACGAGTTCCTGAATGTCTTCTCCAAGGAAGCATCAGAACGGCTACCCGAAAGGAAGCCTTACGATCACGCGATCGAACTCGTGCCCGGCTACTCGATGTTCCACTCGAAAGTGTACCCCCTGTCGAACAATGAACAGGAGGAACTTGACAAGTTTCTGAAGGAGCAGTTAGCGAAAGGTTATATACGGGAGTCGAAGTCGCCCATTTCGTCGCCTTTCTTCTTCATCAAAAAGAAGGAAGGGACACTTCGACCCGTGCAGGACTACCGCCGATTGAACGCAATTGTCGCGACTTGAGGTCAAGCGACAGGGGAATACCTAAAAGCAAGGGGCGTCCGACTGGTTCTCACCGAAGCGATGGTGAGCGAGGCTCAAACCTAAGGCTAGGGACAAGTGAATGTATTAGTTAGTAAGGTAAGAAAGGAATACAAATGAGGGCTTACTGACCTAGGGACAAGAGGTCGAAACTGAGGTCCCTAGGGCAGCAGAGGCCGGCTTATATACATGGGGAGATTTAGGGCAGGCTGTGCACGTTGGTCCGTGCGCAGCTGGTCTGTGCGCAGCATGCCGACGCGGCCCCGGGGGCCGGTGAGTCAGAGCGGCTGTGTCAGCGGGGCCCGAGCTGTGCCGTGCGCTGCCGCCCCGTCTAATCTAATCGTACAGTAGATAGTGACGCGTCCATATCAGGCAGGTAGTACAGAGGTCGCGGGTTCGAGGCCGCGAAAAGGAAAAATTAAAAAACGGCTA
>NW_020169834.1:438682-444400 GCF_002117355.1 Postia placenta MAD-698-R-SB12 | reverse complement strand
TGTCACGAGTTGGTACGGCGCCTTAGCCGTTTTTAATTTTTCCTTTTCGCGGCCTCGAACCCGCGACCTCTGTACTACCTGCCTGATATGGACGCGTCACTATCTACTGTACGATTAGATTAGATGGGGCGGCAGCGCACGGCACAGCTCGGGCCCCGCTGACACAGCCGCTCTGACTCACCGGCCCCCGGGGCCGCGTCGGCATGCTGCGCACAGAACAGCTGCGCACGGACCAACGTGCACAGCCTGCCCTAAATCTCCCCATGTATATAAGCCGGCCTCTGCTGCCCTAGGGACCTCAGTTTCGACCTCTTGTCCCTAGGTCAGTAAGCCCTCATTTGTATTCCTTTCTTACCTTACTAACTAATACATTCACTTGTCCCTAGCCTTAGGTTTGAGCCTCGCTCACCATCGCTTCGGTGAGAACCAGTCGGACGCCCCTTGCTTTTAGGTATTCCCCTGTCGCTTGACCTCAAGTCGCGACATTAGGTCAAAACTGCCCAAACTGCCGGCGTCCTCTCGGGACTCCCACATTCACTTTCCTTTCCCACAGGTCGGGTGGTGCGCACCCCTACGATACCCTACGATACATACGATACGTAGATAGCCTTACATACATCGCCACCCCTAGAGGAACGAACTCTTCAACACCTGCACTTCAGTGGGCGGTGTTTGTCCTCACGGACGCGTGGACTAGGTTCCTGCTGCATACTAGCCAAAAGCAGTACTGGGCCCCACGTGAACTGCGAACCTCAGGGTCTTCTCGGGCGCCGTAGCGTAAGCTAGTGTAGTACGGCCATTTTTAGCACGCGCACCTCCCCTTCCTCCCCCCATCCAACGTGGCTGCCTGCCAAGGCCAAGTTCACGCATTCGACTCTCAGGACCTTATCGACGTCTACATCCCAGACGGCCCTGAGACTATCATCTACCGTTGCGAACAGCAGCCGTGCCCGAACCGAACCCCCCGATCAATCCCAGAGGATTACCCACGCTACAAAGCGATCCGACGAGCGCAACACCCGCTCGGACCCCGAAGCACCCTTGCGTCTTGATCCGCCTCGCGGCACTCTCGCCCTGTCTCCCCTACCTCCCACCTTCCCCAAACTGTCGCCGAGTCCAGTCAAGCACGAGGAGATCTCCCTCCAGACCCTGCGCCAGAGCCTGAGCCTGAGGAGGGTGAGGGTGAAGAAGGAGTCTCGGAGTTCGAGTCCGAGGATTCTGTTGGGTCCACCTCGCCGACAGCGTTCGCCCCCGCGTCAGCAGTCCCTGACGTACGTAACCCCCCCGCCGAACTTCCTCCGGCGCCTTCACCGCCGACTCCGCCGAGAGGCCGCTCGAGCACTCGCTCCTCTCGAAGTTCGACCAGCGGAGGGCCACCACAGCCACCTCCGCCCCCGCAGCGTCCTCCGTCCCCCCCGACGCCGATAATGTCTTCTCCCGCCGCCGCACCTGACAAGGAGACCCTGAAGCTCCTTCTCCCCCTCCGCTATGACGGCAAAACCGTCATCGAATGCGACAGGTTCTTGTCGCAACTTCGTATCTACTGGTTAATCAACACGTCGTTGACGACCATTGAGCTTAAGGTACAAGTTGCACTAAGCCTGCTCGATGGCGACGCCCGCGCCTGGGCCACGCCTTACTTCGCCCAACTCGCGTCGGTGCAGATGGGTGTACAAGGGGTTACAACCCCCTTCAGGAACGAAGCGGCCTTCACCGCTGCCTTCAAGGCCCGCTTCGGAAATCTCGACGATGCGGCAGCAGCACAAGTGGAGCTGGCGAAGCTCTGTGCGGACAAATCGGTCCGCGAAAAACGCACCGCTGCGGAGTTCTCCGCGCTGTTCAAGGGTCCGGCGGATCGCTCTGGGTATGGGGACCTGGAGCTACACGACAAGTACCTGAGCGGCATCCCCTCCCGCGTATATCGCAAGATTGAGCTCGAAACCTTCACCACGTGGCGAGCCGCTGAAAAGCGAGCCACTGAGGTCGAGCAGATCCTCGACATCAGCCGGGCCCGTCGGCCCGAGTTAAACAACTTCTTCTCGGCCCGAGGTCGAGGTCGCGGTGGGGCACGTGGTGGTGCACCCTCGTCACACGCAGCTTCGGCCAGCATCAATGCGGCCGTCGGAAAAGGAGACTTCCCCGGCACGTGCTTTGGCTGCGGGAAGCAGGGGTACCGTCGTTTCGAATGCCCCAACTGTAAGGATAAACCTTACACAAAACGCGCCGACGCGCGGGCTACGGTTGCCTCGGGTTCCACCCAGGCGGCGACAAGCGCCCCCGTCGCTTCATCCTCGGCGAGTACAAGCGCTGCTTCAGCAAAATCGGAAAGTTCCGAGCTGGCGGACTTAATAGCACAGATGAAGTCGATGCGCGAGGAGCTCGAGCACTATCGGGCAATGAAGGAAGAGTCTTTTTGATCCGGTCCGCGCTTCGTGCCGCACGCGTCGGGCCGCGTAATAATAATCTGTACAATGTATTGGCGACTGCGAATGTTTACGAGTTGGACCATGGGTCCCAGCATTTCCACATCCCGGTGCGCCTTAAAGGAGAAAGACGGCACAAGGATATAGTCGCAATGGTGGACAGTGGAGCCACCACGAAGTTCATCAACAAGTGTTTCATCACGGAGAATCGAGTACGAACGCGGAAATTGAAAGAGCCAATTCCGCTTTACAATATCGATGGAACGCTCAATAAAGACGGAAGCATCTCGGAGGTAGCCATACTACAGATGCAGATAGGAGAACACGTCGAGAAGACGGTGTTTACGGTCACGGACATAGGTCCAGAGGATGTGATCGTCGGGTTGGATTGGCTACGTGTCACGAGTTGGTACGGTGCCTAGCCGTTTTTTAATTTTTTCCTTTTTGCGGGCTCGAACCCGCGACCTCTGTACTACCTGCCTGATATGGACGCGTCACTATCTACTGTACGATTAGATTAGACGGGGCGGCAGCGCACGGCACAGCTCGGGCCCCGCTGACACAGCCGCTCTGACTCACCGGCCCCCGGGGCCGTGTCGGCATGCTGTGCACGGACCAGCTGCGCACGGACCAGTGCGCACAGCCTCCCCTAAACATCCCCTGTATATAAGCCGGCCTCTGCTGCCCTAGGGACCTCAGTTTCGACCTCTTGTCCCTAGGTCAGTAAGCCACAGTTGTATTCTTTTCTTACCCTACTAACTAATATACTTTCTTGTCCCTAGCCTTAGGTTTGAGCGTTGCTCACCATCGCTTCAGTAAGATCTAGTCGGACGCCCCCAGCCTTTCAGTTTTCTCTAGTCGCTTGACCTCAAGTCGCGACACTACGAGAGCACAACCCTGAAATTGACTGGGAGTCAGGCTCCCTAAAGTTATCACGATGCCCTGAGACGTGCAGTGCCAGGAAAACTAACCGGATGGAGCAAGCAACGACTGTGCGTGATACGGGGGTCAGGCCCACGGCGCGCAGGCGTTCGCTGAAGTCCAAACAGTCGGTTATAGGTGCCTGCCGGAGTAAGGTGCTCCCGGACTTCGAACCCGAAGAAGATCCGGTGGAGGTAGAGTGGGACGAAGCCGATTTGATCGAAGCCTGGGAGCAAGGTGTCACGCTTCCCGGCGCTCCTCAGCTGTTCGTCGCAGCAGGACATACGTACTCCCAGCTGTTCGCTGAGGAGGAGATCAAAAAGAAGGTCATTAAGACCGCCGAGGAGTCGGTACCTAAACAGTACCACGAGTTCCTGAATGTCTTCTCCAAGGAAGCGTCAGAACGGCTACCCGAAAGGAAGCCATACGATCATGCGATCGAACTCGTACCCGGCTACTCGACCTTCCACTCTAAGGTGTACCCCTTGTCGAACAACGAGCAGGAGGAACTAGACAAGTTCCTAAAAGAGCAACTAGCGAAAGGCTACATACGGGAGTCGAAGTCGCCCATTTCATCCCCCTTCTTCTTCATCAAAAAGAAGGAAGGGACGCTTCGACCCGTACAGGACTACCGCCGATTGAACGCGATCACGGTCAAAAACCGTTATCCCTTGCCGTTGATCGCCGAGATGGTGGATAAGCTCCGCGGCGCTACGCTCTTCACGAAGTTCGACGTCCGATGGGGATACAATAACGTCCGGATCAAGGCCGGTGACGAATGGAAGGCGGCCTTCGTGACTAACCGAGGGTTGTACGAGCCTTTGGTAATGTTCTTTGGTCTCACCAACTCCCCCGCGACTTTCCAGGCGATGATGAATGAGATCTTCCACGATCTCATCGTCGGCGGCAAGATCCTTGTGTACCTGGACGATATACTCATCTTCTCCACCAATAAAGAGGATCATGAGAAGGTCACACGCGAGGTTCTGCGCCGCCTTCAGGATAATGATCTATTCCTGAAGCCTGAGAAATGCGAATGGGATGTTCCCAAGGTCGACTACGTCGGCTATGTGTTCGGTGGCGATGAGGTGGCGATGGATCCCGCGAAGCTTAAAGGAATTAATGAGTGGCCGGTACCCCGGAACAAAAAGGACGTCCAGAAATTCCGGGGATTCTCCAACTTCTACCGCCGCTTCATTAAGGACTTCGCTAAGATCTCGCGACCACTCGACCGGCTCACAGGGAACGACCCATGGCATTGGGGTGAAGAGGAGCAGCACGCCTTCGACGAGCTCAAGCGGCTCTTCGCGACGACTCCAGTCCTAGCACTGTACGACCCTGATCGGGAGACGCGCATTGAGGTTGACGCCTCGGGGTACGCCACTGGCGGCGTATTGATGCAGAAGCAGGATGACGGCAAATGGCATCCCATCGCCTTCAGATCCCATGCGATGGATCCGGCGCAGCGGAACTACGAGATCTACGATAAGGAGATGCTCGCGATCATTGAGGCGCTAGACGATTGGCGCCACTATCTCGAGGGGTTACCCAATCAGTTCGAGATCGTGACCAATCATAAGAACCTCGAGTACTGGCGTACATCCCAGCATCTCACGCGCCGTCAAGCGCGATGGTCGCTGTTCCTAGCTCGCTTCGACTTCCGCATCACGCACAAGGCCGGGACGTCCAATGGAAAGGCTGATGCCCTGTCGCGACGATCAGACCATCAGATCGGCGATGAGGACGATAACACCGATCAGATAGTCCTCAAGCCAGAGCGCTTCCGCATCGCCTCCGCCCGGCGCAGTCATGCCTCGGTGACGGCCGATCAGTCGCTTCTGAAGCACATTCGGGAGTGTTCGGAAAAGGATCGGGAGGTGGCTGAGGCGCTTGAAAAAGTACAGGACCTCGGGCCACCCCGGCTGCAAAGGGGTTTTGAGGAGTGGAATGCCGAACAAGGGCTCCTGCTGTTCCGCGGATGTGTGTACGTCCCAAAAGACGCGGAGCTCTGGCGGGATATAGTCAAAATCCACCACGACTCGCCGATCGCCAGTCATGGCGGTCGTGCCAAAACCCTGGAGCTCGTGTCGCGGAATTACTGGTGGCCTGGGATGTCCAAATTCGTCAATGAGTACGTAAGCACCTGCGACGTGTGCAACCGTACCAAGACATTCCCAGCCAAGCCCCAGGGTCCGCTGAAGCCGAACGAGATCCCCGAGCGCCCGTGGCAGATCATCACGACCGATATGATCGTCGGCTTGCCAAAGTCTGATGGATTCGACTCGATCCTGGTTACCACCGACCGCTTTACCAAGCAGGTCCACTTCTCAGCCTGTCATGAGACCCTGACAGCAGAAGGTGCGGCAGACCTGTA
>NW_020169834.1:318494-437579 GCF_002117355.1 Postia placenta MAD-698-R-SB12 | reverse complement strand
CACCGGAGAATCCAAATGCCCCTTGTCGACTCAATGCTGCTACCTTCGGTGGTCTCAACTTTCAGCCAATGCCTTCGCCGCTGACTGAAGCACGTTGCCGCTCCGGATGGGAGATGGGCAAGGGCACCTCGCATGAGGTCATGCGCCGTTGAGGGGGGGGTAATGTCACGAGTTGGTACGGCGCCTAGCCGTTTTTTAATTTTTCCTTTTCGCGGGCTCGAACCCGCGACCTCTGTACTACCTGCCTGATATGGACGCGTCACTATCTACTGTACGATTAGATTAGATGGGGCGGCAGCGCACGGCACAGCTCGGGCCCCGCTGACACAGCCGCTCTGACTCACCGGCCCCCGGGGCCGCGTCGGCATGCTGCGCACAGAACAGCTGCGCACAGTCCAACGTGCACAGCCTGCCCTAATCTCCCCATGTATATAAGCCGGCCTCTGCTGCCCTAGGGACCTCAGTTTCGACCTCTTGTCCCTAGGTCAGTAAGCCCTCCCTTGTATTCTTTTCTTACATTACTAACTAATACATTTTCTTGTCCCTAGCCTTAGGTTTGAGCGTAGCTCACCATCGCTTCGGTAAGACTTAGTCGGACGCCCCCAGCTCTTAGGTTTTCCCCCAGTCGCTTGACCTCAAGTCGCGACAGCGAGAGTAATGAAGCCTGTTCAGGCAATCGACATTCACCATTAAAGTGTAACATTATAATATCATGTGTAGGAAGATAAGGGTGGTACATTCATGCCAGGTGATGCAAGAAATGTACATCTTGCCAACAGCCGCCAATATTGTACCTATTGCAATGGATTGGGAAATTGCCAAAGCGGACTCGCCTCGATAATCGCATATCTCTCATGTACAATTATGGCGCTCAATTATATTGATTGTGTCGTCATGTAATAGATTGCAGGATGGATCCGGTTTTGCTGATGGCCAAAGATGCAATGAGCCACATTCACCGTGCGCATTGAAAGGACCCCGAAAGTAGGGTAAGATAACCTCCTTCTTAGTTAGAACACATCATGTGATAGATGTTCTAACCATAATAGGCAGGCAGCTGGGCCTTTTTTTCCTTTTTTAAGTCCCCTTCTTGCATGGTAGATGAAGAGCGATGCACTCGAGCAGGCATACACAGTTGAGTAGGCTTATTCTATATATATTTCGTCATCAAGTACATGATGGGGTCGCTCCGGTAAGTATAGTAGCCCAAAATCTGCCTCGTTCTGTTTGCCGCGCTGCATCGTCAACCCGCGTCGTATCTGCTCGTGATCGCTTATGGCACTGGGATGTAAAGGAGTCCGAGTCAGTGGCAGATAACGAAGTCGAATAGCGTAAGTCGCCAGGAGTAGATAGCATTGAATGAAAGCAGATTTTGTGCCACTATCTTAGGATTCTGTATTCATGAGTGCGTTGAGCGAGAGTGAGGAAGGCTGACTCGTAGCGCGACGCGCTCTTGGGCAGCACATGTCACGTGCCTGCGGCCACACTCTCTGCACGCAGCAAAATCACATCCGACAGTGGCTTCTAAGAGGAGTAGGAAATTCGTTTCTTTTTGTCAAAATACGACTATATTAAATCTCATTCATCTTACAGAGTGATAGGACATGAAAGAAACTCTTGCAGGCGTTATTCAGAGATTCAGCGAAAACGGCGCAGAGATTGAAATCAGGCCCCCCGGACACCGGGGGCTATCCACTTCTCAGGTGGAGCATATCCCCGATCTCAATCTCGCCCGCCTCTTGGGGCCAGGCTCTCGGCAGGGGCACGCGAGCACGTGAGGACAACACGTCCCAATCCGGACTCAACCAGACCATTGTCTCTGCCTCTCCTCTCAACTTGTACTCATCTCTCTTGCTCTCAAAGTCGTCTTGTCTTGCTCTCGCCGCTACCTCGCACACGCATTATCTATTTTACTGTCTGTACACATACCCTTGTGAGCCCGTCGCCGCATGCCGCGCCTTGAACACACTCATTACCTTACCCCTGCAGTGCAGGAGCCACTGACCGCGCAATATCATGGCCGAACACTCGAATGCGCCACCGCGGCGACCGGATGTGAAGCGCAAGCTAGTCGTAGTTGGAGACGGTGCGCGTTCATCCACATCCATCGCGTCATATGCACTGATCGCTCCACAGGCGGCTGTGGCAAGACCTGTCTGCTCATTGTATACGCAGAGAATCGCTTTCCAGAGGTATATCGCGTTTACTGCTCTATATTTATGCGTTTGACATTGTATCGCATGACCTTACTGCTACATCAGTCGTACATCCCAACAGTATTCGAGAACTACGTGACCCTCGTGCAATTCGACGGCAAGCTGGTTGAACTCGCGCTCTGGGACACTGCCGGACAAGAGGAATACGATCGCTTGCGCCCATTAAGCTACCCCGAAAGCGACGTCATTCTCATCGTGTTCTCGATCGACTTCCCAAATAGCCTCGCCAACGTCCAGGACAAAGTATGTCGCACCGTTCTTCTCCGCGTACAACATGCCCACCAGTCCCCTACCTCCTCACACTGCCTTCTTGCGCGTCGTAATCGCCCCGCAGTGGTATCCTGAGGTAGCACACTTCTGTGAGGGCGTTCCGGTCATCCTTGTCGCGACCAAGACCGACTTGCGGCGGGACGAACAGACGAAGCGCATGTTGAGCGCCCAAGGTCAAGCGCCAGTCACCTCCGAACAGGGTATGTCCGTCGCGCGCGAGATCAACGCCAAGTACATCGAGTGCTCGGCGAAGATGGGTACCGGCGTGCAGGAGGTCTTTACGCTCGCCCTCAAAGAGAGCATGCGCGGGCGCTGGGGCAAGATCGTAAAGCAACGGCGGTGCGTCGTAACATGACGCGCGCAATATCGCTCTGGCACAGGCGGGGTCTCGGCGGGACGAGCGACCTTGGAAGGGCTACGGCGGACTATATACTGATCTCATCATCCTGCTTGCATCGTGCACATTGATTTCCATCTATTCGCATTACTGTAGACATGTACGCTCTGCGTTGTATTCACATAAGTATTGCTCGAATTCTCGCTGGTAAATATCCCGGAAAGTCTAATCGAGAGTTCCAATAAATTTTATACATCAGTGGAGGAACGTCTGCTTTCAGCAACATGAAATTGACGGCATAAGCGATAACAAGATCATGTAGATACAGAGGCTCCGGTGCGCTTATCGTAGTATTGATGGCCATGCTCCAGGAGCCTGTTACGAGATGAAAATCGTTAATTGAGGAAATTGTGCATGGGATGAATGACATACCAGTCAGGCTCTATCTCCGTAAGTATGCGGATTCTACGACAATACATTTCAGCATCTATGAATATCACCGCACGCACGACTTACTGTGTCTTTTTGGTTTCCTCCATCTCATGGAAGATCACCCAGCCCGAGCGAGGTTTCCTGGTGAAAAGAACCGAGTTGGGGTGTACGTGTAAGGTCTGAGGAGCACACATGAGCATAGTGGTCCGAAAGCTATTTGACCACATACAGCATTGCCTCGCACGGATCGATACGTGCCGTCGGCGACCCACCGCGCGCCGTTCCGCCAGTATCCGCTGACCAGGCACTTGCGCAATCTCTTCGCGTCGCCCTCGCAGCTTTCCAGAGGGAGCCCGAAGCGCTGCATGTACTTTTTCAGCTGGGCCCGGATGGACACGGCGCGCGACATGGCGCGGAAGGATAGCGCGTGCGATTTGCACCATGACGAAGAGCGTCCGTATCGAGTGAATGCATTATACGCTGGTGAAACTGCATAAATGATGGACGAAATGTAGTATATAGTCGACGCATGTACCGTTCAACAGGGTGAGATGGTCCTGACGGAGTGGGTTGAGTGGCAGTCCGGTGTAGGCAAAGTCACGCTGCACTTACCCCCTCTTCTGCTGTGAACTTCCTGCGTTCCAGCTCGGCTAATGCTCCCGCTGCACCATCAGGAATTATGAACACATCCTGGCACGAACATGCTTCAAGAACAAGTCATCGCTGATATGACAGGGCTCGTACCTGCACGGTGGTCATAGCTGCAATCGTCAGGATCTCCTCGCCACACTTGTACTCCTTCGATTGGAACAGCTGCTTGCGTGTCAGACATGGCATGGCCGCGCAACATTTGTGCACTATCAGCGAATAACCCACCATGCGCGCGATGTTGACTTCTACCGGGCACTCGGCAACCTTCTCACCAGTGACGGTCAGGCGCCCGTCCTCGCCGATCATGCCCGCCGCATGCAGCCCCTCGAGCGCGCGGAGGGCACTCTCGGCTGGTGGCGCGGAGACCCACTCAAACTTCATGAGATCGTCGATCCCCAGAGACTTGAGTTGCAGGATGGGCGTCGTCAAGTCTGTCCGGGTGATCTCTGGCGCAGTCGTGCGCGGCAGCTTGTCGAATGCATGCTCGGGGTAGAGGCGGTAGCATATGCCGGACGAGGTGCGACCTGCACGGCCGGCGCGTTGGGTAGCGGATGCTTGTGAGACGGGGACGGTGACGAGCGAAGAGAGTGACGTTGTGGGGTTATACGTCCGAATCTATTCATGTCGTCTGGATCCGCTGGAACGAGGTCCGAAGCGTGAAAGGGACTGACCTTGACAAAGCCCGAATCGACTACGAATTTGATGCCGTCGATGGTAACACTCGCCTTTCATGTCATAAACATCGTGCGTTTCGTGCTATCCTTTGCAAACATACCTCGGCAATGTTCGTGGAGATGATGACCTTGCGACTGCCGCGCTCTGCGGGTTCGAACACAGCCAGTTGTTCGTCCGTCGACAGACCAGCGTGCAAAGCTAGCAATTTTAGTCGCGTTGCAGTGCGCGGTAATCTGTGTATGCAGTTGGTATCTACCTCTGGCCAAGGAAGGATAGGAGCGTACGTCGGAAGCATCTCGGCAAGCTCTTCTAAACAGCGATCGATCTCTTCACGGCCGGTCAAGAACACGAGGATGTCCCCACTACCTTGCTACGATGAGGATGTAATCAACGAAGTGAGGGAAGTAACATCGGCAGTATGCTCACCTGCAAGTGAATATTCCAGACAACCTCTGCAGCTTTGCGGACGTAGTCCGGGGTAGGCTCTTGGAGGTGGGCTAGCTGTACCGGATACATTCGCCCCTCCAGACTTACGATGGTAGCCTCGTCGGGAGAGTTACCTGCAGTGAAATAGTCGAGGAAGGAAGTCGCGTCAAGGGTTGCGGAGGATACAATGAGTCTCAGTGATGGCCGTTTCCGACGAATTCTACCATAACTTCAATCAAAGGCGATCGCAGATGAGCCAACGAACGCACTTTTTCAAAATGCCCAGCATAAGGTCCGTGTATATGCTTCGCTCATGGGCTTCATCGATCTTAGCCACTCCTGGTCAGGGTGAGTCGCGGAGAGGGGAGGAGAGAAACCGGCACAGACCATGATAACGCTGTAGCGGCTGAGCAGCGGGTCGACCAGGGTCTCGCGGAAGAGCATGCCGTCAGTCATGTAGAGTATGCGCGTGCTTTCTTTGTCGCTGACGTCTTCGAAGCGGATGGTATAACCCACCTCGGACACGTTGAGTAGGCGAATGACGGGCGGCGAGAGGAGCATACCTCGTCACCGAGGACAGAGCCCACTTCGGTAGCAACTCGCTGGGCGACAGATGTAGCAGCCACACGTCGAGGCTGGGTGCATGCAATGACATTGCCGTCTGCTGACCAGCCTGCTTCGTGGAGGTACTGGGGCAACTCTGGGAGCCGTTCAGTACGTCGCACCGTCATCACGAACGGCACACTGACGTGTTGTTTTTCCACACCCTGTCTGGCCTACGACGATAACGACGCCGTGGTTTTCAACACAGTACAGTAGCTTCTCCCCTGGACGTATCCGTCAAGCTGAGCTCCTCACGCGGGGACCATGAACACGAACTGTGCTTAAATATGGGCAGTCGCTCTCGTGCGGCCTGCACGGAATACGCAGAGGAGATGGGTGCAGACTGAACGACATTTTCCTCTGTTTCCGTCGCGCGGTCGAGGGAGCTGCCTGGACCGGCTGTGCCGGGTTTCCAGAATTGGAGGGAAGACATGCTAGGAGGAGTGTCCAAATGCGGATGTTTGGTCCAGAGGCCTTTGCACGCGGCGCCAAGCGGGGCCAAACAACGCCAGTGGCTGCGTCGAGTGACCGAGCAGTACATCCTTAAGCACCCTATCTGCATTGAGACCACCATTGTACCTCGCATTCGTACTGAGCCACTATGTCTGAGCGAAAAGGTGTGTATCTCGCTAATTCTTTTGCACAGTCGATGCTGATTGCTACACACAGTCTTGAACAAATACTTCCCTCCGGATTTCGATCCCGCTCTCATTCCCCGGAGGAAGCAGCCCAAGAACTCGCAGCAGGTGGTTCGTCTTATGGCTCCTTTTTCTATGTGCGTACATATGTCTGACTTTTAATATTCACTCCTGACATGCGTGGTTTGATAGGCGATGCAACACATGCGGTGAATACATCTACAAAGGGAAGAAGTTCAATGCCCGGAAGGAGACCGTGGACGGAGAGGACTACTATGGCATCAAGATTTTCCGCTTCTACATAAAATGGTATGTGTTCAATCTCGTTATACGTGACCCTCTCGCTGACTCATGATTGCAGCACTCTGTGCTCTGCAGAAATCACATTCAAAACGGATCCAAAGAACACCGACTATTCCGCTGAGCACGGTGCATCGCGGAACTTTGAGCCATGGCGAGAGGAGAAGGCAGTGGAAGAGGAAGACCGCTTGGCGAAGCTCGAGGAGGAGGAGAATAACCCGATGAAGGCGCTGGAGAACAGGACCGTCGACTCGAAGCGCGAGATGGACATCCTCGATGCACTGCAAGACATCCGAGCGCGCAATGCACGTAACGAGAGGGTGGGACACTCCACGGACTTGTTGGACAAGATCCACATGGAAGAGATCGAGACGGAGGAGGACCGGGAGCGCAGGCTACTGGAGGAGGAGGATGAGAAGCTGGTGCGGGAGGTCTTTTCGAAGATCCCTCTCCCAGATGCGTCGGAGCCAAGTGGGTCGACAGCAAGCGGGGAAGGCGGGGCACAAGACTCGCCTGTGCCCGTTGTGACGATGAAGCGGAAAGCGGAGGGGCAGGAGCCTGATGTGCAGAGCCTGCTGCCCGAGGAGGCGAGGGCGTTGATCTCGTCCAAGACGTTCAGCCAGCCGCCGGTCAAGAAGAAGAGAACAGACATGAAGAACTCGCTCGGCATCAAGATCAAGAAGAACGGGGCGAGTGCTAAACCAAAGGTGGCGGTATAGCAGGGGTCGGAATATTTATGCGTTGCAGGACTTTGTATCATGGTTTTGTATGTGTACTTTGAGCCAATCAAATCAGGGTGAAAACATAACTATTAGCCTCGTGGTATGATGTCAGTCGCCGTTGCCTTGCCCCATTGCCGCCGAGTGCGTTGCGGCCCAGTCCTTGCCCTTCTTGTCCAGCGACGACCTTGACGACTGCAACGACGAATCATAGCTAGACGACAAAGATTGGCAACGGGCACCCGCCATGAAGGTGCTTGAAAGTGCTCAGGCTCTTGTATCGACTTTGTTCCGCTTGGTTGCCTACATCTTCCTCCAAGTAGTCAGTACTCCTCGTATGACCATTCGTACCTCGTCTTGCATCTAACATAGGGCACGCATAGATACCACATCATCTGGGGAAGACGTCTTTGCCGCCTCTCTATCTGCTCTATCTTCTCCTGGCCTTTATCCAGCCACCCGTGGACCTAGTTCCACCTAAGGCTACGTTAACGAAGCACACTAATGGAAATGGAGAATCGCACGAGACAGACAAAGACGAGAAGGTATTTAAAGATACCACCCCAACTCGAACAATCCCTTCCGTATGTCGTGTCCCGCCTTGCTCTCCCGCCCGTCCTGCTCTGCTCACAGATCCCGGCAGTCAGATCGTGCGCCCAGCTACGGACCCCTCTCTGTCCTTCTCCTCACCCTACCTACTCGCTCGCGCGCACTCCGCGTAGCAAATCTTGCCATCAACACGCTCATCTTTGCCGCGGCCGTCGAGTTCGTTGCATATCCCTTCTTCGACGATGCCGCGGACGTGGTCTACACCCGCATCGGCGCGATGTACCCGGATGCGACCAAGCTAGTCGTCCGCTACCCGGGCGACAGTGCGGCGCACCGCGAGGTCCGTGTCCTTTGGAGACAAGCAGATGCTGCCGACTCCTGGAACAACGGGCCCGTGGCCAATCTGACATCGGAGAGCGACTGGGTCGCTACCGTGAGGCTGGACGGCCTCTGGCCGAGCACCTCGTACGAATGTGCGTCAGCGTGCCACGCACGCACGAGCGAGCGAGCGAGCTGACTGCGTTCATAGACCAGTTCCAAGACACAAACGGAACCCTGCTGCCATACCCCTCCAGGCCGATCCGCTTTCGCACCTTCCCCGACCCTCAGCTAAACAGCGGATCCTACTTCCGCTTCCTCGCTTCCTCGTGTCTCACGCCGAACTTTCCCTACTTGCCCCTGCAGGGGCGCAGGATCAAGGGCTTCGACCTCGTCGCGGAGCATATCTGGCCAGCTGAGAAACAATCGGTGCCATTGCCAGAAGTTACGTCTGTCAATCCCGCCCCTCCCGCAGCCGACGAGTCGTCCTCTACATCAGCAAGTGTGTCGACAGTACCCGAGAGTGCATCATCTTCCGCAAATGAGTTTGCGACAACACCGGTTTCTCGTGCATCATCAGTAACCAAGGCCCCTACGGAATTCATGATTTTCTTGGGAGACTTCATCTATGCGGACGTCCCGATATACTATGGCGATGACAAAGAGACATATCGCCGCCTGTACCGCCGCAACTACCAGAGTGACAGCTTTAGGAAGGTTTATGAACGACTACGTGAGTCTCCCAGGTCAGCATTGTAAGTTACTGAGATAGATCTCCATTTAGCCTTCTTCCACGCATACGACGACCATGAGGTAAGTCCAACGGCGGAAGGAGAAACCGCCGGTTGACTCAATGCTACTCAGATTATCAACAATTACGCAGGAAACTCCAACGACTCCGCGCCTCCCTTCGCGAATGCGAATGAAGCATTCCAGTTGTACAACGCTCAAGCCAACTACGACTCTCCAGTGGAGGGTCAGCATTACTATGAGTTCCGGCACGGCGACACTGCTTTCTTTGTGATGGACACTCGCCGCTATCGCTCCGTCGTTGAGGAGACAGATGAGGCCAGTCGCACCATGCTTGGCGAGAAGCAGCTGGCAACGCTGTACGATTGGCTGGGCAGAGTCAGTGCATGGAGCCTTCTAAGACCTTGCCGTTTGCTGAGGGAGCTGACAGGTCAACAACACTGCTACGTTCAAGTTCATCGTGTCTTCGGTCCCGTTCACGTCCCTATGGACGTACGAGGCGTTGACCGACTCGTGGGCCGCGTTCACGCACGAGAAGGCCGCCCTGCTCCGTGCGCTGCACACCGTGCCGAACGTGATCGTCCTGTCCGGCGATAGGCACGAGTTCGCCGCGATCGAGTTCACGGGCGAGGCCGCGGCGCATACTGTCCTCGAGATCTCAACGAGTCCGCTGAGCATGTTCTACGTGCCGATCGTGCGCACGTTGAACATGGCGAGCGTGGACACAGTCAACAGGACGACACAGGTGGTGCAGCAGGGCGAGAATGGGACGGTGGAGGTGACTGAGGTCGTGGAGCAAGTGCCGCAGGAGCGTGTGCTGAGATATATTGCCGACGGGAACTATAAGTGGTGGGTGGAGATTAAAGTCTCGTCAGTTAGCGTTCAAGGCTAAGACGCAACATAGGTCGTCCATTGAGGTTGATACACGCGACCAGGACCATCCTGTCGTGAACGTTGACATCATGATCAATGGAGCATGCGCCTACAAGTAAGCGTTGCTCAATACTCGCTATAAAACGGTGTCTCATGTCTACGCAGCTTGACAGTCCACGGACAGCCAGTCAAACTGCGTTCCGCTACGGCACTCGGGGCGTATGTACCGCAAAGCTTCAAGGGGGTACTAGATAAGTTCGGGTTGAAACCGAGTCGGTGGTTCTAAACCAATTGTTTTTCAAAGTTTGTAGCACATATGCTGTAATGCTAATCTAGAGACTGTAACATCTCACAATCACGACCCATTGATTGTTTCTGTGGAAAATCGCTGCTGGATTTGTGCGTAGTGGTCCATCTCGGCCTGGCTGACGCTAGGGACAAGTTCTCTGAGTGCGGTCTCGAAGTCCTCTTGTGACACGAGAACCTCCGTCTCCTGGGTTGTGGCCATCACGGCAAGATAGTACTGTGGGGTGAGTGGGTATGGATGTTGAGGATCGGGCGGAAGTTTGTTGAGTTCCGCTGATAGATGGTGTGAAAATCGGCGTTTAGGGACGACTGAGCACGACAGCACATACCGATAGTGGCCTCCAGTTCTTCAGCCTTCCTCGACATGGCTTTCAAGAGTGCATCAGCACACAGGGCATAGAAATCAGCGCCGGTGTAATGGAAAGGGCATTGTTCTGCTATGTCCTCGAGCTTGAGGTCAGGATGGAGACGGAACTTCCTCGTCAGCGCTTGTAGGATGTTCAGTTGCGCTGCGTGCGTCTTGCTGACTCCAAGATAAAGCATACGATCGAACCTATACAAAGAGAATCCTCAACTGACGATCGGTAGTTCAAGTTACATCGTGGACGTACCGTCCAGGACGAAGCAGAGCTGAGTCTAACAGGTCCGGGCGGTTCGTGGCGCCAATTACGAAGACATCTGCGCCAGCTTTGCCACCCGACAGACCGTCAAGCTCTGCTAGAAGCTGGCTGACGATGCGGTCCATGACACCCCCTGAATCGCCGTGGTTTCCGCGCTTTGGTGCCACCGAGTCCAATTCGTCGAAGAAGATGACACATGGCCGTGCATCGCGTGCGCGTTGGAAGACTCTGCGGACGTTGGCCTCCGACTCGCCAATGTACATGTTGAGCAGTTCCGGCCCTTTGACCGAGAAGAAGTTAAGAGCACAAGATGTTGCGACAGCCTTTGCCAGCAACGTCTTTCCGGTCCCCGGAGGCCCGTAGAGTAATATGCCTACAAAGCGATCAGTGACTGGACCAACGTGCAGGACCGACACATACCCGACCGCTTCTTCAAACCATCCGCGAATAGTTCGGGATGTTCCAGAGGCAGTTGGATAGTGTCCAAGATATCTGCTTTGACATGAGCAAGGCCTCCGACATCGTCCCATGACACTGAGGGGATCTTGGGAGCGCCTATGTTTTCTGAGTAGGATGCTCTTGATTCTAACAAGGCGAGTTCGAAATCAGCTGCGATGATGGGTATACCAGCGTTGAACATGTCGAATTCTCCTTGATCGCTACGAGCGCTGTTAACGTTGAGTTATATTACATCGTAAAAAAGATACTTACGTATCCCGCAAGGCACGCTGCACGGACGCACGTCTCGCTCGACATACAAAGTCTGCCAGGTCCGCAGCTACCAGCGCAGCTGTCTGAACAGCTAGATCCTTCACAGAGACATCTGGTCCAAGGTGGTACCCATGCAACAGCGATGTCAATATCTCGTGTCGCTCTCGTTCCCCGGGAGCCTACGATGAATGTTGGAATTAAAAGAAACCAGAGTGAGAGTCGATATACATACCTCATACGCAATCTCGTGCTTGAGACAAGACATTATACGAGGGAGAACACGTTCAGGATTGCTCGTCGTCGCCACTACAAGGACCGGGTATCCGGTCAGGCTCCATGTTTGCTGTAGACTGTTTATACACTCTTGCAACGCATTTGAAAAATTGCCCTCTAATCATTGTAGTAAGTAAAGTCCTTCTAAGCACCAGCGCTGGAGACTGACCTTTGCCAGATTCTATGCCTTGTGTTGTTTGAGAGAATGCGTCTATGTTTCTCAACAACAGAATGCACGGTGAGCATGCAGCCGCTTGTTCGAAGCGCGCCCGTAAAGTGCCCTCGGTTTTCACCTCGTTATCGTCAATAATGTCAAAGCAGTCAATCTAGCAGGAATGATCAGCCGACGCCATGCATTCCGAAACAAGAACAAGACTGCACCTCATACAGATGAATGCCAAGCCGCCGTGCTACTTGCATTGCGACTGTATATTTTCCTACCCCCCTTGGGCCCTTCAGAAGGATCGACAGCTGAAGTTGGTAGTCGACAGCATGTCGGTTCAAAGCTGCTGCCGTCAGAGCCAACAATTTCTCATAGGCACTGTCTGGACCGAAGAGAGAAGAAGGATACCCGGCTGGATATACAGCCGATGTGGGGCTCCCTATGGTGATCATTCAGCATAGCGCTTTGAATAGGCAAGGTCAGCTGCTCACGGAGTTCCAGGTAGCCTGCGGTATCAGGTACTCTAGAATGCTCGACGCCAGTCTGCACGATGCGCGTGACAGCAGAATCCACCCAACATCCAAGTTCGCCGACGGTCGAACCAACATATGCGTCCGAAGAAGAAACCTCGCCATGACTTGGTATGACATTGTGCTCGATGTTAGTGACCATGAAGAAAACTAACTCATTAGATTCGTCAAATCCATCAGAAAGCCTTGCAAAAGACCAGTCAATTTATGTATCATTGAGGCGACCATCTGACAGACTGACGTATCAACTAGAGTATCTGAATCATCATCTCCATTCGACTCCTCTGACGACTCCGGGTCGTCATGTCGCCGAGCCTCGTCCGTGTTGATGGTAACGGTAATGACATCTCCCTGCTTGACTATGCGCCTCTCTTGACGCAAGTAATCTTGCAGAGCACGCAGGAAGAGACGCTGATACGCTCTGTCCGTGGAAGCTGGCGACGCCACACGAGCTATTGTCATCGTTCGCGCAGTGGGTATAGTGGGTTGCTGTGAGCCAAACGGGCTCGAGCGCAGGTATATGTTTTGCGTGTCGTGTAAGGGTGTTCCGCCCAAAATATTATGCAACAGTTGCGGTGCGGCATACGCAATGCTATCCACGTTGGTCAGTTGGTCAAAGTAATCCACCAAGGAATAAATCCAGCTCACTTCGGTTCCGTCTGCGTGTCTTGTGCGTATACGCACACCAGGCGACTAGAAGAGCCACGGCCAGAACGTGCAACAGCCTTGAAAACATGAGCAGCGGTTCATAAGTTGGGTTAATTTCTTACCCAGTCTCCACTTAAAATGCCAATGCGACTCAAATCACAAGTTCGTACATACACAGCACAGTCGTCCCATTGTGCAGAAACTTGTGCGGTCAAGGGTCGTACCTTGCATGACCACTCCGACGCATGTATATGCGACACTTCAGACCGGTGCCCGTTGATGTTGCCTACGTAATCATCAACGGCGAGCGGGGACGACGCAGAAGATGAATGCAGGATAGATCCAGCAAGAAAGGCCTCATCAATCTCGAAGCCCTCGTCTTCCGACTCCTCCGCTTCAGAGCCGGGATCAGACCTTGGCGTATCTTCAGGAGGGTCCGCTCGTGCGTGAGTGACTGAACCGTATCGAGTAAGCGCAGAGGTAATGATGAGCCGTGTCGCTTGCCTCCGTGCACAGCCTTGTAACACTGGGGCAGCTAGAGCCAGGACGAACTGATAAGGCTCGCTAGTACTTGGAGGCGAGCCAGCATTCTCCGGGATTACGTCCTCGAAAGTGTGCATCGATCCTTGACGCAGGATTGTTTGCTCATCAAAGAATCGCTCCTCAAGTACATTCTTATGAGCCAACGCAAATGCGTAGGAGCGTCCAGTAACAGCCTCGATGATCACTTCTGAGAGAATAGCAAGGTGTACGACGGTCACTGAGTGGGTGAACGAGACGTCCGAAAGATCAGCAACCTGGCGAGGAAACAAATACGAGTGCTCTTCGAGCCATCTTTTGGGAACAACCAAGCCATTGACCTATGTATAACTGAGATAGAGCTCTTAGAGGGCCATTATGTCCAAGACACCTACGTCTTGTTTGAGAATAGCCCATGAAAGCAACGAGTCCAGTGTGCGCCGGGAATTACAAGAAGTTGCTGGCGAAATAGACACTGCAACTGGGCAATCTCCAGAAGAAGACAGACATAGACGTTCCCAGAGGGCTCCAGAGAGCAAGATTTGGTCGTGGAGCTCGTCGCTGAAGGCAGGAGTGCAGTTGACGGTGAGCGGGCGGTCGAAGAGGTAGGCCATGGCCGAGTGTGGGAATTCCCGATGAGCGCAAACCCCAGCTTTGCCTCGAAATTTCAGTTCAAGCGCTATTCCTCTATTCTACCCGCCTTCAAGACCTACTCTCGTTTTAGAGGGTAAGTACACGACATCGAAGACTCTCAGCGAGATACAAGCAAGCATCCTTCCATTCAAATGAGCCGAGGCGGCAGAGGATTTGGTGGTCGGGGCGGTGGTAAGTGAATTCTAGGTTAACCATAGACATTGACTTCATTTTTAATAGGCCGTGGAGGACGAGGGGGCGGTTTTGCACCGCGCGATTTCGGTCCACCCGATGAGGTCCTCGGTGAGTTCATAGTGTACGTATGCAGGTCGCATCTGGACTGATTGAATTCAAAAGAAATGGGCTCCTTTGTGCACGCCGTCGAGGACGAGATGCTATGCGCATCCACAATGGCGGAGAAGGTCCCGTACTTCAATGCGCCTATATATCTGCAAAACAAGTCTGTCATAGGGCGGGTCGACGAGATTCTGGGGCCGATCAACGAAGTGTTTTTTTCAGTCAAAATGGAGCAAGGCATGGTCGCTAGCAGCTTCAAAAAGGGGGACAAGGTTTACATTGGAGGAGACAAGCTGCTACCAATTGACCGTTTTCTGCCGAAACCAAAGGCAGCCGGTGGTGCGTGGAGTTTCATTCTAGGACAACGGATTGTTTTGCTGATTGTCTCATTTTAGGTGTTGGAAGTACGTTCTGACAACAAATGCATATCGTTCTTACTGACAAGTTTTTCCCTCATTGCAGAACGCGGTGGACGTGGCGGGCGAGGGGCAGGGGGCTTCCGGGGTCGGGGAGCACCAGGCGGCAGGGGTGGCTTCCAGCGTGGGGGCTTCCGGGGTGGGGCACGGGGAGGCTCACGAGGTGGCTTCGACCGAGGACGAGGCGGATCAAGAGGCGCACCACGGGGGCGGGGCGGTTTCGGCGGTGGGCGTGGTGGGCGCGGTGGTTTCGGTGGCGGTGGCTTCCGAGGTTCATAGGACCTGTATGAGATCTGTATTGGTAGTATTTTCCCGTTCACATATATTCGTGCTTTGCGCTGATTGTCGAGGGGTTAACTCAAGCAAATATTTCTACAACGGGTATCATTGCGAAAGATGGTGAAGCCTGGCAACATTACAGTATCATTGTTTCATGTTCTTCATTTCTTCTGCCACGGTCTGCACTCTCTCGGTACGTTCCAACTGCACGGAAACAGCCTGTGCATGAAACGGATGTCACCAACATTGATCACAGACGAGTAGAATAAGACTTGCCTGCTTGAGCTCTTGGGATATTACATTTAATTGTGAGGCTACTTGATTCACGCTCTCGTAAGTTGCTGCCGGTACTACTAGACATGAATAGGATGCACGGTATGATGCAGCGAATGTACTGACCATTATCTTGGACAGCATCGGTCATTCCTTCGTCCTCTGGCTCTTGAGCAAGTTCAGCATCGACGTCCCTCTGACGCTCCAGAAGGCTCTCCATCAGCGTCTGGACTTCCATAGGTTGGTGCCGACGTTTCTCTGCAATCTCCCGATCCCACTTCAAGCTCTGCTCAGCGAGAGACCAGATGTGCCTATCGAAGCCTTCGTCAAAGGGCTCCTCTTCTGTGTAGAACTGTTAATGAGCAGCACACCAATGATAGGCTTGACAACACCTTGTTCTTCCGTGTCGAGTTCCTCGAAATTGCGACCATTGACCCGGAGGTTCGGCCGTGTCATGTCAAATGTTCTGTCAACAAACTTGAGGAAACGTGAATAAGTCTTTCGGTGTGTCGCAGATTCGAGATATACCTGCTGCAGATGCATAATGAGCACATCTCTCTCAGCTGCTAATCTGCTTCCTCGCAGCTCATCATCCAGCGACGCAAGGGCTGCTTGAGTATAACTGTCTTTGATTCGTAGCCAGTCTTGCAGCGAGTCAACAGAGATGCGAGTCAGATCAGCGTCACGCTGCGTGTCCATTCCAAAGTGATAAAAGGGCGCCTGGTAGTGTGTCGGTCCGTGAATGTGGCGTATGGAGGGAGTCGCGTTCATTTCCAAGTCGCGATCGCGTGTTGGACGCGTATATGGATCACGTGCGACGCGCGAGTGGCCTCGGAAACGACCCTGCCTCTGAGGAAGCACTCTCCAAGACTCACTCGGACTCATTGTCAGCTCTACTGGAGACTGTCTAGATGCATATTAACTGAGTACACTAGGCCCGTATCAAGTTGCTGAGGCGCTAGCTCAACTCACTGTCGTAACGACCGATGGCGGTAGAACGCGAAGGGTCTGCGTACGGACCAACGCAGCGTGATCTTCGCACCATCGCAACATTACCAGAAATCATTTCCTGTATATCTTCCCTTCAGTCGAGGGAGGGAGAGTTGTCCGCCGAGCTCGCGGATACATTGTCTGACCGGGCTGCTATAACCGACTCGCTGTCCTCGCTTCAATCCCTGCTGCCTCACCTGGACAACTTGTGTCTTGAGGCAGAATGCTTCCATGCTACCGCGTCGGCAACTGCAAAGACTGCAGACCATGTTGGAGGCCATGTGCGCCTGTTAGACGAAGAGATGCGCCGAGTACGGGAAGCGGCGGAGAGAGTTGGTCAGGTCATGGAATTGAAGGTTGTATCGGGGTACATGTCGTCGACTTGTATAGCGTTAATCAATATGCGTTTCAGTCAGCTCTTGCTGCGCTGCAGTCTTCAATGATAGAAAAAGACTGGGAAGCCGCGACAAGACATTGTGCCCGTGCAATGTCGCTACCAGCTGAAGTCATCTCCGGACAGTTCGCGGAAACAGCGGTGGTAAGACGACTTTACGTGACATGCTCGCATCGCTCTCAAGGCCTGATGGTAGCCGACCCCAGAAAGTCATTTGCCGCCGGCGCAGACTTTGCAAGCTATACGCGATGAACTATTGGCGATATTTCGGCGCGAGTTCGAGAAGGCGTCACAATCTCGAGATGCTGCCGCAACAAGTCGGTTCTTCAAGCTGTTTCCATCGATTGGTTGGGAGGTGGAGGGCTTGGAAGCCTATGCTGCTTTCGTCGTCGATCTTGTTCGAGTCCGAGCACCAGCCTCTGCGAGAAGTGAGCTTCTCCAGCGCATGCCCTGACTACATATTCGTTGACATGTTGTCCAGCTTCGTCGCCTCTGTACTACATCACTGCATTGACAGCTCTGTTCGAGAGCATTGCTGTCATTGTGGATCAACACCAACCTATTGTGGAGAAATACTACGGCCCAGGCAAGATGACGCGCGTGCTCGAACGTCTGCTTCGCGAAGCAGATCAAGTCGTGCAGGATCTGATAGAGGGCTGGGAGGAGGAAAGAGCGGTCAAGCGCAAGGTCTTCGGTCTATTATAAGTCCCTGCCCCAAGCCATGCTCACTGTGTAACAGGTCGGTGACGCTGCAAGCTCTCAGCCGCATGGTCGGAAACAGACTATGCATATTAGCGATGAAGATGAGGAAGCGCTGGCACCGCGCGAAGTCGACGGGCTCCTGACGGAAATGGTCGGGATGAGCGGCCGGTGGAGCTTATTTCGGAAGTTCATGTATGACCGACTGAAGGTTTGCTTGTTACTACCCGAAGTAGTATATCCCTGAGACCTTTGAACCGCCAGGACGATGAGGGCGATGCAGAAGGCGCAGAGGACTTCCAAACACATGACGCAACTGACTATCCACCAAAGTCAGAGCCTCCTGCCGACGGTTCCATACCTTCGCAAGACGAGCTACAGGCACTCGATAGTTCCGACTCACATGAATTGTTCAAGGACATCCTGATGACATACTATATCCCACTCGAAGTTTGGTATACCCGTGTGATTATAGACAAGGTGAGTACATTCTTGAAATCCCCGTTCGGCGAGCCCATTATCACTTATGAACAGGCCCATCGCTCTTCAAACACTGACGCCTTCCAATCCCCTGCTATAACCACTACGCCGGACGATGTTTTCTACATGTTGAAGCTCGTCATCTCTCGAGTACTATCCTGTGGCTTCGCAACAGCTGTGAAAAAGGCAACTGAACAGCTGCGAGATATTGTCGATCGTGACTACATAGTAGTGATTAAGAAGAAGCTTGATGATGTATATCGAACGGGATCTGCAGGTGGTGTACGTGCTGAAAAGGCGGAACGCGAGAACCGGAAGTCCTTCATCGTAAGTCATGACTCTTTATGAATGACATCGTCCTAATTCTCTTTTGGGTCGGTCGTAGATTCTGCTCAATGACCTTGACGTGTCTGCGACGTACATGGAACGTCTTATGCAAGAATTGGCCGCATCGTCACACATCCACCAATTTTTCCTCCAAAATGAGACAGAGTCCGTGAGAAAGAGCGTCCTATCATTTAACAGCACAGTGTCGAAACTCAAATCAGCCCTTCGGGTGAGTGTCTCTGTCAACATCCGATGTAGGCTCCTATTCATACAATATGGTCATTTCTTGTAATCTGCAAGGCGGGCATCGAGCAACTCTTCAACCAACTCATGCGGCCTAAATTGCGCACATTCATACAGGATGTATACAAAGATGTGTCTTACATCCTCGAAGAGGACAATTACACCACTTCTGATCAACGCGAGACAGTACGGAAACGTTTCGTGAAGGCATGGGAGACTCTTGTCGACGGATACAAGGCATGTTTTCCGTCCCTGGACTTATTCGCGTGCTGACTGTCATCAAGGATGTATTTACCGATAGTAACTATCGCCTCTTCTTCGGACTCGCCCTCGACGTGCTCGTACGGCCATGGGAGCGCTTAGTGGTTACATTTAGATACAACGAGGTATGCCTAGCCGATGTGTTGTGTTCTGCTCGCTGACTTTTGATACAGCTTGGCGCCATACGGTTTGACCAGGACTTACGTTCAATCATGTCTTTCTTGTCCTCTCAAACTGTCTTCGGAGACGTGAGAGAGAAGTTTGTCCGTCTACAGCAGATTTCCACACTGCTGAACTTGGACTCGGTATGTTGACGACTAATACAAACTAGTTCTGCGACTAACATCCAAAACGCTTAGGACGAGGATGTAGAAGAATTCTACAACGGGTCGGGTATCGCATGGCAGTTAAACGACCAGGAAGCTCGGGCCATTGCAGCATTGAGAATTTGAGGCCAGTAGCATCGGTCTAGACTCATGGGCAGCCTATCCTCAAATTCAAGTGCAGGGACTACAGTACAATATTATGCGGGCTGTGTTGTTTATTAGCCATGACATCCACGTGAAGCCAGACGCACTTCGTTAGCTATCTAGCGCCCGACTGCATGCTGACTTTTGTTACCACTCTGTTATATCTCGACTTCAAATACTACATGTCTCTGCCCGACATTGGTGCACGATGCTCACTGCCGTCGTGCAGCGTGCATGACTTCTTGCCTATACGCTGCAAATGTGACAATTTATTCTGTAGAGACCATATAAATCCGGACCTTCACGCTTGTACTGCAAATCAGCCCGTGGCAGCTCCGGACGGGGCGTCTTCAACATTGAAACGCCAACGCTGTGCCGCAGAAGGCTGCCCGAAGCTTAGCCTGGAATCCGCTATATCAGCGGACAACGCTACAGATCCACCGACAGGCAGAACACCTGCCATTTGCCCGGAATGTTCGCGCTCATTTTGTGCATAGTGAGCGAGATTGTTTCGAGCTATCGCCTCACTGACTCTGTTTGGCACAGTCATCGCACCCCCACATCTCACAGCTGTCCAACACGATCCACTGAGTCTGGCAAGAAGAATGCCGCTGCCCATGAACTGCTGGCCAAACATTTCTCATCTTCCAAACCCAGTCCTGTTCGCGCACCTCAAGGTCCCTCCTCCAAGAAGGCTGCAGGCTCGAAACAGGTTGAGCTAATGAGAATGCGTCATCACGCGGAACCGGGCGATCCAAAGGATGCAAAGTCACAAGTGCCGCTTAGCGAGCGGATACATGTGAAGGTCGGTGTAGAACGTGACGGCGCTATCACCTGGAACATGTTCTGGTTCCGCAAGGTGCGTAAATTGATATTGTCTGATTGAATGCGTATCGGACCCATAGACAGACCATCGGTGCTGGTAAGGCGCTAGACCTACTGGCGACGCGACTGCGTTTAACCGGTCCGGTGTGTACCTACATGGACTGTACCGTTCACTATTGACCTTATGCATCCAGTCGTTGGAGCTCGTGAAGGTGGATCCAGAGGCTGCAGATGGCATCGCAATACGCCCCAGCACATTGCTTTCATCCCAACTAGCAGATGGAGACAGACTCATTCTGCGTGTTTAGCAATAGCAGTGTTGGACCATCTGCGAAGTTTCTAAACCGCCTAATAATTGATCACCACCTGAATGAAAGTGTTTACAACATGCTATATGATATAGTGGTATGGGATCCCAGCAACCGAAAGCAAGCCAAGAATGAATGCCGTGAGGATATCATGCTACCAGAGCAGCTAATCTGCGAAGATGGGGCACATTAAGGTATGCAGGCACGTATGTCTCAAGTCCGGAGACCTCCCGAGGCAGGGGTAGTTCGTAAGGTCCGACTTCTTCAGTCTCAGGCGCCAGCAGTAAGTGGTCATTACGGTCGTTAGCAACCACGCGTGAAGCAACCACACGCAGTATCTCAGGTGAGATAGGGTTCTGGTGTGTAATTGAACTCGTGAGATATGAACTATCAGGTATCGAATATGAGCACTTACTTCGTAATCTGCGACATAGTAGTTCGTGCACATTCGTTGAATCTGTGTCGGCGTGAGCATCCAGCAGACGTCGTAGATAATTTCAATATCTGCTGGCGTAGACTACAAAGTGTGTCAGCACTATTGTTACAACAACAGGCGATCTCTCCTTACCTTCTTCAATTGAAGCAACTTGGTGGCTTGCATCAAATGTTCTAATTGAAGAGTACCCTCCGGCATGTCATGCGATTTACACCACTCCTCTATCCGTGTGATGTTGTATTGAATCTGCATGGCTGAATATACGAATCAGCCAAGACGGAATTCTGATCAGCGCAGTGTGATACTCACCTCGTTTCCACGATGAGAAATTCCGCCTCATGAGGAGATCGTTGAAGCTGGTGACACCGATTAGCTTCAGAAGCTCAGTAATCACCTGCTGTACGACGGAATCCTCCATGTAGTAACTCTTGAGACTCTTCCACACCTTGTTCAGCAGGTTGAGAATGTCGTCCATGCTGTACGCGGGGGGAGTGTTTGAGTTGAGCAGCCGGTTGAAAAGTCGTCCGCCTCCGTCAGTTGTAGTGAAGCCGGGCAATGACTGACTCTCGATCAAAGCAGGAATCACCATCTTTGAAAGGCGTTTCTTCGTCTCCAACATCCAAGTGTGGTAGATGTTGTACTCCAAGCTGTCGAGGTCGTGCTTCACGACTGAGACCAAACGCTCATAATCGGTCCATTCGAAAGGCCGGACGGCGTTCTCTTCACCAGGGCCGATACCTTGGAGCATATCGCTTTCAGCCACACAGATGAACGAAAGCATCTCATGGACGTTAGAGAGCCAGAAGATGCCAGGGATAATTGCATCCTCCGCATTGAAAGACTAAGGAAATGGGGCATCAGGGATTGAAGACATCAGGAAAATGATGCTTACCATGACATGTGATTGTATGGTTTGCATAACATTGGCAAGGAACCGTTCGCTCTCAGGTATGAGCCCGTACTTCCACATCTCGTTCGTGATCAAGCTGATGAGATTGGCAGGGAAAAGGATCTCCTTAACAGCTGATGGATTAGTGGTGCTTGGGGCAGGGATCTTAAGACCGCGGATGAGTCCATCGAGAACATCTTCGTCGAGACGCTTGATGTCTTGCATCAACCGTATCTTCTCTTCCGCAGGGTCGTACATGTCGGAAATGCCGCTGGGTGCGCGGAAGCGTGGTAGGCCATCTTCGCCATTGTATGCAACGGAGACGGCGCGAGGGTTTGACGCTTGACTGCGCTTCGCCATGATCATCAGCTCGTCTGCAGACGTGCGGTTTTCCACAGGACTGATGGCATAGATACCTGCCGAACTATGTCTGCGCTGGTGGGCGCGGGCTGCAGCCGCAGCCCCATTACCATTAGCGGCACCATTAGCAGCGGGAACATCGCCTAGTCGTAGGCCCGTGGCGAATGTAGGGGAGGTAGGCTCTGCTCGAGTACCACGAGTCAACACGTTCAGTGCATTAGCGCGGTTGAGCTGTTCTCGGAGGTTGCTGACTTCATTCTTGAGCGTAAGGATTATAGAATTATCGTCAGGGTTTCGAATTGGGGCGTCCTCAATAGCCTTTTGTTGTGCTTCCAGCCGAGCGGCCTGTTCGGCAAGCGCATCAGTGAGTTTCTGAACAGCCTCTTCCTTCTCGGCTGCTTTCGCAAGAGCTTCCTCCAATCGTTTCTCCACATCCGCTTTCGCGGCCAAGAGCTCGTCTCTGCGGCTGAGCTCCTGTTGTGCGGTCTGCAGCTCAGACTGGAAGCCCTTTGCACGACCGTCAGAATCTTCATATTTCGAGACGACTTGTTGGAGCTGGAGCTCGATATCTGCTAGTTTAGCCTGCAGCTCCTTCTTCTCTTCAGTGCGCCTCTGCAGATTCTGCGTTAATTCGACGACCTTATTCTCCAGTCGGTACGAGATCTCCTTGAACTTGGATACTGATCGCGCCTCGGCTTTGAGAGCTTTCAATTCCTTCCGAGCCAGACGCCGACGGATGCAGGACTGAATATAGATCACACGCTGGACATCAATGCGGTATAATCGTCGGAAAAGTCTAGAGTTGTTTGTGAGCAGTCATCTCGGGAATAATTGAATGAGTTGGCTTACATTCCCCGGCACAGACGCTGGAGGAGTACCACAGCGAATGTTGTGCGGTGATGCGCGAACTTCCCTCGAGCTTGTGCTCCTCGTGCGGCTGGACACGTTCAGAGCTTCAGAGGCGTCATAAAGCAGTGAAATATGCCACTTACCACTCTGGAAGCAGATGATGCCGCGCCGGACGGAAAAGAACTTCTGTCGTTGGAGGAACTGCCGAACACCAGATTGCAGACGAATCGCAGCCACCTCGCGACGAATGGAGTTGGCCAGTCTTCGAGCGAGGATACCACGCCACCACGTCTGGATCTTGATTGTCGCTCGCCGCAGCTCCTTGTAGCGTTTCACCGCCATGCGTCTCCGCATGTTCTTTTGTACGATGGTGACCAATGCGTTCAATCTTGCCGAGCGAAGTGATTCCAAGGCCGCAAGCATACCAGCACGGAAGAAAATCTTTGTTAGACCTTCCTGGTATTTATCTGGGTCGTTGATAGTACGTTCAAGGATGAGGGAGCATAATGGCTTGAGTTCGAGATTTGCAGTCATCGGACCCCATTCTGAGGAGTGAACCAACATGTAGTATCTACGAAGAAGTTTCTGTTCAGCAAATCTGCGTCGAGTGGATCAAATGTTGCTTACCGCTCCGCAAATTCCTCGTAAATCCATCTCGAAGGATAGCCGGCACAGCTGATGCGAATAGTCTCCAGAACACCACAAGCGCGCAACTGGCCCAAGACCTGCTGAGGCGTAAACTCCCATGCCTTCTTTTGCTCGTTAGGCTTTATGCACCGGATGTAGTGGACATTGGTGACGTGCAGAGTTTCCATGAGGTTTACCAAAGACGCCTTGAAGATGGATGCCTGGGTAGGCTTGCGGACGACGCCTCCTGGTCTTTTTGGACCAGATGAAGCGGCCGATGCGATGATGGATTGACGGCCAGGGTCAGGGATTACAGAAGAGCGGCGTGAAGATCCACTCGCATTGTCAGACGGTGTCGGCGAGCTTGGCGGAGCAGCATCAGGTGCCTTCGTCGCGGCGAATGCGGCATCTAGAACCTCCTTCAAGAAGGCGTTCTTCGTTCCCATGAGGAGAGCCATGTGTTCATCCGGCACAGTATCCCTATTCTTCTCGAGGAAGCCCTCAGCCTCGTATGTTACGTCCAGAGCATAATGCGCAATAGTGAACGCCGAATTGCCGAATCGTGGTTTCTTGAAGACCTTCGCATTCTCGGGCTTGCCTAGTTGCGTATGGAGTTTCTGCAGGAACGATGCGTCGGTGCCGGATGGTAGGCGAGATTCTTCATCTAGCAAGGCCATGACACCCAGCTTACCCTCGATGACGTCGATGCATGGCTGGTTATCGGAGAACTCAATGAATGTCCAGTTGATCTTCTCGCGAACATACTCCTCCTGTTCGAGCTTGAAGACATGCGCGTTGAACTGAAAGCAAGTTAGTAAAATGGTCAAGGGATGATTTTACTTGACACACCTCCTGTTGCAACTTCTCATTGGCGTAATTGATACTGAATTGTTCGAAAGAGTTCTATAAAATTGATTTATGTCAGACTAGTATTTGCGCAAATGAATGGAATCGGCTGGCCTTCTTGAAGTGCTCGAAACCATAGATATCCAGCACACCGATGAACATTTCAGCGCGGCTCGCAGCCTCTCCACCTTCGCCAGCGAGAGACTCATTGACAATAGCCACAAGCCACTCGAAGAGACAAGCATAGACGAATTTCGCAACACTATCTCGGACGACGGTAGCTTGCGCTGCATTGAGCGACGAAACAATTTTCTCCGAGCGGGTAGTGATCTGCTTCTTAACCGTCCACTTCTTGAAGTCAGCCAACGGGACACCAAGGAACCTCGTCGAAAGTTGCAGTGCAGGATCCGCATCGTCAATAATGGCATCGTTCCGCATCTGGGTGACCTTGATGTTGCCCAGGTGCAGCAATGCGGACAACAGCTTGAAGACAGCCCATTGCTTCTCCACGCTGATACCAATGGTCGACAACGCAGTCTGCGTTTGCCGGAACTCGTCAGCATCGTCTACACCGGGGATAGGTGTTGACTGAGGGCCACCCTGGCAGAGATACTGGAATTTCGAAACATCCGTGTCAAGGCCAAGGTCTTTTCGTTCCTTCAAGGGGACGCCAGCGCACAGTTGGTAGAAAATGTGGTAGTTACGTTCGGTGAGTGGCTGGAAAACCACTCGCGAGCGTTCAAGAAGATAGGTTCTGATCCGAGCACCGACAATCTCTTGGTTTCCGTCGAAGAGAATCTGCGACAAGTAGGTTCAACACAGCCCTATAACTCTATTCGGGAACAGCTCACCTGGATATATTTACCGAATCTAGAAGAGTTGTCGTTTCGTGTCGTTTTCGCGTTACCGAAGGCTTCAAGAACGGGGTTTGTCGCAAGAATCTGGCGTTCGACCTCACTTGACTCATCGAGAGAGGACTTTGTCTTCCCTCTTGACTTGGCACCAGGAGGATTCACCGATGCGAGGTAACGCATGATGAATTTCGCCTAATATAGTCTAGACATCAGAGCATGTCCTGAAGACTATGTCTATACTCACAGATTCGGTCTTTCCTGCACCACTTGTATGCCCTCAGCACGGCAGCACGGTAAGGCACGATGTCATAGGAACACACCTTTCACCGGAAACAATGATGGTCTGGCCCGTACCGTCTCTACTCATGGCCGTGTACGCATCCTCAGCAATGGCGAACAAGTGTGGCTCGAGCTCTCCTCTACGGCGACCATTATACGCTTGAATGATCTCAGGTCCATAGAGGGTGACGCGTTGGAAGGGGTTCATGGCAATCAAGACGATACCACTGTAGGTATAGATGCTATGCTGGGCATAACGGTTTCTAATGGTATGCAGTACTAGGCGCAGTCAGCACTGAGGGGGACCTTCTGACCGACTTGAGCTCACCTGAGGGTTCATTGAGATGCGAAAGTGTTGCCAAATCGTCAGCAGTCTCCAGTAAAGGTGGATTTCGAAGTGGAGGTAGATCGTCCTTGCCATTCCGAATGTCTTGGACAGTCGTGTCAATAGTAATTTCCTGTGCGCTGAGCGTCAGAGCAAAGGCAGGCGGACACGGTATGACCAGACACCGACTTTACCGCGTTCGTCCACGAATATGAGTTTCACCGCGTCGTCGGGGTTCCTGACCACAGACGTGACTTCTGCTGATATCCATCCCTGCTCCTTGTCGGCGAACCATACCCTGGTTCCCTTGCTGTAAATGTTCTCGGCCATGGGGCCAGGATGATGCAGCAAGTCAAGCTGTACGCTCGCAGCCCTCGATCAGTTCCCAAAACGACTGTCCATCCTTCCACGTGACCTCGCAAAGGGATATATTTCGGACCCGTTCAGCATCGGTATATATTGTACAACTTCATCATTACATGTATCGAGTCCGTCACAAGCCTTGCCAGGTGAAACTCCGCTTCAGCTCAAACGATCCCTCCAGCACCATCTCCATGCTGTTTTTACCGATGTACACGCCGTACTTCCCTGCCTCAGCTCTCCATGCGTGCTCCCTAGGATCCCAGAAGGACAGTGCGTATTTGTTCAATCGCACTTGCACGGTCTGTGAGCCTTCGGGAGCGACGTCGCGGGCTTTTGTGAACCCGCGCAATTGGAAGTGTGGACTTGTTATACCACAGTCCGGGAGCGACACGTACACCTGTACAACCTCAGAGCCGACACGCTCGCCGACGTTGCTGACCTTGACAGATATTTCAAGGGAGACATCAGCGTCGTGGGACGATGGACCAGTAATCGAAAGATCTGAATACGCGAACGAGGTATACGACAGACCAAAGCTAGACCACCCTGTCAGGTTGCAGTCTCGGGCGGAGAGAGATGATTGTACCCACCCGAAAGGAAACAAGGGGGCGATGCCCTTTGCTTGATAGAATTTGTATCCAACGAACAGATCTTCGCGGTAATGAATCTTGCCATGCTCGCTCCGCGTGCCCAGCCATGCTGGTATATCCTCTTCACGTACAGGGAGTGTCAGAGAAAGACGACCGCTCGGGTTGATGTTGGCATAGACGACGTCAGCAAGGGCATTGCCAACTTCGTTCCCCGAATACCAGGCTTGTATAATGCCGTTCACATCCTTGACCCATGGCATAGACACCGCGGACCCCTACAATCCAATGCTAGATTTAGTGGGAAAGTGTCTTGAACAACATTGATAACTTACCGCCTGCACACACACAACAGTGTTCGAGTTAGCTTTGGCAACGCGTGCTATCAACTCATTCGTGCGCAAAGGCATATCGAGCGTCTGCCTATCGAACCCCTCGCTCTCCCAGTCCGGCGAGAGTCCGGCAACGACCACAACGACATCCGAGGAAGCGGCGAGCTTCACTGCTGCCTCTATTGCTTGGTCTGGATCGATCTTCTCCCGGCCCCCAAACCGCTACGCACAATATATTTATCTCAGTTGAAGAGCATTATCAGAGTCAAGTGACACCTACCACGCCTCGCATCAGCGCGGGCTGCGACCGGTCGGCCTCGGGGCCTTCAGGAGCTTTTGTGTTCGTGTACTCGACCATGATTTCAATCGACTGTCCGGCGACCAAGTCGAGAGTGCCCATTTCTTCCACAGTACCTTGTCTGAGGCCAAGCCTAGTGAGCGACGAACTCTTCTCAGACATAATAGTCCCTTACCCGTAGAAGAATTCGCCAGGCCTCTGTTTCGTCCAGTTATCGATTACAAGCTCATCATTGGCAAACATTCTCGCGCGCCCGGCGACCGTAAGTCCAAACTCATAAGTCGTCGTCTTGTCCATCGTGAGTAGCCCTCGCAGTTTGATGGTCCATTCTGGCGAGAGACCCGCGGGCAAGAAGTCGTTCAGCCTGATGCGAGTGTCTGTCAAGCGATACTCTGCTACAGGTGCTCCCAAGGCTTTGCCAGAGGAGTCGCTATTGTAGAACGTGCACGTCCACCCAGGCTCTCCAGAGGTGGTTTTCAGGTATCGTTCGAGGGTTGGAGTATACTTATGTGCTGCATGGCGGAGCGAGCGTCAGCAAATTCATACATCGACCAGGAGGCCACTGACCATAGCAGCCAACCTCGTAATCAAACTCCAGCCCTGCTGGCGCATTCGCCAACAGGCCCTCATATGGGCTTACGACATAGCTTGCCTTCAAAGCGGCAGAACCTCCCCCCGAAATGACCCTCTCTTTCATGTTCGGTCCAATGAGCGCGACCTTTGTTGTCTTTCCCTGGACGGCTTGGATGGGTAGCACATTTTGTTCGTTGCGCAGAACAACCATGCCCTCGGCAGCGAGTCGCCGGCAGAATTGACGTCCCTGCGGAGTGTCTCTTGTACGCTCCTCCCCATCGCCATATACGATCTCTGGGTGTCGGCGCGCCTGACGCTGGATAAATTCAAGCATTGCGCCGACGCGCTTGTCTAATGTGGAAGTCAGGACCTTCTGTGATGACAGCATATGATTGACAAGAAGTGGAGTGCGCCAGCGAGGCGGTCCAGGCATTTCAAGATCCATTCCAGCGTTGATGGCAAGATCAACACTGTATGTCCCATACCTACACTCCCGATTGTCAGACCACAGAAAATCAGACTGAACGAATCATCACGCACCAGTCACTCATGACAATGCCATCAAACCCCCATTCCTTCCGCAAGATATCTTGGATCAGGATAGGATTTTCTGAACAATGTACGCCACCAATACGCCCGTAGCTGAGAAACGACGCCATGCTTTAGCGCATGATAGGATAAACCAGCGATTGAGAAGTCACTGACGAAGTCATGAACGACCATGGATGTGCATCTCTCTGCGCCAGCATGAACCTTCGCCATGTTCAATCAGTGTGATCAACCCTACCAATGCTTGTGGGTACATACGGGTAGAGATACACCTCACGAAGCGCACGATCAGAGACCACGGAATCGGCGGCCGTGCGTTCATGCTCCTGATCGTTGGCGACGAAATGCTTGATTGTAGACGCTACGCCTTCCGATTGGAGACCGTTTACGTATGCCGCGGCGAGAGTCCCTTGGGGCAGGTAAGCGAACGATGCAGGGCTCCTGCACACGGGGAACATACCCGACAGATGGGGATCTTCGGAGAAGGACTCAAACGCGCGTCCACCCAGGGGATTGCGCTGTATGTTACAGGTAGGCGCAAGAAGAATGACCGAAGATTTGATCTTTGCTTCTTCTGCCAGGAACACGCCGACCTGATGGATCAAATCGGGGTCGAAGGTGGACGCCATGGAGGTAGCACACTACGCGCTTTTTAGACAACCGCATTGCACAACATATGACATCCCGCACCGGAAGACATTGTGCTGGCGTCGAGACGAAGTGGGACGAGCCTCTGACGCCCTGCAAGCGTTCATAAGCAGATAATATTGAGTCTGGTAGAATATCACGTACGTTGGGTCCGTCGCTCATGCGGATGGCAGGTATTTCAAGGCGTTCCACGGCATTAGTATTCCACCAGTTGGGGGCCCCAAGGAGAGATATCTTTTCGTCTGTTGTGAGTTTCTTCAGTAGGTCTGGAATAGAGGACTGGAGGAAAGAGCGCGACATGGTAGTAGAGTAACGGACCTACACGGTTCTCAAAGACTGACTATATATCACTGGTATTCAAGAATGCATGGGTCAGTATGGGCGGGGAAACTTCGTTTCCGACAAAAGACCGGGGGTCGGAGAGGCGGGTGCTAGAGGCGGGTGCGGGAGGCGCGCATGGTCAGTCGACACCTTCAGCTCCCGGCGGCAACCCACAACCTGTTTCTCTCAGCTGCTTTCAATGACAGACGGAATCTCGGATGTTCCAACCAACCTCGCCGTCCCAAAAACAGCCGCTACGCTCACTGTCCGCGTCATTAAATCGTTTGAGTTCCGCACCGAGCGCAGCCTTGTCCTGCGCAACATAAACCTCGAAAAGACTACTGTCGGCGAGCTCAAAGCCATCGCACGGCAAGGTACTATGCATCGCCTTCTTGATCCCGCCTTCCACTGCGAATCATCCATGTGCTGCAGCTGTACAAACGCAGCCAGGATGGAAGCCCTATCGTAATGTCGTACTCGGTAAGACCAGTCTCGATCCGTCCTTCTCGCATATACCGAACATCTGCAGATACCCTCAAACTATACACGAAGGCCCACGGTGCCAAGGTGAGTCTCGCCTGCCTCGTCGTTGATCTAATTTGACGGTGTACATTTAGACAACCAACTTAATAATAAATCTCGACAACGAGGATTGGATTCTGGGCGAGGACTCCAAGACTCTTGCTGAGTACGGTTTCGGTAACTATTCTTCACTCTTGTATAATGGCGAGTGAGGCTAGCATATAAGGCACTCAGTCAGCACCTTGCCATCTGCGCGATGATCTGCCATGTAATACATGCTCATGCCGCAATTGTCCGCAGAAAATGAAACAGAGGTCAGCTTTTTCAATTATGAGCTCTATAAACAATTTCAAGCACATCCAGAGGTGTGTTTCTCTTCTGTTGTTCTTAGCTATACCTCATATTGCACCCAGACAAAGTGGGAAAGCTAGGTCTTTTGCTTGAAATAAATCTTGATCGTGGCACAGGTGGTACAAGGGTGTTGTTGCAGAAGTGAAACAGATATAAGACTGATACTATACCGTTGTAAAAACCTGTTAATCATAGTTTCGAATGGGCTCATCTTGCCTCATTTTCAGCTTACGTTCCTTGACCGACTTGATTCCAGAGACCAGTCATAAAGGCAAGGTCAAGGCTGTACAGGAACTGCGGGTTTTATTGATTTACGCTTGTCTCGAATAGACCCAGCTTTGCAAACATATTTTCAGCCCGTAGACCGCTCTACACGTCAAGATATGCCGTAGATCTACAGTTGCTCGCAAGTAACCTAGAGCGGTCAATGTGGCCAGTTTTTTGACCGCTCTACATCTGCAATCGGCAGGTCAATCTGCTTAACGTTGATCGTGTCTCATCTTCGGCCATTTGTGTGTCCAAGCTATGCAGCTAAAAAGAACAGCTACAGCAGAACTGATCTAAGATTCTGCCTCCATCAACGCACTCGCATCGAGAATGCCAAACCTGCGTACGGTGACGGACGATAGGATAGCGTCATATGAGGCGTTTGCAATGAACGAGGGGCTTTCGTCGGGGAGCTGATCAGACGCATCTCGCAATCGAGATGTATAAAATTATAATAGTGTAGCGGAATCAAACATAGGTTTAGGCTACAGATCGTACTGACCTTCCCAATGATGCCAAGCAGCGAAAGGTAAATCTCACAGGCTTATAATAGCGTTGAGACCCTCTAGGGCATGTCGGATCTTCGGAGCAGATATCTTTCTAAGTCTGTCGAAGCATGCTCACTTGAATTCCTTGCTCGCAGACACTTGCAGATTTTGTGATTTCTACGGCTGCGCCGGAGCACATTACACCGATGACAGCGAGAGAAGGGCTGGGCGTTCCATACTCAAGATTGCGCGCTGCTCGGACTTGCGCACGCGTGAGGCTGGCGCCCGATGGTGTTCGGGTCCTGCGAGCGGCCTCCGAATGCCGTTTCTGCTTGCTTTACGTATCGCAGACCGAGCAGTAGGTGTAGACGGCGACGAGACGAGTCGCATGGCACAGCTGAGAGGTATGTAAGAGGACCAAGATGATTGCAGGACTTCGGAGCTGATAAGCCACTCCGGGAGTGTGGCTGAAGAGGGTGGAGCGCGACACGGCGGCGGCCCCACCTTCTGTGATCGCCAGCGGTCGCCACGACGATGGGGGCGTCCTTCGCTCATATCCGAGCCGCGGTCCCACATCGCAGTCTGGCGGTGCATCTAGCGCGACGCATGGCTCGCCTACGGTTTCCCCTCCGGCCTTTTATCCTGGCCACCACTACGCTCGTTTACTTTCTTCCTGCCCTCCCGCGCACTTTGGCTGCTCGTTGGAACCTCCCCGGTGTGAGCCGGACCGCCGCCAGCAGCCCATCTTGCTCGTCTGCGCCCCAGGATGTCTTTTAACCGACAATTCCTGGAAGCCTCTCCGCTCTCCACCAGTCCGCCTGCCTCGCCCTGGCGCGCGCGAGCTGAAGTCCTGCGCCGCCGGCCGCTCCGCTTTCGCCAGATCGCCTTCGTCATCGCGTCTGTCACGTTCCTCTGCTCTTTTGTCTTTCTCTCGCGCTATCGTGCCGACGACCGCCGCGTATGGATATCCCTGGAGGACGAGTACCCGTCGGACCTGCAGGTTGTTGACACCGGCGGTCTGGCTGCACACGGCGGACAAAGGCTTCCTCCACAACACCAACACGCACATGTACCCGCGCTCGCGCCCCAAGTCCCGGTCCCAGATACCCTACATCAGGACGATACCCACGTGAAGGAACCTCCAAAACCTCCAGAGGCAGTCGTGTTCTCTCTCATCATGTTCTCGGAGGACTCAGCAGTTGAGGGTGCTATGCTCATGAAGGTATGTGATCGCATGTTCCCCCCGTTCGAAAGAACATTCCGCCCACGGTCGGGGCTTCGAGGGTGACGTGGGTTGATGGATCGATGGAGAATGCACCTGCAAAGCGCTCGTCTGTCAAACTGTAACTAAAGTAAGGGGCGAAATCCCTGTGGACAAGTTTCGCCAACTACTAGGCGAAAATAGCAGCTGCTATCCTGGCCAAATAATGGGTCCGAACCTCTCAGCCATTCCAACTATGGCATTATGCGTAGTATTGGATACATCGTTGCGTATCCGGGAGCCCCTTGTAGGCCTAGGAAATCGCTGCACGGGCTGTATGCACATGTTCTTCGAAGCCCAATCAATGGCGAACGCCTAGGGTGACCACTTGGTGGTATGCTTGCGAACTCCTCCAAGTTTTGGCCATCTTCTGTGGCAAAAATCGACCCTTGTTCTCAACACTGGCTGTGATCTTTGGTCGTGCCTGAGATGGGTATAAATAACTTCATGAGGTGTTCGACGGCATGTGGGATGTCCGTGTGCCCTGTCATGCAAGCTGTGTTATGAGCCACTGGCATTGTTGACAGTCATGCTGGTGGTCGAGTAAACATTTCTGTTTCTGCCTTCGAGCCCAAATTGCCTGTATCGCACGAAGTTGCTGATTGTTACGAATAAAGGATTTCTCTTGATGGTCAATCGGCACATAGTGCGCCTTGCCGACTGCTTTCACTTTCACTTTCCAATTCTCGTTCTCCGGACAAATGTCGTTTTCTTGATGCTGATGTCGACTGCAGTCTATACTTATGTATACGTCTATGCCTGTTGAGTTCCACATCGTCTGTGACGAGGCCGCGCAAGCATACCTCGAAAATCGCGTCCGCCTAATAACACGTCCCGCGCACGACATCCTCGTCCGCTTCTACCTGCTTTCATGGCAAAGCATGGCTGACCGCATCGACCGCGAGGGCACGATCATGACCGACCACTCCGCCGGCGTCCGTAAGTCCCCGCGTCCCCCAGTGTGTCGCGCGCTGACACCAGCGGCCCCCAGCCGGCCTCATGAAGCTCTTCATCCACGAGATCCTCCCCCCGTCCGTCCCGCGCGCCATCTTCATCGACACCGACGCGCTCTTCATCTCGGACCCCGCGCTGCTCTGGGACCGCTTCGCGCAGCTCGCGCCCGGCGCCGCGATCGCGATCCCGACGCACCCCGAGATGAGCGCGGCGGAGTGGCACCACGCGAACCGCATCTGCTCGTGCATCATGCTGCTCGACCTCGCGCGCCTCCGCGCGCTGCGCCTCATGGACTCGCGCGTGTACCGCGCGCACGGCGGCGTGCGCGCGCTCGGCCCGCAGGCGTTCCGCGCGATGTACGGGCCCCCCGGGCCCAGCGGCCGCTTCGAGGACGTCAAGCTCGGCGACCAGGGCTACTGGTACGCGCTCGTGAGCCACCGGCCGGACCTCACGGAGCACCTGGGCTTCGAGTGGGAGGTGTCGAGCTGCCTGCTGGACATGTACCTCACGGGCCTGGGCGACGACGCGCGCGGCGTGGAGGACGAGCAGCGCGGGCAGGTGCACACGGTCAGCACGCCGCAGGAGGGCGAGGCGGTCCTGCCGAAAATGCTCCACTTGTAAGTGCACGCCTTGCGCGCGGACGCCCTAGTGCTGACGACGGGCCCTCGCAGCAACTGCCTCGACGGCACGCCGCACTACTTTGAGTGGGAGGGCTGGGCGGATCCCGAGAACAGCCTGACGAAGCGATGGTGGCCCGCGGTGCAGTACCACATCGGGTACAAGTGGATATGGCTGAATGCACACCGTGCGAAGGGCACGCTCCGGATAGAGGTCGAGCGGGACGTCAAGTTCGCAGACGAGCTCCTGGAGCAGGAACTGATGGAGTCTCGGGCGGACGAACAGAGCTGAATGTCAGTGGGCACGCGGGGTGGGATGTTCCCTGTTCAACGTGTGTATCATTAGATCTAGATAGTGGTGTTATATTGGTTGCTTATCTACACCGTAATACTTAATTGCACATATAACGTCTGTTGTTTTGGAAGGAGTCGCGGAGGTGGGTGTCGCCACAGTGGCCGTCTTCGGCAAACGCCGCAACTCGCCACAGTTGTTCAAAGACGGTTCGAGTATCCGCCACAGTACGCGACTCCTTGCATTGACCGTCATACACTCTTAGGACATGACTCCTTCTCTGTCTATAAGTCGGTGAGTCTATGTCTCATGATCATGGGTATACGCAACGGGCTCATAGAGCCAACTAGTGCAACAAATAAACCGACGACAGGGACTATCGGACGTTCCCTTTTGACACTCAACGACGATGTTCTCCTGGCTATTGTCTCATTTCTCTCGAAAAAGGACGCCCTGGAGCTGTCACGCACGGCGCGGGGCATTCATAGCATCGCCATGCGCCAGGTTCTTTCAGCAGTCAACTTTAGTAGCTACGATCAACTCTTGCGCTTCCACGCGCATATGCTCAAGATAGTGCCTACTCATTCCTTGCGGTGGGTCCGGACACTCAAATTTACAGTCTGCGTACTGCCGGCTTGCCGCACGAGCCGTATGCATTTGTTCTCCTGTGTGGCGGATATTCTCGAGCAGACAGCGAATCTACGGATCCTCGAGCTTCCGCCAGACGAAGAGCTCTTAGATCAACAACCTCGCATTGGACCCAGAGTGGCATCTCTCTCCAGCCTGTCTGAGCTGTCGTTGGGCCGGCTGACCCATCACGCACTTTCAATGCTGGGCCAGGTAACTTCCAAGCTCAGGAAGCTTTCCATGTCAGTGCCACGTTATTTGGATCCCATGGATGTCTTCGAGGTTTTGAAACGCCTGAGCAACCTTCATACACTAGAGATCAGCGACACCACTCTTTGGGGGGAGGGACGGAGGCCAAGATCACAAAGCAGCCGAATTCCCGTCCTACCGTCTATAAAAAGGCTTGACATCCACCACTGTCGAGATGTCCACGGACTGGCGCGTAAATTCCCGAATGTACGGGAGTTATACATGTCTTGCTGCCGCACATCTTATCGAGTCGGTGAAGAAGACACATGGTGGCCTACTCTCGATTACTTGTGTATTGACCCCGATAGCCCATGGCCGACCCTGTGCCAAGTTCACCACTTGCGCATGCGTTCATTCCTTGATGAATCGTGCATGCCGAGAATACAGAGGCTGTCACCCGTCCAGCTCTCGTTCAACATAGGGACGCGCAAGCCCTCGGGCTGGGAAATGTTACTTGGCAACTTACCGAGGCTCCGTGTTCTTGAAGTGAAATTGATAGGTTTATGCTTGAAACATCGGGGGAAAGGGACACTCATTCAATGGACGGTGTGTCATACCTGTGTTTGTGATAACAATCTCTGACCCGTAAATGTTCCAGGAGAATATGTTATGTCTCCTGCCAGCTCATATCGCCTGCCTGAAGATCCAGGAGTATATGGTCTATTCTGTGGATGAGACGTCATTGCAGATCGCCATGGATCCAGAGATATCGCATTCGTTACCCCAGCTCGTCGCCAAAAGCACCCCGTCTATAGAGCTGTTTGCAGTCGGCCTTGCCGATTGTCGGCCGAATCCAGATCTGACGCATTGGACGCGGATCCGTGTGAACGGGGACAATCAGCGGGTCGTAGAAGCCATCGATCCCATCACGGGTGAGGAATCACTCTCACGGATCAGTTCTCGTTTTCACGAGAGTGTGACAAGCATGGGATGAGTCCGTAAGTTGTGCGCGGCGACGTCATGCTCATAATTCTGACCATCATGTAAATAGTCAAACACGAACGTCGTAATTCGTTTGCAACAAGCAGCAGGTAGGCCTCGATGCTCTGTTTGTGCAGAGCCCCTAGTCAAGTGAATATTAGTGATTATCATTTATGTTCGTATCCTTCAATGCCGACATTGTACACTCTAGAGCGTACGACGTCGGTCGCTTTCACTCGCACTCAACAGGCCGGGGCACGTGCTGAGACGTGGTAAGGCGCACAATGCCACTGCCACTTAGTAGTCAATTTCTCGTAATGGTTCCGGCATGAGACAGTCGATATCAGGCTGGGGTCCGTCGCCCTTCCCGTCATTGCAAAGTGAGTATGTTCAAGCTCTGCATCTCTCGCGGATCTCTATGCCCCATCTGCGCCATGCCTGTCTCCTGCCAGCATAGCAAGGTCACAAAGCTATGTAACCTCGACGGTCGTCTATAGGGTCGATCACAGTGCATATTGCACGCTCCAGACAGTACATGCGTAACCTTGGTGAAGCACTGTGTTATACACAGCAGGTTATCCGGTGATCAGTCCATATGATCCACGTGCATCGCCGCGTTCTGGATGAGACGCGCTGATTCCGCCGAACGAGGCTTGATGGTGCATTGAAAGGGGCCGGGGAAACTGCGAGAGTAGCTCCAGTCAATGCTACCATCGCTACAGGGTACCCTCACCTGATAGTGCCTCCTGTGTACTGCACATCGGGCTCGATGGGTTGTCCATCAGGGCCCACGGCCTTGCTGATGTCTAGCGTAGCTAGCACGCAAGCGACAACCGTGAAGATCGAGTCATCTGCAAGGACTTTCCCCGGACAGACTCTGACCGACTGTCAGTCCCTGATATACTTGTGCAGACCACTGCGTAATCTCACCGTCGCCCGTAACCAAAGGCAAATCTTCGAGGATCAGGGTTCAACCCGCCTTCCTGTTTCGAATACCTGTCCGGATTGACTTGGAACGGGTCTGGATACAGCGAGGGATCATGAAGCACAGCCCTGAATTCGACGTCAGCAAGCGTGCTGACATTGGGGGAACATGCGTACCAGGTGTTCGCAATCACCGTGGCGCCTGCCGGAATATGGAATCCGTTGTAGACATCGTCTTGCGTGACCCGATGGGGTACGGCTACAGAATGCACGCGATGAGTACCTGTGGGACGCATTGAGAAAAGCTGTCTTCTTACCCATCGGTGCCGTAGGATTCCACCGATAGATCTCTTTCAGCACTGCATCCAAGTATGGCAAGTTTGCTCGATCGTCGAAATCTGGCAGGCGGCCCGGCTCGACAACGCGGTCCATCTCAGCCTGCGCCTTCTTCTGAATGTCTGGGTTCAAACTCATGATAAGGAAGAATGAATCAAGGACAGAGACAGTCTGGAATGTGTGTTCAGCCTTGACTCAAACCCGACTTAGCTGCTTTATCTTACTGTGTCTACTCCCGCTAGAGCGACGGATTAGCAGCGTTGGACTCGAACAAATACAAGCGTACCTGCGTAGAATTGCATCACAGTAGTTTTGTAGAACCACTCTTCATCGGGCGTAGGATTTCTGTTCTCCTCAATCAGCCTCGCTGTCAGTGAAGGCAGAGCAGTTCCTTTGGCCTGTACCCTCACGTCAATGGTCTCATAACGTCGTTCGTCAATAAAGACTTACCACTTGATCTTTCACACAGGCATACGGTTCATGGCACAGGCGTAGAAAGTGTTCTCTGCATTCTTTTGCCAACCTCTTGAAGCCCATCCCAGGGAACCAACTCGGAAGATATTGCACTAGGGAAGTGGTCATGAGTTGAACGACGAGTCACAATTAACAATGCTTACGAATGGTGATATTATCTACCAGAAAGCGTCCGGGCCTCAACACACGGGAAAAGTCCTTGTTGAATTGTTCCGCCAGCTTGACAAAGACGTGATCGACGCTTTCAATTTTCTGCCCGTGTGTCAATTGGAACACAACTGCGGCAATGAACCTATCGAATGGTCAGACCACGACATTGCTTTAGGTCATGGAAGCGCTTACCAGCGAGAATGTAACTGCAAGTCTTTTGGGTTATTAACGAGCTTGGAAAGCATTAAAGCGACCTTGTTCCGCTGTATTCTATGGATATCTGTCTGATTGCGGTGGTCTAGGCTGTTTGAAATGAGTTTACGGCCTTCCCTGTGGCGTCTGCCATAGCGCTCCAACACAGGTATGGAAGAGTACCCAATCCTAGTTGCAAGGGTGAACATTATTGCTCACAGAGAAAAACAGAAGACAAATGTACATCTCGCCTGCCAGGGGAATGTGAGGGCGATCGGCGTACAATGCGCTCCTCTTCTCGAACAGTTCCTCTATAGCATTGGCTGAGTTGAGGACCAGAATGGGATGGCCTAATACTGAAAGGCTAAAGATTTCCCCTACGTTCGAACAACATGAAACAATATACAGACAATGCTCACGAAGTAAGCTTGTACGTACCGTAGATCCCAGCCCATTCGGTAAACTTGAGCCACTGAAATTCAAGGGGGACATTCAACGCGTTGCCAAGTATCGGTAGTCGCGCTGGACCAGGAGGCAAAGGAGCTTTTGCACGTTGTCTGGAGAAAGCATAACCGACTGCACATATTAATATACAGACGATGGCACAGTATCCCCACGGAAGACTCATACTGCAGGATGGAAACGACGGGTTCTGTAGGAGGGTACAGAGCTTGTGAACTGTGAGATGCGCCCGAGTTAAATACATAATCTCTACTCACTGTGGCGCCGGCTATGATGCCAAGTTGTAGCCGACAAACAGCTAGTATAGACAACATCGTCAATTAGCCGCCACATTCAGTTGTGTGCCACATGACTTGTATATGGCAACGTGTAAAGTAATTCGTGTAGCACCATTATTACTATCCATCAACCGTCAACTCCGATCGATGGGTGCTTCCCGAACTCGGCATCGAGTCGCACAAAACCCCAACAACAACGCACTTACCGGACAAATCGAAAAGGATGGCAAGCAAGGCTTTCAGTCTCCCAAACCTTGACCGAGTAGGCCTCCGGAGCAGACATGATATCTTGAGATCTGAAGCGGATGTAACACAAGTACCATCCGGTTGGTGTATTATGATATACTGGTAGATTGTATCTCTATGCGCCAAGAGGATCAGCTGTACTTGAGCACAACCACGAATCTGAGGGTCACTCGCAAAGTCGACCATCGTGTCACTTCGCATCGTTGTATTTCCAGAAAACTGATCCTTCATTACCCGGTGGCACTCGACACGCGACTGAGCTACACATTGAATGCCTTTCTGCAGGCATATATCTTCCAAATAGGGTTGTCAAGCTGACAGATTTGCCTTCTGCGAAAAGATTGGTGTCCGTTCAGTACGGATCTGCGATAGAAGAAGGGGTCGAAATGTGCTTCTGCATCAGGAAAACCGGTGTGGTAGGGCCAAGTGGTTCACTGGCAAAATCCGCAGGAAGATGACTTGCAAGCGCGGGTCGCGCGCTTCGTGTTCGGAACCATGATCGCTCCGTCTCAGTCTCCATCGCTAGACTACCCCGACCTCCTCACACCATCTCAATCTCTTCACCTCGTACTCTACAACCGGACGAAGACGCATCGCACCTCACGTAGGAGCCGGCACAGCGTGCGAAGACCAAGGACAATAAGATAAGACACGCGCATGAGGCGTGCAGGTCGGCAGAAGATAGCTTGTTCATTCTTTTCTTCTTCTCTTCACTCCTGTAACCTTCGTCCTGGACAGCCCGAGCGACGCGGATTGCACGCGGGACGTAGGGTCGAGCGCGTGATCATGCCTCCTCCGCTTGTTGGGGGGCAACGCGTTCGTAAATAGAGTCGAGAATCGTCACGCTGACTCCCCGAACGTAGTTGCGATCGCATGAAGCTGAGCGACGGTATTGTTCTTTCCCGGCACACCACGACTGATGCTCATGTACTCGACTACTTCATGTGAAGGTTTCTAGGTTGCGGGTATATATGGAGAGGAAACGGGCCTGTACGAGCCAGCGAACCACGCGCAATTCACAATTCTCTTAATCTAATATTCGAACCTTTGCTGGATCCTTGGCGACGCTCTCGCTCCTCCTCAAAGTCTACGAAATCCTCCAGGTACGCGATCCTCTCTTCGCGATTCACTCCTTCCAGTCTCAGCTAGCGCTGGGGCTATTCTATCTAATCTGATCCCGAACTCTCAGTCCACGAGGAGGCTGTACTAACGTCGACAACACCCGGGTTCTGATCCCACGAGCACAAAACCCCCACTACGACACCGGACGTTGTTGACACCCTGAGATTGCTGGCGCGAGCCTGTCTTGCAGTCGATGGGGCTGCGTATTATAGCCGCCAGGGGTCCTCGAAGGACCCCTTGTGGACATGATAGTCGCAGACATGCGGGGCTCCTGCCGCGCGAGGAAAAGCTACACCCAACCCCGTCCAAGTTCCGCCACTAGGTCCTCCCGAAACCTGTATGGCAGCATGGACACCGCGTAACCCGCACTTTATTGTGGGGTTCTGTACCGTGGACGCGGAATCTGCTCCTAAGAGCCATCATGTATCGCACGTACAATACAATCAGTATGTATCAGAGATAACACGGGGTAGCCTCGAGGCGCACTCATCCCGCACTGTTTCTACTGAAAGTGCTAGAGGTTTCCGACGCACTGATGGAGCGACGCGAGGCAAAACAATGTGTCATTCTGAACCTTTAACAGCTGGGTTACTGGAGTCGCCAGAGGAGCCGAATGAACGGGCTCAGTCAGCATTCAGATAACTGTGTACCTCCCCTCCTCGGACAGCACCGCTCGTGTCAAGCGCTTAAAGTACGTCACGCTTTACACTTTGATTGGCTGTCGCGAGCCACGGCTGCCTTACGCTTAGTCATAAGTGACCTTCAGTCACGTTAGGGCGCTTCAAAGCAACTTGTTTTCCGCGAGCGGCAATTTTATTTAATTACTTCCGGTTTTCCTGATGTCTTTTTTTTGAATGCACGACTTTTATTACAATTACAGATTTGTCCTCCGCTCACATCCAAGTTATTGGCCAAATCATTGACAACAGCTGAGCACATATCATTGAGCCTCTCCGAACAATTCAAAGGCCGGTGCCTGGCAACACGACTCGCCATACTGTCGTTTCCAGTGTTTGTCCATGTCAGCCTGTGTTACATCAGATTGCGTAAACCTGTTGATACCCGCTTAGTGGACACTCCAAATCCTATGGGAAGGCACTTAGGACCGTGCCGTAAGTATTGGTCGGATATGTACTTATGTGGGGATTACAAGCAATCTTGTACGGCATCCATGTGACGTGGATGCACGTGTATGAATAAAACTACGTAGCATCGCCTACATTATTGAATGCGATGTGAAGATTCGAGGCCTCACCGGCGGGCTACACGGGGTAAGGAAGATCGGTGGGTGGTGATGCAAGACGAACGTCGAAATGATGCAAGATAGCGCGACGAAGTCACTGCGAGGGCGCAGGGGTACGTTCTGTGCAGCTTCCATCTCGCGCCGCAGCTCGGGCGCAACAAAGTGCCGGACCTCTCGCAGATCTTTGAGCCATCTGTGAGCCTCGAGGGGTTCAGAGGAGAATTCTATTGCGGTTGAAATTGCTGTCATTGGCGTACAAACTAGGAACCTCGCGATTCATTCATTGCTGTAGGGACCGGTCATCTAGCACTCGATGTGTGGAGAGCTGAAGCCACAAATCGAAGTAGTAGTACCGCACTGTGATCATGATTTCGAGTTGTATTCATTCTCTTAATTGAAGTTTTGCTTGCTCTATCAAGGCAAGGCTTGAAGCCCTCGCTATCAGCACGCTTGACATCGTGCGCGGCGCCGCACGGATAAATAAGTATACCCGAAAGCGGTACTGCACTTAGAGCGTCTCCGAAGTTCGGTCCGGTCCAGGTTCAGACCCCGCAGGCTCTGAGCGTGAAACCTCTAACAATGGCGGCAGAACTTGTCGAACAGGTTAAGGAGGCCCGGTTCGATGGCACGCCACATACTTCGAGTGGGAGGGCTGGGCGGATCCCGAGAACAGCCTGACGAAGCGATGGTGGCCCGCGATGCAGTACCACATCGGGTACAAGTAGATATGGCTGAATGCACACCGCGCGAAGGGCACGCTTCGGATAGAGGTCAAGCGGGACGTCAAGTTCGCAGACGAGCTCCTCAAGCGGGAACTTATGGAGACTCGGGCGGACGAACAGAGCTGAGTGCCAGTGGACACACGGAGTGGGGTGCTCCCTGTTCAACGTGTGTATCATTAGACCTAGATAGTGGTGTTATATTGGTTGCTTATCTACACCGTACTTCATTGCACATATTACGTCTGGTGTTTTAGAAGGGGCCGCTGAAGTTGGTGTCGCCACAGTGACCGTCTTCGGCAAACACCGCAACTCGCCACTTTTGGCGTAACAGCTGCCGCCACAGGTTGTATCCGCCACAGTAGGCGACTTCTTGCATTGACCGTCATACGCTCCTGGGCATGGCGTGAACATACGGGCTCATAGGACCAACCTAGGGCAACACAGAAATCGACGACAGTGGCCAACGGACGTTTCCTTTTGGCACTCAACGACGATGTCCTCCTGGCGATTGTCTCATTCCTCTCGCGCAAAAGGACGCTCTGGAGCTGTCACGCACGGCGCGAGGTATCCGTAGCATCGCTATGCGCCAGGTTCTTTCGGTGGTCAGCTTTCATAGCTACGATCAAGTCTTGCGCTTCCACGCGCATATGCTTCAGGAAGTGCCTACTCATTCCTTGCGTTGGGTCCAGACGCTCGAATTCACGAGGTTTATATGCAGTCTTATTGTGAGAGCCGTATGGATCTGTTCTCCTGTGTGGCGGATATTCTCGAGCAGACAACAAATCTACAATCTCTCGAGCTCCCGCGAGCGAAAGAGCTATTTAATCAACAAACTCGCATCGGATCCGGAGTGGCGTCTCTCTCCAGCCTGTCCGAGCTGTCGTTGGGGAGCTGGCTGACCCATCGCGCACTCTCGATGCTCGGACAGGTGAATCCCATGCTCAGGAAGCTTTCCGTGACAATGGCACACGGTGATTTGGACCCTATAGATGTTTTCGAGGGTTTGACACGCCTGAGCAACCTTCAAACTCTAGAGATCTGCTATGCCACTTCTTGGCTGGATGGACGGAGGCTAGGATTGCAAAGAAGCCGAATCCCTGTGATGCAGTCTCTGAAAAAGCTTGATCTCTACCGCTGGTGAGGTGTCTCTGGACTGGTGCATACGTTTCAGAATGTACGGGAGTTATGCATGTCTCGCTGCGACATGACACCTCGTCGATATCCAGTCGGTAAAGTACACACATGGTGGGTTACTCTCAATTATTTGCATATTGACGTTCACAGCACATGGCCGACTCTATACCAAATTCACCATTTGGACGCAGAATTCTTGTTTGATGAAAGGCATCTGCCCATGGTACAGAGGCTGTCACCCGTCCGGCTCTCGATCACCATAGGGACATGCAAGCCCTCGTTCTGTGAAACGTTATTGGTCAACTTACCGAGGCTCCGTGTTCTTGAAGTGTCATTGCTGGACTTACTCGTGCCAAATTTGGGAGAAGTGACACTCGCCCAATGGACGGTTTGTCATATCTGTGTCTGAACGAACAGTCCCTGACTTGTAGATGCTCCAGGAGAATATGTTACGTTTCCTGCGTCCGGCTCGTATCGCCTGCATTAAGATTCAGGCAAACACCATATCCAGCCTTATGGATGAGACTTCATTGCAGATCGCCATGGAGCCGGAGCGGTTGCATTCGTCACCCCGGCTCGTCTCCGAAAACATTCCGTCGATGGAGTTGTTTGCAGTCGGCCTTGATGGCCTTGGCACGGATCTGAGACGGACACACTGGACGCGTATCCGTGTAAACGAGGACAACCAGCGGGTCGTAGAAGTCATCGATCCCACCACGGGTGAGAAATCGCTCTTACAGATCAGCTCTCGCTTTCACAAGAGTATACCAAGCACAGGATGAGTCCGTTAGTTGTGCGCGACGTCGTGCTTATACTGTGATATATTGTGTAATAGTCAACCACGAACGTCAGTCTTTCCGTTTGTAAGCAGCGGGTAGGCCGCAGAAGCCTCGATGATGTGTTTATGCTAAGCTCCTAATCTAGTGGACTTCAATGATTGTCACTCACGTTCGTACCTCTGCGTCTCTCACGGATCACTATGCCCCATCTGCCTCGTGCCTGTCCCCTGGCGGCATGGCAAGGTCACGAGGCCATGTAACCTAAATAGTCGTCTATAGGGCCGATCACAGCGCATCTTGCAGGTTCTAGACAGCACATGCGTAGATTTGGTGCAGACTTTTGTTATACACAGTAAAATATCGGGTGGTTAGTCCATAAAATCCACATGCATTGCCGCGCTCTGAATGAGACGCGCTGATTCCGCCGAACGAGGCTTGATGGTGCATTGAAAGGGGCCGGGGTGACTTCAAGAACAGCTTGAGTCAATACTATCATCGCTACATGGTACCCTCACCTGATAGTGCCTCCTGTGTACTGCACATCGGGCTCAATGGGTTGTCCATCAGGGCACATGGCAAGCGACAAGTGTGAAGACAATGTCGTCTGCAAGGACTTTCCCCGGGCAGACTCTGATCGACTGTCAGTCCCTGATATACTTGTGCAAACCACTGCGTAATCTCACCGTCGCCCGTAACCAAAGGCAAATCTTCGAGGATCAGGGTTCAACCCGCCTTCCTGTTTCGAATACCTGTCCGGATTGACTTGGAACGGGTCTGGATACAGCGAGGGATCATGAAACACAGCCCTGATATCGACGTCAGCAAGCGTGCTCACATCGGGGAAACATGCGTACCAGGTGTTCGCAATCACCGTGGCGCCTGCCGGAATATGGAATCCGTTGTAGACATCGTCTTGCGTGACCCGATGGGGTACGGCTACAGAATGCACGCGATGAGTACCTGTGGGACGCATTGAGAAAAGCTGTCTTCTTACCCATCGGTGCCGTAGGATTCCACCGATAGATCTCTTTCAGCACTGCATCCAAGTATGGCAAGTTTGCTCGATCGTCGAAATCTGGCAGGCGTCCCGGCTCGACGACGCGATCCAATTCTGCCTGCGCCTTCTTCTGTATTTTCGGATACAAACTCATAATCAAGTAGAACGTTTCAAGAGAAGAGACAGTCTGGAGTGGATGTTCAGCCTTGACTCAAACTCGATTTAATTGCTCTATCTTACTGTGTCTGCCCCCCCTGGAGCAACGGACCAGCAGCGTTAAGATCTAACAAATGCAAGCATACCTGCGTAGAACTGCATTACTGTTGTTTCATAGAACCATTCTTCATCAGGCGTGGGATTGCTGTTATTCTCAATCAGCCTCGCTGCCAGCGAAGGCGGGGCAGTTCCTTTGGCCTGTACCCAGTGACGTCAGTGCAACTATTTATATCTAGTCGATAAAGACTTACAACTTGTTCCTTCACAGAGGCGTACGGTTCATGGCACACGCGTAAGAATCGCTCTCTGTACACCTTTGCCAGAGTCTTTAAAGCCCATCCCGGGAATCCAACTCGGAAGATATTGCACTACCAAAGCAGTCATCAGATTGAACAACGAAATCCATGCATGGAGCGTCGAGATGCTCACGAATGGGGATGGTATCTACCAGGAAGCTTCCAGGCCTCGTCACATAGGAAAAGTCCTCGTTTACCTGTTCCGCCAGCTTGATAAAGACGTGATCGAAGTTATCAATTTGTTGCCCGTGTGTGATTTGAAATACAATGGCAGCAACAAACCTTTCGAATGTTCAGATCATAATATCGCCATATATGACGAAAGCGCCTACCAGCGGGAATGTAAGCGAAAGTATTTTGGGCTACTAATAAGCCTAGAAAGTAGCAAGGAGGCCTTGTTTATCTGTATCCGATGGAGATCTGTCTGATTATGGGAACTAAGAGTGTTGAGGATGAGTTTACGGCCTTCCCTGTGGCGGCTGCCGTAGTGTTACAACGTGGGTATGGAAGAGAATCCAACCCTGGTTGCGAGCGTGAATGCCATACGCAAACGGAGAAAGACGGGAGACAGATGTACATCTCGCCTGCCAACGGAATGTGAGGGCGATCGGCATATAATGTGCTCCTCTTCTCGAATAGCTCCTCTATGGCTTTGGCTGAGTTGAGGACCAGAATAGGATGGCCTAGTACTGAAAGACTAAAGATTTCGCCTAATATTCGAACAATGTAAAGAAAAAACACAGACAATGCTCATGAAGTTCGTACATACCATATATCCTAGCCCATTCGGTGAACTTGAGCCACTGGGATTCAGGGGGGACATTCAACGCGTTGCCAAGTATCGGTAGTCGCGCTGGACCAGGAGGCAGAGGAGCTTTTGCACGTTGTCTGGCGAAAGCATAACCGACTGCACATATTAATATACAGGCGATGGCACAGTATTCCCACGGAAGACTCATAGTGTAGAGTGGAAACGGCGGGTGTCTGTAGGGGAGCACAGAGCTTGTGAACTGTGAGATGCGCCCGAGTTAAATACAGAATCTCTAAACAATGGCAAGCAAGGCTCTTAGTCTCCCACATGTGAGCCAAATTCTGACCGAGTAGGCATCCGAAGCAGCTATGGGGTCTGGAGCGGGACACAAGCACCACCCGATTGGTGTATATAATGGCAGGTTGCATCTCAATGTGCCAAGAGGATCACTCACCGAATTGACCGTCGTGACACTTCGTATCATTGTGTTTACAGAAAGCTGATCCTTCATTACTCGTCCGAGACGTAGGCACTCGCCGCGCGGCTCAGTTGCACACTGAATGCCTTCCTACAGGCATGTGCCTTCCAAATAACATTAGGAAAACCGAACGGTGTGGACGCTCTGAGATTGCTGGCGCGAGCCTGTCTTGCAGTATAGTCAATGGGCTGCAGGTATCATGTCCGCAAGAGGTCCTTCAACCGCAAGGGGTCCTTGAAGGACCTCTTGCGGACATGATAAGACATGGTACCTGCATACGGGCCCTGCTCTTGCCGAGCGAGGAGAAGCTTCACCCAACCGCGCGACCCGCACTTTATTGTGGGGTTCCGTACCGTGGACGCGGAAGACGCTACTAAGAGCCATTATGTATCACACGTACAATACAATCAGCATGTATTAGAAATAACACGGGGTAGCCTCGAGGTATACTCATCTCACACTGGTTCGAATGAAAGTGCCTGCGAGGGGTAGAATTTAAGTGTGGTTGAAATTGCTGTCATTGGAGTGCCGACTAGGCACTTCGTGATTTATTTACTGTGCCATACCGGGTAGTTGGCAGATCTCCCAAGTCGGCACGTGTCACCTCCCTTCAATCAGAGAGCAGGGTTCCCCGAAATCTATCGGGATGTTCCCAATCCGATCAACAATGCCAAATACGGTGGCATGCGCTCGCCACAATCTCAAGTTCCAACTCACAGTAGTCTCCTGAGAGTGGGATAGACACTCCCTTCGACCTGTGCCGGCTCTGTATAACCACGTCTGGACTTCGCCATCCGACGCCCTGTCTTACGGTGAGCTCGGTATCAATGGTCGATTGCCGTGTTCCCGCCACCCGGCATATCACGCGTGTGTAAACACAGACAAGCAACGCGCGTTCTGCGCCTCAGACGCGCTGCGCTTAGGCTCTCGATGCGATCCTGAGCGAGAAACCTTCGTCTCGACGCTATAGAAATCCCCTGTCTGCCTCTTTCCGACCTTGTAGTTATTGTCTTGTATCTAGACAAAGATATGTCTCAAACCACACTTCGCGAGAACAGCGCATAAGTTTTGTTGTTTCAACAAAGTGTTCTGATGATTGTGACAAATATGGACGGTGTTATACTTAAATGTACCGGTGTGCCCTGTTGGAACTTGAGATTGTGGCGAGCGCATGCCACTGTATTTGGCATTGTTTGTAGTACCTCGTAGACTTTGCGCGAGCCGTCCTGTACGTTCCTTACGCGTTTGACAGAGCTCAGACAAACGCGATATATCTTCATTGATCGTTCTCGCTTCGGGTCTCGGACGAACTTTTACATGCCCTTCGCTTGTATATCGACAGAGCTTGAGCGCAAGGGAGGCTGTAAGCTAAATAGTACCTACCAGTGAATAAGGATAACAGGACGACCTAAGCGATTCTATTAAACATGAAAGACTAGGCACATCATCCAATGCGTAACTCGGGGATTGAGATGCGTTGCTCCTCTGTATCCCAGAGAACTTACTTTAAAACTTCATCTGCCTGATCTTTTCTGCCATCACGTATCCAGAAGCGAAATGCGACAGCCTTGCGTCAACCACGTAACCCTAGGTATGATTGACATTTCGTCTAAGCCATCGATTCTCAACGTTCATAGACAAACGTACCTTGCTCTCATAAGCTATGAGAATCGGAACACGTCAGAAGGGAGATCATCTTGTCATGAAAATTCATACCTTTCAACTCTTCGTCAAGCTTATGCAGTTCCACAATCCGTGCCGTAATGAATTCGCCCGGTTCTGGCTTCTGCTGAGATACCTCGAGCTTGTCCGGGAACGGTACGTCAACTGCAATGAGCTTCATGTTCGCCGTCGTCATTCCGGGGTCGCAGACGAGTAATGGCGATGACTCTAGAACTTTCGTTCCCTTGAAGCCTGTCTCTTCATGGAGTTCGCGGATAGCCGTTTCCTCGGCAGTCTCTCCCTCATCGATTAAACCTAGATCGAATCTTAGTGGAAATTGTATCGATAAGAAATTGAGAAATACCGGCGGGGAGTTCTGTGGGATCGGGTCAACGAAAAGTACTGTAATAATTGTGTCTCTCAACTGACCGACGACATACTTGCCCACAGGTGCACGGAACTGTTCAACAATGACTGTGGATGGTTGGAAAGCGTTGCGTTCGGATCGAAGGACCGCCAAGATTGCGACAGCTTAGCGATACATACTCAGCTTTGAATAATGATTAGAGAGTAATCAGATCTCTACCGTCGATCCCTGAAGAGCCTCTGGTAGTACGCTCAGCACACTCCCATGTTCTCTGACATGTGCATCAGTCACATATTTCTCCTCAAGATGCAGGCTTATATCCAGCATACGTGCTTGCCCTCCGGATCGCTCCAATGGATTCGTTTCAGTTTTACCCATCTGAAGGGGGTCTCAATTATGCATTCTGCAAATTCGCTAACCGACGCATCGGCTTACTTGGCTTCAGACGTTGACAAGTCCTCCGCCGATAGTATTTTCGAATCCTGCGACATATTGCGACAGTATGACGTTCTAGGAATCCGCAAAGACAATGGCGACGAAGAGTGAACGAGGCGAGCGAAGGCAACGAGAAATCGCGGTTCAAGCAAGAGGACCATCACATGACGTAAGGCTAGATGGCGTAATAACGTCGGATGGGTCTGTTTAGACTTGTTGTGTAACAGCGTCGTTCCTGATCTCGATCAGGTTTGGTTATAATTCTCTCTACGCGACATGACTCTTAACCGACAGCACCAGTCAATTCCTGAAATACTGAAATTATAGTAAGCGCAGGGAATCTTCTGATATTGTGAGCTTGTAAGCTTGTTACATCTGTCACAGATGAAAAAGGGTTCCCTGCAACCCCAGAGCGGTACCTACGCAGACTTGATAAATTAGGCAGATGGTGATATTGACGTATCACGTTGTATTGTAGCAGACGCCACTGTATAGGAGATATTACGGTTCTTGAGGGTGATAGCGAGTACAGGCATACCAAACGGCGAATCCACGGCAATTAGGAATCAGGCTGGAGACTATTCGGAGTTTAGCCCCACCATCTCGAGAAGCTATTCAACAGAAATCAGCGTCATGTACTCTATCAAACTTTGAATGGTACACACTAGGTAAAGTCGCAGAATCGGGTCAGCGCGCTGCGAAGTCTCGACCTCAACGGCGCTCACAAACCACGCCTTCAAACCACATTCTTTCATCAGAACATGCGGGTACGTGCCGTTGTCTTCGTGCGCCTATACGCAAGTCACCGCGCATTCATAGAAATCGTGCAAGATATTTCCGTCTGCTGTGACTAGTGCTTGCCGGTGACTGTGAAACTGGTGATAAGGGAGAAAAACCCACATGCAAAGGATGCTCAGTTCCTGGTTTCTGAGGAATCTCTAATCTGAGACGTTGCCGTCAAATGTTTGTTATCGCTCGCCTCCTGTACCGAGCAGTGAATCAGCATCGCTGTCAATGCAGGGTCCAATAGGTCTAATCCACGCTACACTTTACGCAGTATGTGTTCGCATCATGGGACATTTGACTGTCATGCGGATCGGAGAATGGTTCGGTCCGTCAGATAGGAGCGACATGGCGCGCTAGCCAATTTGTCCGATACATGGAACCTCGTCAGGACTCGACGGTACTAGCAGCGGTCGTGGATATTCAAATATTCAAGGCGCCCGCGGCAATGGGCGTGGGAAACCAATGTTGCTCCTACTAGTAGCAACGTCCTGCCACCTACACTAACGCAGACCAATAAGTACGCGTAAGTAATCCAGCTCGCCATGCATGAGATACCCGGATCTGCCGAATATACGCATACTGCACTCATCTGATCGACCTCAAGCTAGCTGATAGCTGTCCCGAATTGAAAACGTAACTTAGAATGCGTTCCATATGTTCAATGAGTGAGTTTGAGTACAAAATACGGTTGTATAATACTCAAATCTTGCGCTAGCTATGCAACATGATCATCTCTCTTCATCTCGGTAAGCGATGTGAATCCGCGACATTCCCACACCCTCGTCACCTTCAATCCAGCACGCACCGCGAGGCTTTCAAATCCTCCCACGGTACGCTCTCCTCCGTTGAACATGCTGAACATCAACAGATCGTGCATATTGGCAAAAGTGTGAGCGAAGCCGTAATTAGCGGGGAGTGGTGCTGGTGCTGGCTTGAGATGTGGAGAACCCGCTGTCGTCTGCATGACGTTGTCTGCAACAAGTATCAGCGACTCGGGCCCCATAGCTTCGCGAAGGCTCTTCAGAATTGTGACACATTCGTCGTCAGCCCAATCATGCCTATCAGTGAATGAACAATACACTCGTTAGTATATCGTGCTGGGGTGAGAGCGACGAAGTGTCACATACATGATGTGCCGCAATATGTATATATCTGCACCCTTGACTGACTGCTCCTCAAAGAAGTTCTGGGGATGAAACCTGACTCGGTTTTTGACCCCGGCGTCAGGTAGGGACGAAGTCCAGAATTCTTTCGCCTTCTCCAGTATGACGGGGCGATCCTGCACAACAAACTGCAGCTTGGGGTACCTCGTCGCCAGCTCGAAGCTCATTCCACCTACACGAAATCAGAAAGCTATTCACACAAGTCTTGGCTAACATACCAACTCCGGCACCTACGTCAACAACAGTCTTAGAGCCGACAGCTTCCCAAGGGAAGTCTTCATATCGCGTGTAAGCAACGGTGTTCGACTTCATTGAACCTGTAGTGACTAGACTTACCAAGACACACAGCTGGGGCTTGAACATGCTCAAGACCGAACTTCCACATTCCGGTGAGCCAGATGTCAAGCTCTGGCCTTGGACCAACTGTACCATCCGGCTGGACTATGGACTCCTCTATCCACTCCCAGACGCTGCCTGTATAGTCGTACGCTGTTTGGAACGCGGACCTGAGCCCGGTGCTCGGTTTGCCCACTGTGTTATATAGAACCTGCGGAAGCTTCCCCGCAGCGGTGAAGGTTTCCATGCAGCTGATGGTGGTAAGTCACATATTGAAGAATAACCATCCCGGCCGGCTACTAACTGCACCATTAGCCAGCATCTGAGCGGCTCGTTATTGACGAGATGCCGGCTGGTATTGGTATTGCAATAGAAGTTCTCCTCGACCTCCGCAAATATATGGAGACTTGAGAGAGTCCGTAGTATCTTCGCTACAGTTAGGTAATGTTGGGTGATTCGCTCGACATTCGATAAGTATATACTCACATAGGCCTTCCGGCGCAATACCAACTTGACGACTGATCTCCTGGACTGAAACACCCTTCTGCGGGTTCGCGTCTTTGAGAGCATCGGCGATTCGAGTCTCCGCCGCAATGCGCAAAGCTTGAGAGTTGTAGAACGATGCAGCCACCTCCGTCATACGGACAAAAGGATCGTGCACGAGATCCATGCCCATACCGCACGCCCCAATGAAGACACGGCGGGCTTCGAACAATTCCTTTGATGGAAGCCGGGGCACCAAGGAAACGTCATGGGGAGTGTCTCCCTCAGTCTCCCACTCTGCGATTACAGCTTCCGCTGAATCAGAGATCAGACGGACAAGGGAGCGGAGCTGCGCCGCTTTTTCTGCAATAGACATGTCGAGGGAAGTTGAGGTATGCAGATATGTGAGTGTGTGGGAGACCTAGGAAGTGTAACAGATGATGTCGTATATATATTGCAAACGCGAGCAATTGGCGGCTGGAGGGAGAACATAGGTGCTCTACCACCGAGGTATGACAGATCACTATCGTATCTATGCCGAGACCCTGCCAGTGCTAAACCGGAATCACTCGTGAGCGACAATAAGTTACGGAGACATGTGGTTTGATCCTCGTGAATCTAGCGCTTCTGTGACTCTTTCGCATCGTTAATCAGCCAGGAAGAGCAGAAGCAGAAGCGCGTCTCAGGTGAGAGATAGCCGCGCAAGAGTACCTAGTATGTAAACTGTAGGCTGCATCAAGTGTCGATGGATCACGAATATCAGAAGATGACTGGGCTCTCGGCGTGGAGATATCCCTACTAAGACTCCCAGAAGCCGCCGCAGAGGCACGAGGGGCGGGCCGCCCGCCCGAGATGCAGATAGAGAACGCAACTCTCCCACTAGATGCAGATAATCAACTGCGGCGGTGATTGACAGGACGCTTCGACAACAAATTGTACCCTCAAGGGGCCGACAGGCGTCATGAGTAAATAGGCATGCGCTGGCGCTCGTTATACTATTGGCAGCAGTACTTCTCAGTTCTGTTTCAAGCGATCTGCTCGTGGACCGTGGTTGACATCTGCCAACATTGGCACGGTATTGGGTACATTGGTGCATGAAAGAAGGTGTTATTTTACGCGAGGCTAGTAATTACAGGTGCTAGCAACTACTCATGTGCTTGTCCAGCGTTTCCAAAGAGCCCAGCTCTATGAAGGAAGCGGAGGAAGAGAGGCCGATGGGACTCGGTCTGCCAGTGAGTGGTGCCGCGGCGGAGTCTGATTAGACATGAACCAGGGACGAAACCAACGCGGATCAAGTCAGCAATAAGGGGGGAAGCTCATAGCAATACGGGGCTAAAGTGATATATGACATCGCCGGCACTCCGAGTTCCACGCATTCACAGGCCTCCTGAGACCGTCGAGCTCTTTGCTAGAAGGTTTATGGGTATTTTTTGCAGCTACCGCTCACACCACAGTCTTCTCATACATGTAGGCTTTCTATAAATAGATTTCGAAGCGCAATTGCAGTAACAATGTTGACGCAAAGAGCGCATGCATCAAGCTTTCATCTCAGCTAACCTTTCAAACCTTGCAGAGAGTGCCCCGTCTTTGGCTCGTTGGCAGCAGCCATCTCTTTGACCATCTGAGCAACCTTGTCTGAGCGAGGTTCTATATAGCACGCGAATTGCTTCGGATGACTACCGATCCATGTCACTGACCTCTGCTTATACACTTCAGGGAAACTGGAAAGCGTACCTCAGGAAACCAGAGTTATAGTCCACAACAGGCTCGATCTCGTTACCGACGCTGTCTCTCGCCTTCCGGATGTTTAGCATTGCAATCACGTTGGCAGCAACAAGGTAGAAACTCGAATCCGCAAGCAGGCGACCGGGGCAGATTCTGCGATTAAACGCACGTTCAGTACGTCTCTAATGAATAATTTAGGTTACGGCTAACCGTCGACCAAAGCCAAAGACGAATTTTCGAGGGTCAGGGAGATCAGGGCGCTCCTCAAAACGTTCTGGGTAAAATTCCTCAGGATCATGGTAATATTCGGGGTCCCGGCTCATTCCCCTGTTCAACACATTCAGACAGTTCATTGGACGAGGCAGTTAGTACATACCACAAGTTAGGCACTACAGCAGCTCCTCCTGGTAGATTGTACTTTTGATACTCGTCATCTGTTGTCAGCTTATGCGGGACACCTAGAGTTAAAAGATTCAATAAATATCCTCTCCAAGTTGCACGATGGCTAACCAAGCGGAACCACCACCTGCCAGCTATGGGACATTGAAATCAGATACACAGTGAGCGAGTGAGTATTTCTGCACAAACCGATGAACTTCCTTGAGTACACATTCGAGGTATGGTAGAGAATCACGGTCCGCGTAGTCAGGGAAACGGCTTCCCACAACGCGATCTATCTCTTCCTGTGCCTTTTTGAATACGCGAGGGTAGCGCACCATCGCAAGAAGGAACGTGGACAAAGTGGCGTAGGTCTAATGACATGGTCAATTGTCACGAATGCCAATTGCTTCGTACGTATATACCGTATCGATACCAGCTAACGGTATAAGATGTCAGCGACTAGTCATGCGAATATTGCCTGGATGCCAACCTCCGTACACCAAAGTAGCAACAATTTTGATATCTTCTTCAACGTCTGGCGTAAGGGGACCCTTGCTTGACGCCTCTTCAATAATGGCAGACACGAACGATGGGGACGCGGTACCGGTAGTCTACAGCAATCCCACATCATTTTATCCGCACTGTAGCCCGCGGTGTGAGCATGACTTACCATACCAGCTCGTACGAAGTTGTACGGAGCATCGCGCATGCGCCTTACAACTTGTGTATAGTCTGCCGACTCCTTTCGGAATTTCGCCAGCCATGAGGGCAGATTTCTGACTGATCGGAAGTGAACATTCCCGTCGATCGATCAGTTGATGAGATTAGCACTTACAGATGGGCAAGAAGTCCAAGAGCGCCATGCCGGGGTAATCGCAGTAGCCAAGTCGCACTAACGCGTCAGCAGCGAACGTGACGAACTCATCGTTCTCTGAGGTCACAGTGTATCCATACTCGAGCTCCATGAGGACTGCTCCGACGTATCTGGAAGCAAGCAATTATACGGCTGCAACAAACTAGACATGTAGCACGCCAGGACTTACCGCCGGAAATGTTTCCAGTATTTGTCAGGGCTCTCGACAAGCTTCCCGAGAAGAATGTAGAGTTCCCTATGCTGCACAGGATGATAGTGTGCGAGCGTCGCCTTGTCGAGGAATGCGTTTTGTACCCATCGTCTATGTCTGCGGAACTCGTCATCGGCCGCTGTTCGCCCCAAGTGAGACATCCAACCCATCCTGGAATGTCTACATCAGAGCGAGCGGGGAGACAAGTCAAACTTTTACCCACATCTCTTCAATGTGCACGAAGCGGGGCCTGTCCGAGTACCGCACACTCCGCTTCTCCATGAGATCCTGCGCGATCTCCAGCGAGTTGATCGCAATCACGGGCTTGTTGAAGAATGACACATAGATGAGATTACCTGTACACAGTGAAGCATAAACATCATTCGAACTCGTTCACCAAGCAACCTTGTTCGCAACTGACCAAAATCCTTTCTCCATCGTGAGAGTGTTCTCTCCCTATGATCCGTGGGAAGTTGGAAGAGATTCCCGATCCAGGGAAGACCAACAGGTCCAGGAGGAAGTTTGGAACGATACGCACGATCCCATCGAGTGTAGAGGACATGCGAAAGTGTGAGAACGACGAATACAGCAGCGACCAATGTCTCCATTGAAGACAAGCGCTACGTGATGGATGTTCGATGAGGTAGGCTGAACGGGCGCTGGTTGCCTGCGTCTCGCAGATCAGTGCTTATATCCCGTGAGACATGCCGTCTGGGAAGTGGCACGGAGCGCCTTAAGAAGGCCGTGGAGACGAGAGATGCGAGAACCTTGGAGGTGGACTTGATTCGGATCATAGTAGCTGGACACATAGCTGGCCTCGATGCGTTGACCTGTTTGATGGACTCGCTGCCGCAGAGGTCTGCGGCATCAAACATTCGTCTGATAATTGTTCCACGCTGAGAATGCGATCCGAGAGCCCAAGCAATCGACGTATACGCAATTCTATCATTTGCGTACCTGGCGTCTCGGCTTTTAGTAGTGTAAAACAATGGAACTCCAATAGACTTACTACCAAGTTCCGCCACTCGTTTTTCCAGATAGAGTACAGGTTGGGGAAATAACGCTTCGGTAAGTATCACCCTGACAAAAGCTTTGGTCATGGTACGAGCACTGGACATATTGCCAACTACAACATATCGCGGGCATTTCGCGATATCCATACGCAATGGAGCCGAGCGGCCTTGCAGAAAGGGGAACCCGAACCACAGACTCGGAGATTTTCCTAAATGGAGAGAGCTGAAGCGAATTGTGCGTCAGATAGATGCATCATGAAATGATGAACATTGGAGGCCGTCCCGGCAAGGTACTGAGGCCTTTCGATTGCAGAGCGGACAAGCTGAGACACCGTCAAGCCCTCTGAGTCAGGCCTTGCTTTGTGGGAACGGCAACGGGAGCCAAAATAAATGTAATAGAAATTTGACTCTGGTACATTCAGAGAAATTTACTTCCGTCGGTGTAATGGAGTTGGTGGGAGAATCGAAACCTTGAGTCCGTCGTCGTCAACTGATACGGAATTTTCCCTGGAAGAGCGCCTTGGTGTCCGATAAGACACGGACTTGATGATGATCGCTATAGGCCGACGTGATATGTATGTCCGGCGACAACGGCTCGAATGGAGCTAGGACCTCTGAGCAGCCAGTCCTGGGCTTGTTCATTGAGGTTGGTAAAGGTCCATTCTTTATGGATGTGAGGTACATAGACCTGGAGCACATCGAAGAAACTTACATCGCATCCTTGCTATGAGTCAATGCGTAAGTTGCAGACGGATGACAGACGTGGTAACTTCAAGGGTACTGACTGTCGTGGGAAGTTGCGTTGTGGGCGCCCGAATTTGGATCCGAGAGCCACACGTGGCGATGCCGCGCCACCGATGAATCTAGCAGCTTACCTTCACATAGGAGAACTATAAGAATATGCTTCGAGGTGTTATAATGCACATCAACAGGATGGAAATAATGTTTTGATACAATGCAGCATTCTGTTGGAATTTAGGATTGTGCGCATACCGTCGTATTTGGTGTTATTTGTAGTACCTTGCATGCCACCGAGTCTCTGTTACGTTCCTTACGCGTTTGACAGAGCTCAGGCAAACATGAAATGAATTTTGTTTGTTATTCTCAATTCGGGTCTCAATGAACGGATTCTATGGCGGTTCTGCCATTACTAGTAACTTAACTTCAGCAGGAATATTCTGACCGTCGATGTCGGATGTCCGATCGTATCTCGGAGCGGTACTAGTTGCTCAGAGCCGCCGAGGTCAGGACGCTAGCAGCTTATACGCTTACAATATCATATGTGACGATATCAATGGAGGTTCCGGGAACGTTATTGGCACTCTACTACAGTACTATCAATGGTCACCGAGTTTGGAAAGCCTACGCTCGGTTTGACGAACTGAATTATAAAACGTCCACCAAGTGACCTGACAACTATTGGTGCATATATCAGAAAGTGCGCGCAAATCGATGATCCTCTCCATCCCACCCACCATACTCTTCCACGCGAACTCTTATGTCAGCGAAGAGTGGCCCGGGTGTATTTGCGTCTTCGATACAGGTACAGCTAAAGGACGATGTTTCCGTGCCAGCACTGGACGATCGGTTAATGTAGGGTCTGTTTTATTAAATATACAAATCTCAAGAGAAGCGTTCACGTCAACATCGGTGCGCTTTTAATTGATGTTCTTCAGAAATGACATTTTGAATGATGACAGGCGGTCTACACTTCTTAGGATTGCCTAGATATTCACAAAGAGAGCACTAAGCCTTTCGCACGTGCGACATCAAGCTAACCTTGCTTATTTGAGCTGTAGCTGGTATACCCCCCACTTGAGGTAAATCATTGGCAGCGATGTGGGCACCTTTCTCAATTTGACAGTATATGCTCATTGAAGCGCTTCAACACACTCCTTTATGCGATTTATGCGCTCTGACCTTCAAGACGAGGCATCGTACTTGGCTTAAAGCGGAACTCATTTCGGTCTCAAATTTGTACAAATATCGACACCTTGTCCAATAAGGTAGTGCAAGCAGCATAACAGAGCTATAGCTAATTCTATGCTGTCGACGGACCAATCCAATCTGAGCGTACGTCGACTTCGAATAGACACCACTGGGTCGGGCCATACCCTATATTATAAACTCAGAATCAAGTCCATCTGTGCACGTCGTGCGAGTTTACACGATAGCTCTCTGCATGCAATCGGTGCGGTAGACCAGGGATAGGCGCTTATTGGGCGCTCTTAGATGCTGTTCTAGTGTCTCGGAATTACCCGAGAGACGCTGCTTACTCGGTAGCCAAGTGATCAATTGAAAGCTGTAGCAGTGGAGTCGCGAAGTCGGACCAACATCAAGCAAGGTGATAACACCCTGTAACACTGCAGAGCTCTGAGGCCGTGTAAAAACACTCAATCGATAAACATTCTCGTCTCGTCCCTACCAAAACACTCCCAGATATACGCCTCTCGTTTCATCACGACTCCTAGCCGGCGTGTGTCATGGAGTACTCCGCACGTAAGTCAGCCGGTGACGGTATAATTCCTAAAAATACATTCTCACTCATGTCAGCGGAGTTAGGGTGAACTGCATCGTGGAGGTACTTCCATGTCAAAGTAACGCTAGAGGCGATCAATGACAGCTGCCCTCTTTTGCCGCGGGTTGAGGAATGCCTGGCAATACAAAAGCCGGCGTCCGCCTGCGAAACTTGAATGAATCATCTATACTTCGGTTCATAATGGCCCTGCCACTCACCCACGCATGTCTTTGTGTCATCTTAGTCTCGAGTTTCGTTTTGTGGCTTGACAGGCGACTTCGTCGCTTCCCTATGCCTCCCGGTCCGCGTGGGTTTCCTATCATCGGAAATGCTTTGCAAATGCCTCAGGAACGCGAGTGGGTCAAGTTCACTGAATGGGCAAAAACATACGGTAAGTGGTTTAGTGCAAATATCACAGACCGATCTATAGGAATGATGTAATATCTCTAGGCGGCATCTTACATCTTTCCATTTTCAATACACATTTCATTGTCTTGAACGACGCGGAAGTCATAGCCGATTTGCTCGAAAAGAGGAGCGCGATCTACTCTGATAGGCCATTTTTCCCTCTCGCCTGCGATCTGTGCGTCTCCCACCTCCTTTTACGCGATCACCGTTGACAGTATGTGCTAGGATTGGTTATGACAAGTTCATCATATTGGAGCCCTACGGACCCCGCTTACGAGAAGGTCGCAAATTCCTCCTTAACAACTTCAACACGCGCAACATGACCGCCTTTCACACAGTACAGAAGTCCAAAGTATCTCTGTTCTTGCGTAAGATTCTTGAGGATAATGCGAACTTACGTCTGCATGTACGATGGTGAGTACAAGCAGTACTTGTCATGTCTGAAAATGAGATTGTACGTAAACATTTAGGTTGGTCGCTGCCATCGTCTTTCAAGTCTCGCACGGCCGCAACATCACGGATTTCAATGATCCCTTCGTTAAACTTGTTGAAACGACCAATGAAGACTTTGCCCTCTCGGTTAGGCCATTTGTCTATCTAGTCGACAGTCTGCCGTTCCGTGAGGCTCCTGACAGCTGACAGATGTAATGTATCTAACAGAAGTTCTGTTCGCTTTAGTGAAGTATGTACCCGACTGGGTACCCGGGACCGGCTGGAAATCCGTGGTCAAAGAAAGGCGACGCACGCTAGACAGGCTGCGCGACTATCCTTATGAAGTCGTGAAACAACAACTTGTGAATATCATTGCTCGCAATCCTGCGGATATACGTTGACTATTAGTGAACCCAGGCTCAAGGTACAGCGCAGCCCTCGATCACAGCGTCCGTGATAGAAAACAATCCTAACCCGGATCCAAAAGAGGAAGAGCTGCAAAAGACCTCCACGAGCGTCTTGTATTCAGGTAAAATCTGATGCATTGCGAGGGAAATGTTTGCATTAACAACCCCTTGCAGCTGCAGCTGATACAGTAGGAATCGCAGTACCAATTCGATGCCTGAATGCTGACATACATCCAGTCGGTCTCGGCAATCGAATCGTTCTTCTTAATCATGACGCTATATCCAGAAGTGCAAAACAAAGCACAGGTTGAGCTCGATAGCGTCGTCGAGGCCGGAAGACTTCCAGACTATGGCGATAGAGACAAGCTGCCTTACATTGATGCCTTGATCAAGGAAGTTCTGCGGTGGAACCCCGTGCTCCCGCTAGGTGAGACTGATGCGCGCTCGCGTTGACAAAGCTGCTGGGCTCGCAAGCTCATGGACAGCGATGCAGCTCTTCCACATAGTCTTATGGAGGACGACACATATCGAGGCTACCACATACCGAAGGGTGCTACTGTGCTAGCCAACAGCTGGTGAGTGCGTGGCGTTGCTGTATATATCACTGTTCTGATCCATTCCAGGGCCGTGATGCACGACCCTGCGCTCTATCCCGACCCCTTCGAGGTGAAGCCAGAGAGGTATCTGAGCGATCAAGGTGCTCTGAACCCCGACCCTCGGCAGTTCGCCTTCGGTTATGGAAGACGGTCTGTTGTGTTGTCTGATCACCCCTGATTATGTATTGACTGTATATGTCGTGCACGAAGTGTCTGTCCTGGACAGCTACTAGCTGAGGACACGCTCTTTCTTCTGATAGCATCGGTATTGTCAACGATGAACATCACGAAACCGATAGGCTCTGACGGCCTACCTATTGACGTCAACGTCGAATATACCTCCGGGGCTATAAGGCGCGTCTAGAGTCATACGTTTTGCACATGTGCAGGCTTTCTCATCGAACTTTCATGTTTAGCCATCCCGTCTCTGTACAGTGCGGCATCGCCGTACGATCAGTGGAAGCTGAAAAGCTTATCTTGAACAATACATTGAGCAGGGATGGAGAGGCTTGAGACTGACGAATATTGCGCAATACTACCTTGTGCCCTTTATTCCTAATTGATGGTTCAGATCCACAATGTAGTAGATGAGGCATTATACAGTTCACGACGATAGACGCCATCGTGTGGCACATTACCTCAGCGGACTAAAATGTCTCACGCCTTCAGTAGGACATTTGCAAGACACGTAGCGCAGACTCTTCGAATCACCGGGTTTACCAGACTCACCTTGACAGCCAGTGACTGCTGCAGTAACTTGACTTCTCGTTCTGCTCAGTTTAGCGAGATGTCTGGAATGGTAGGACTCGTGTCCATTAGTAAAGTCGCTTTCCCGGAGTAATGATTCAATTTCCACAAAACATGAGTGATTCTCAGCTTCACAACGTACGATGAAGAGCCTGCAATTTCTGGCGCGTCACACACAGTGTGAGTATGACAGCATTATAAGAATATCTTCAGCAAAACGGGGAGTTCGGTTGCAGAGAAATCTCGGCCATTGCCAATGGTTGGACTTCGACGCCAACATGCTCGCTCAGCGGTCTCCACGATGCTGTATAACCGCCCAACTCTCACATGGCATGACTGCATATGATCAATCTAATCCGACTCGAGGAGTGAAATACATTCAATATTCAGGAACAGTGGGGCCGACTACTGAATGACGACAGCTGAGCGCTGAGCAGGAGTGTATTATCAGGTGACAATGACAGTAGTTTGACTCTCCGTGATCAATATTCTACAGCCGCTTTGAACTCGTGTACAAGGCGTGTGGCGTGTTCCGATCGCGGCCTGATATCGCAGGGAAACTGCACCGGATTCCTGCTCGTTATGAGCGTGCATCTCATCTTGGGGCCTCAGGGCACCTACCTCACGAATCCCGACGTGAACTCTACCAGAGGGGTAATTTCATTGCCCCGGTCATCGTATGCCTTTCTGAATCGAACACAGCAACAAGGTTTGCGATCGCGAGCCACAAGTTATCATCTGCAAAGAGTCGTCCTGGACAAGCCCTGTGAAGCGAATTATTCTCAATATATCCTTTGTAGGGGACATAATGAGGTGTTAATTGACTCACCGCCGACCGAAGCCGAACACGAACTTTCGCGGGTCTTCTGCTGTTGCTTCCGGTATACCTCCTTGAGTGAAGTGTTCAGGAATAAACATTTCCGGCTGAGGATAAGCTTCGTGGTTCTGGCTGATCCCCCTGTATCTCCCGTGAGCCACTGATTTCCAAGTGTGATCAGCTGCCTACCAGAGATTTGAAATAATGACAGAACGACCTGGTATGTTGTACCCTCGATAGCGGTCGGCTGTGGAGACTTCGTGCGGAAGACCTAGTGCCTTGCCAAAATTGGTTTACGAACGAAGCTACCATATGTACCAATGAGAATCACGGTGTTCCACCTGGTCAACGGAATGAGAATGAATACAAACCGGATCGCCTAGTAAAGGTTTACCGATATGTTTGTTCAATAACACACTCGAGATAAGGTAATGATTCGCGGTCAAACACATCTGGAAGATTCCCACGGCTGAGCACTTTATCGATTTCCTTTTGCGCTTTTCTCAGAACATGCGGGTGGAGTACCATTGCCAATACAAATGTGTATAGCGTGGCAGAAGTCTGGAACAATGTCAGGTTGACGTTCGGCCATTTCCCGATTCAGACATACTTACTGTGGTCGTTCCCACTATATCCGACCAACAATTTAGTAAAACGCATGGCCGAGTTACAATTGTTTTGGAGCACCTCTATACACCATAGCTGCCATTATCTTGATATCGTCTTCTTCCTCCGCGGAAAGTAGCCCTCGTGCGTTCGCCTCTTCAATACAGGCATGGGTAAAGGACGTTTTTGCCGCACCAGCACTCTGCATTGACAGTCACGAACCGGTCTACCAATGGCTTATTGGAAGATATACATACCATCGCTGCTCGCGCCATCTTGTAAGGACGTTCTCGCGCGTCTATTGTAGCTCGTTTTGCGACATCGGCCTTACTCTTGAACCCCGCCCCTGGAAGCGAAGACGGTATCCAGCGTACTAGATGATCGTGTTATTAGATGAACTCATCAGGGACTGGGTGGAAGGAGACCCACCAATGGGAATATTATCAGGAATTGTCAGGCACGGGTACCCGCCATCACGGCCAATACCATCCATAGTCCGAGCAATCGCTAAGATGGTTTCATCTCTATCCGAGATCTCTACCTTACCGTACACAAGTTCCATAAGGACTCTCCCCACGGATCTGTTGAGGACTTAGCACGGCGCTGATGGACTATCAAATCCTCGAACCGACCTTTTGAGATGAAATTGGACTTCGTGCAGAGTCTCAAGCAGTTCAGTCAGAAAGGCCGCAAGCTTCTGCGTTGAATGGGGTGGTATTGTATGCGGGAGTTCCTGGCGTGGAAGGCCCCAAGAACCCCATCTACTGTGTTTGCGAAATTCCTCCGCCGAGGGTGTGCCTCCCATGTATAATTCTCAGCCTATCCTATTCGGCAGGTTAATGTTCCGCATTAGCACAATTGGGGAGATCACTGGAGTCCATAAAATACATTTCGCTGATGTTTGTGAAACGAGGCTTATCGGAGTACTTTGCGCCTCGTTTCGCCATCAAGTCTCGGGCTCCTTTTTACAAATGTATAATGATAACCGGCTTGGTAAAGAATGATGCGTATATCACGTCCCCTTAGTGGAAGGAACACTGTTTTAAGACACTCTCGAAGCCACGAAATACGCCACTCACCAAATTCTACCCCATTGAGCAAGGGTTCGTTCCAAGTGGTCGTGAGGCAACCGATAGTAGTTTCCGAGCAAGGGTACAGGATTAGGACCTGGGGGAGACGGAAGGTAATGCCTGGATACAACTTGAGTGTACACGAAGTATACCACGAGCAAGACGGCAACGATGACACCCGTATATGCCTCGAGAATGATTGTCGCAGACATGGCCGGAATAGCTACTACTGTAGCATATCGATCGTCCTTATATACACGCTCGGATGAGCATACATTGACGGATTTCGTTATCGAGTACCTGCTGACACGGTCTTCTGGCTTCGGAAGTCGGAGAGGTGCAAATGCTTTGGAGATTCTCATCAGATATATGAAATTACTCTACCAGTGGCTCATCTTCCTCGGTTCATCTAGACACCTTCAGGAGCCGCGCGCCATGCAGTGAGGAGCTGTACATACCGTAACAGAGGGCTAGCCTTGTATATTCACATGGGATATCGGCTGTAGTTGGATGCAGGCATGATTCGACGGGTACTAGCCTTACTACTTCATATTGAACCTGACAAAAGACCCGTACTTCTCTAGTCTCGCTGTACATGCACATTGTGCAGATACGGTGAGATATGTTCATCTGGTGTGGTAATAGCCTTCGATATGAAACATGAGTGAGCGCTCGGGACTATAAGAGCAGCGATTTGACAAGTGAGGTACAACTTTGCTATAATCCTTTCGTCTTCTCGCCATCATGGTCAGTAATATATCCATTTCAGAAACTCGTTGTACACATGTCTGGCTTCATGACTGATGGTCAAATTGAAGCAGCCACTGGCATTGCGTCATGGGGTGCAGAATTTGTCACTGTCTGCGAATGCTAGCGGAAACAGAGAGCGACGGGGGTCGGGGTAGACCTCGGCAAACGGGCAATTATTGAAGTGTTGGCGTGGATTACTTTATATGGCTGCCGCAAACAACGTCTAAGGGGATGACACGTCACGACGAGATGCCGAGCGCCGCTATGCCCCGTGCCGCCTATCTGTAATTTTCGCGAGGGAGGTTTATCGTTATTGGTTTCACTGTAATGGAAGTAGCTCGCAATAACTTGTTATCATGAGCAGTGTGCATAACCAGACGCCAGCACAGACGCCAGCACATATCTAAACTTAGCGGGTAGTTAGTTTCGCCGAATAAATGTGAGAAAGCTAGGAATTGCAGCCGTACAAAAGTCCATCATTTCGACAACTGGAAGGATGTTTAAGTTTGCCCGAGATCCGGGACGAGAAGATGAGTCGTGTTTGTCTGAGCTCCATCACATCCCACACACTGCGTGTGAGCGATTGCCTTCCCGCAGAGGTCTGGACACGATTGCAGAGTAGAATCAACCTTGCGGCAAGGCAGCGCATCAGCGAGACCTCTGGAACCTAGATCTGATGCCGGTTATTTGGCATTACCTCATTAGGTACTCATGTGTAGGTTAGGGTTACATCCTCGAGGACTGCCGAGGCATACCTACTTTGCAAGTCCGATTCACACAAGTTGAATCGCTATCTGACCATTCTCCTGTGAGTAGAACGTAATACACTTCCTTCACCTTGATCTATGCAAGCTCCGGATGTAATTGCATAACTCTGAGCGGCATGGTTTTGCTCCGTTTCTTGAACGCAATCATTCTTGTATTTTGAGTCAGACTTACTATGCTCTCATGCAGTCATCATCATTCGACGAAGGCTGACACTCTCAACGGACACGTCTTAACTTTATCAGTATCATTTGCTTCTATAGTCGCCTGATCAATCAGAATAGGTATTACGAGTCAACTACCTTTGTGTGCTTCGCACATGCAGGGTCCAGTGGCAGAGACTCGCTGGGCACTTGACTACATGGCCACCGGCTAGCACGGACATGACGTGAGTGCGATCACTGTTTCGATTTATCCACCAGCATCCAATAAATGTCTCCCATCTGTACTAGTTCAGCCATGTGACATGTGACGCCGATGAACTACCGGGACCTTGGTTCAGAGCATGAATTGATGCGACCTGGATCCTAGGTATGTGTATGGATATCTGGGGTCTGCGTGAGTCGAAGGAAGTGTATTATGCTCTGCTCACAGGAAACTGACTACGGGTATTCCCTCATAAGCCGCCATCAACCTCTGAACTTCGACATTAATAATGCCGGGCGCACTACCGCGCGGCTTGCATCTTGGCGGGCGTGTCCTATCCTTCCTATCTGGCATATATTTTTTACGAAGATCTTCACTGACGCCAACGGAGTTTAAGTGAATCACGCCGGAACAGAAGGAACTTCCATGCCACGCTCCAAGCGTTGAATGATCACTGAGACATAGCATACGGAACTTGCGCCTTTCAGGTGATCCTATCATCCAGCTCGTTGGGTAAGCGGAGACGTAATGCGCGTCTAGGGTCCTATTTACTCCTCCGGAACCTCGAATTACAGTCAGTGTACCATGGACCTCTCGTCTGTTGCAGACAGCCTTCTGGTTTCCCGCTCTAGGATGGACCCGCCATTCATCTCCGTGTGTCTTTGCGTATTTTTGGTCTCAATAGTTGCTTTGCAACTTGGCAGACGACTACATCGCTTCCCTATGCCTCCCGGTCCGCGTAGGGTTCCAATCATCGGAAATGCCTTGCAGATGCCCCGCGAGCGCGAATGGGTCAAGTTTGCTGAGTGGGCGAAAGCATACGGTAAGCAAATCGATACAAATATTATATGAGTTCGAGAAACGAGCCTATTCATAGGTGGCATCGTCCATCTCTCCGTTTTCAGCACGCATTTCATTGTCTTGAGTGATGCGGGCATCATATCCGAATTGCTCGAGAAGCGGAGTGCTATCTACTCTGATAGACCGTACTTCCCTCTGGCCAGCGGGTTGTACGTCTGTCTGTTTGTCTGTCTCCGGTGTGCGGCATTCATTGACCTTCGTCAGGATTGGTTATGACAAATTTATTATTTTGGAGCCCTACGGGCCCCGCCTACGGGAAGGACGAAAACTCATCCTGAACAACATCAACACGCGTAATGCGGCTATTTTGCACCCAGTACAGGTGTCAAAAATGTTGCTGTTCTTGCGTAAGCTGTTTGAGGATAGCGGCCACCTTCGCTTGCATGTAAGATGGTGAGTACAAATTCTGTTCACTAGTTCAAATACGATGGTGTAAATACGTGTACATGTACAGGCTGGTTGCTGCTGTCATTTTCAAGATATCCCACGGTCGCGACATACAAGACCCTGATGACGCCTTCGTCAAACTCGTCGAAACTACAAATGAAGACTTTGCTCTCTCTGTCAGACCTTTTGTCTATCTAGTCGATAGTCTGCCATTCTGTGAGGCCCCTCACTCGCTGACAGACACGAGATATTGAATTCAAGTTTTGCTCGCTCTAGTGAAGTATGTACCCGAATGGGTACCCGGAACCGGCTGGAAATCTGTGATCAGAGAAAGGCGACGTATGCTACACAAGTTGCGCGACTATCCGTATGAAGTCGTGAAACAACAACTAGTGAATATCATTGTTCGATATCTTACGGATATATGTTGACTAGTAATGCGACTAGGCTCAAGGCACAGCGCAACCCTCGGTCACGGCATCTTTGATAGAAGAAAATCCTAATCCGGATCCGGAAGAGGAGGAGTTGCAAAAGACGTCAACAAGTATCTTGTATTCAGGTGACCATACTTCATACATCGCGAGGAAGATGTTTGCATTCACAACTCCTTGCAGCTGCAGCTGACACAGTAAGCTGATAATTTGGTACCTGGTCCATATCCGAGTGTTGACGAATTCTCAGTCGGTCTCGGCAATCGAATCGTTCTTCTTAATCATGACATTATATCCAGAAGTGCAAAACAAAGCGCAGGCTGAGCTCGATAGCGTCGTCGAGGCCGGAAGACTTCCAGACTATGGCGATAGAGACAAGCTGCCTTACATTGATGCCTTGATCAAGGAAGTTCTGCGGTGGAACCCCGTGCTCCCGCTAGGTGAGACTGATGCGCGCTCGCGTTGACAAAGCTGTCGGGCTCGCAAGCTCATGGACAGCGATGCAGCTCTTCCACATAGTCTTATGGAGGACGACACATATCGAGGCTACCACATACCGAAGGGTGCTACTGTGCTAGCCAACAGCTGGTGAGTGCGTGGCGTCGCTGTATATATCACTGTTCTGATCCATTCCAGGGCCGTGATGCACGACCCTGCGCTCTATCCCGACCCCTTCGAGGTGAAGCCAGAGAGATATCTGAGCGATCAAGGTGCTCTGAACCCCGACCCCCGGCAGTTCGCCTTCGGTTATGGAAGACGGTCTGTTGTGTTGTCTGATCACCCCTGATTATGCATTGACTGTATATGTCGTGCGCGAAGTGTCTGTCCTGGACAGCTACTAGCTGAGGACACGCTCTTTCTTCTGATAGCATCGGTATTGTCAACGATGAACATCACGAAACCGATAGGCTCTGACGGCCTACCTATTGACGTCAACGTCGAATATACCTCCGGGGCCATAAGGTACGTCCACCTGATGTGGCGTACATATACATGAATACTTAGCGGGTTCTATTATCAGCCATCCCACCTCCGTACAGTGTAACGTCACTGTACGATCAGCGGAATCTGAAAGGCTCATTCTCACCAACGCGAGCCGTGATGGAGAGGCTTGAGGCTCTGTGGCCACCTGATATTGTCTCGTACTCCTGAACTGTGAAAGGGCCTGTTCCAAAATGTAGGGAATGAAGGATAGTACAATCTGTGACGTCATCGTTATCAGGAATATCTCCACCGGTCAAAGTGAATTTATCTCACGCTTTCACCGAAACCATGCACACATATGTGCTTCATGAACATGACACAAAACCACGTGAAGATTACGGCATTATTCGATTTTCAGAGGGCCGTCAGCGAAGACCAGCCTCTAATGTATGTTCTCCATTTCTCTTTTTCCAAACGATCATAATGACATTGCACGCCATCGTTCTCATTGCTCATTAAGTACTTCCAGTTCTAGCGAGAATGCATTCAAGCGCGTGCCCCAAATTGTGGGAATAGCACCCGCATACCCCTGGTCTAATTCGCTTCCTCTGTCATCCTCTGGCATGGGACCGTCTATCTTGCTTCTCCCATATCTAAGTTTCTCACCGTCAGCTGTTAGAGCTCTGGGCTCCCTGTTTATGCCAATGTTTCTCGTGGTCTTTAAATACCGTGGCCCTCGGTAGGGCACCTATTTTTCTGCAGAATTTCTCCCTAGACTTGAGTCAGAGATGATTCAGACTCCCGTTTACACAGCACTGTGTTGTTTGCTTGTCCTAGTTGCTGCTCGCCTGCTCGGCAAGCGGTCCTCCCACTTGCCTATGCCTCCTGGACCGCGAGGGCTTCCTGTACTTGGAAATGCTCTTCAAATGCCCCGCGAACGGGAGTGGATTACCTTCGCCAAGTGGGCGAAGACATATGGTACGTTACTTTTGAACACCATAACTGAACTAGAAAATGCATGACCCATGCACCCAGGCGACATCATGCATCTCTCCGTCTTTGGTAGGCATATCATCGTATTGAGCTCCCCAGACGTGATCCTCGACCTGCTGGAGAAGAGGAGTACTATATACTCTGATCGGCCATTTTTTACGATGGCGAGCGAATTGTGCGAAATTTTCCTTTATATGCAGTAGACACGTACGCTGAAGGCGTTATCTAGTATCGGGTTTGACAAGTTCGTTGTAATGGAGCCATACGGAAACCGTCTGAGAGAAGGTCGCAAGCTCATCCAAGGAAACATTAACGCACGAAGCGCGTCAAGGCTGCAGCAGGTGCAAATCTCGAAAGTGTCACAACTCTTGCCCAGAATCTTGAGGGATAACTCCAATCTACGTATGCATATCAGATGGTAAGTAGTACCGCAAACCATGATGTAGCACTCTAGCGCATAAGTCTTGCATGTCCAGGTATGTCGCCGCGGTTATCTTCCAGGTTTCCCATGGCCGCACTATCGACAATTTTGACGACCCCTTTGTCCGACTTGCCGAAGCATCTACGGAAGACTTCGCGCGATCCGTTCGACCGGGCGCATATCTCGTGGACAACTTTCCATTCTGTAAGCATTCGAAAGGGTTCATGTGGTCGTTTCTCATCCCACATGTGTCGATTAGTAAAATATGTCCCCGATTGGGTACCGGGCACGGGATGGAAAGCAGTAGCAAAGCAGCGGAAACATACCTTGGCTCGCCTTCGAGATGAGCCTTTCGAGTATGTCAAACAACAGCTGGTACGATATTCAGCATCTCTAGACAAACTTACAACGATATAACCCTAGCTTCTGCTCTCTCATTGATCAGGCTCAGGGGACGGCACCACCATCAGTGACAGCATCCGTCATAGAAAGTAACCCTAAACCCAATGCCGACGACGCGGAGCTCCAGAGGACCTCAACGGCTATCCTCTATGCTTGTCAGCTGTTTATTACTTGTTGCTCACCATCGTGCTGACCATTCCGTAGCTGCCGCTGATACAGTAAGCAACTCATCTAATGCTTCGTATCATGTCTTGATAATATTGATTGCATGACAGACAGTCTCTGCTTTAGAGTCGTTCTTTCTGATAATGGGACTCTATCCGGAAGTCCAGAAAAAAGCTCAAGCCGAGCTCGACACCGTCGTCGAGGCTGGCAAGCTCCCCGATTACAATGATAGGCCGAATCTGCCCTATGTCAATGCCCTGATCAAGGAGATCTTACGGTGGAATCCAGTATTGCCACTGGGTAAGAACTTAGATGTCGACCGCATTGCGTACTCACGAAGAAGGTGACAGCACTACCACATAGTTTGATGCAAGATGACGAATACAGAGGCTATCACATTCCGAAAGGTTCTACCATATTTGCCAACAGTTGGTAAGACCCAGGATCATTGGCAACTGACCGTTCCTCACGTCGAACGATCAGGGCTGTGATGCACGATCCTTCCCTTTACCCGGATCCTTTCGAGGTCAGGCCGGAGCGGTACCTGAGCCCTAGTGCTGCTCTCAATCCAGACCCGCGGACTTTTGCATTTGGCTATGGGAGACGGTAAGCTCACAGTCTAAAGTGGAGCTCGCCATTTTACGGAGGATGGATCAGCGCCTGCCCTGGGCAAATTCTGGCTGAAGACTCCCTTTTCATTATCGTAGTCCGTGTCCTTTCGACCATGACTATCGAGAGAGCTCTGGGTACAAACAATCTCCCCGTCGAATACACCTCAGGTGCTATCAGGTCCGTCCGCGACACGCAGTGGGTCCGTGAGACTACTAATAGTGAACTTGATCAAATTTAGCCACCCCACGACAATGGACTGCAAAGTCACCGCCCGGTCCACAGATGCTGAGAAGCTGATTCTAGGGGTCGAATAGCGGTAACTGAAAGTGGGGAGTTTGTGATGTCACTATGTACTAGTAGCCATTACCTACCCCTAGAGTGTGATTTACCGACAACCTCTGAGGACACAGCCTTAGCCTCATATCAATGCGAGAAGCTTGGAGTTGTACTGTCTGGCAAGCCCGGTCAAAATCGCATCTGAGCAGATCCAGGGGAATCGTGGTGTATCGGAGCAATTGACGTGCTGTCAGAATTTCCGATAGACCACGTTATGCCCCGCTGTACCTCCCAATTCTGGACTGAAACCGAGGGGCATATCGGAGCCCATTGGTGCAGAACGAAGCTATCTGAATATCCTCGCTACGCTCCGATTGTGCATATATGCTCCGATTGTTAATATACACTCCATTTGTTCAAATACGCTCTGTTTGTTTATATACATGCCGTTGTCCTTAAACAACCCACTGCCCACACCCAGAGATGCTCCACCACTTGCTTTCAGCCTGACCACTTCTCCTTGTCTGCGCTTCCACCAACATCTCGGGCTCGCTGATGTTGCAGCCGAGCAGACACAACATATGGCCTGTCAGGATTGCAGACCCCAGCTCAGTCAATCTACATAGTCACATATTGTCAGCAGAGAACACAAGTAGGACAGGACAGGTAGCGGGACGCACTCTCGCATCTCAGACTGCATGAGGGTGAACTAGTTAATGTCAGCAAGGACATCTATCACTATGCTATTCATTATGCTGCCGTCGACAATGGTGTGCTTGAGGACTGTCTTCAAGTGTAGCCTCATGTTCCGAAGGGTTGTGTGTGCCTGTCCGCGCTAAGCGCCACACAGAAGATGTGGCAAGGAGTATGTACGAATGAGACCTGTGAGGTGTAGCACGGCAAGCAGAGTCAGCTATATCAGACAGGGGGTACTCGCAGCGAGTAGACGCACCAATGAGTATTCCTACCCCACCAGGGGCCCGCCACTGGGAGAGGGAACTGGAGAATGCGAGTACGAACTAGATGCCTTCAATAAGAGGGATGGAGGTGGAAAGAACACTGATCTCGAAAATGGGGTCACTATATGCGCATTAATTTTTAAACATGAGCTGATAACGACTCACGTAAAAGGGATAACGCCTCATGCCTATGCGATTATCTCAGTCAAGGTGTCCATGTACCCCATATACAAGTTCACCCCGCGTGTGGGCACGCGCATGACGCCGCGACATCGCGTCAGGATCTGCGCGACATTGTCGCGCTCCTTGCGTTCCTGATCAGCACTAGATTCGGACCTCTTCATTTAGCCCGAGTACTGTAGTTAATAATGACTCACCGTGCTGCCGCACACTTAGGTTTCTCGACACGAGCTTCGGTCGATGTTTCCATCTCACTGAAGCTCACAAATTCTTCCTTACTGCCCCTTGTACCGTACATATGCTCACCTCCTGTAGAGCGACTGGACGCCATTAGATACAACTTTGCTCGTTCCTCGTTGAGACATGTCTGGCCTATCATATACGATCTACTCACATGGCTGCTGTGACATCAGACGATGAGGATATCGTAGGGGGCTTGTAGTGCGTAGATGCCGTGGTGGGTTTTCCTTGATGCTTACTATATGTCTCTACAAGTAGAGGGATAGGATACTGCCGAGTTTGTGCTTGATTGTGGTAGTAAGAGGGAGAAGAATGTAGAGTGCGCCGCGCGGCCAGAGGATGCAGTCACATGATCAGATCTAGTTCGTGTATGGAGACAAGGTGTCCAGCATATATGACGAATTGTTGTGTCCAGTGGAACTTATGACGTGCATGAAGCATCCGCGTCATGCAATACCGGAGTGTGATCAGACAAAATAGCCGCCATTTTCACTGGGAATGACGTTTGATGTGACGGGCCTAGATAAGGGATGTATCGCTCAGATCTGCACCGCTCTACTCAGTTGGACGAGACAAGCCCCGTTCTGCCTCGTTCCGCTCAGATGCACTTTTGACTGGGTGGCAAGAACTAACCGAAAAAAGGAATTCGTCGCAAATTGAAATTCGCTGCTTAAGACAGAATCACGTGATCTCAGTCGCGTCTGTGGCGAGCGAGACTCGCCGGCTGCTCGCCGTCTCTATTCTATCAACTGAACATCTGTATTTCTGGCCTTGTGATATCCCCTACACGACGCCTCTACCTCAGAGGACTACGGCTTTGCTTACACATGTCGAACATTGCCTTCCTTCAGCCGTACCCGCAACCACAAGAAGGGCAGCCACGAATATCCAAGAACGGCGAGTCGAAGGACCCGGATGTACGTTAATTTCTTGTCTCTTTTTGTGATGCTAATCAGAGTCACAGTTTCTCATACTACGTCTGCTAAATCAACGCTCGCGTGTACGCCTCTCGCCAAGGGACGTGAACCCACAAGACCTCCCCCATGCGACTCAAGCCCGTTTGTTCACCGTCGCCAATACCAAACAATGCTTTGCTGCAGTTATACGTACAGGGGAGGCTGGATATGGTGAGTCTCGCTGTTGCGTGCTGGTTTTGCATTTGTTCACACCAGCACAGGTCTAATATGCTGCCCACTCGCCGAATTGCGTTCTACATTTCTCACCGACTCAGACAGAGAAGGAGAGATCGATTTTGAATCCCAAAAGCATATTCCGCTTGCCGAAAGGCCCGTAATTCTTTCCTTTGCGTGTAAAGAATCGCGCCTGCTCGTTGTCTCTGTCCAGGGCGAGATTTCAGTGTTCGACACTCAGGCGCTCCTCTCTGGGCCGGATTCCAACCAGATCCCTTTGCATACATTCAAGTCTAGCGGCGACATCCCACTCAAGCAAGTGGTTCCCAACCCGGGAGACATACCAGAACTTGTAGCTGTTTATCGCTCAGTTGATGAGGGTTCTCCGCACCTTTCTGTTGAGCTGTATGATATCCAGAACATGAAATCGGTGGGTGGATGGAAACGGGGCAGTACACCGGACACCAATCCTTTTTCTGGTGCGTGTTTCTCGGGTCAGCCTATGGGATATAACTCACGTGGTTCATGTGCAGTAACGTGGTCTCCGAAAGGAAAGCAGCTGGCCATGGGTCTCGAGAATGGTGATATCATTACTTTTGCACCGTCTACACCGTCCGAGCTGAAGAATGTGGTACCAAAACCGCCCGCTCTCGGGGACCAACGTATTGCTTCATCTCATTGGCTCACAAACACGGAATTTTACGCAGAATTCGTGGTCCGCGGCTATATTCCTCCCGAGGACATACCAACCTACAGTCATTATATCGTGACATCTGATCCGAAGGCCCGCACTGCAGGCGACATCAAGCTGAATCCACCGAATTACCCTCTTCCTTGCCTGCGCCCGCATGCACAATTTGTTGTGACGCTGCGCAGCTGGGTCAATGTGCGCATGTTGATTTTCGTGGGCGACAGTGCATCGTCAGACATAGGTTTACTTGGCTGTCTAAACGACTCAACTGCTATCGAGCAATGGTGCCACCTGCCGCTGGATGAAATGTCGACTCCTACTGTGCCTATGAGTATGGAAATGGACGATACTATCCTAGTTGGCTTAGAACTCGACCTAACCAACACTGAGCCCTATCTGCACATCACGCCAGCGGGTGATTCTGTGGAAGTACCCCCACCTCCGATCTTGTACGTGTACGCAAGCGATGGGACGGTTCTGGCTTGGCAGATTGTCAATACGGCTGGAGTTCCTTACCCAGGGATGTTGAACGCATCTTCCGCTGCACAGGAATCATCGCAAATAGGGCAACAGCATTTACAGTCCGCACCGGAGGCGCCCAAACCCAGTCCCTTCGGCTCTACTCCGGCGGCCTTCAGTACGACAGTGCCATCTTCAAGCGGCGGTGCGTTCAGTGCTTTCGCAAATGCTCCGAGCAAGTTCGGGCAAACTGCATTCAGCTCGTCAGCATCCATCTCGCCTACTCCAGCCCCACAAGCCTCAGCCTCCAGCATCACTGACGACGCGATGGATTCTGAGTTTATCGCTGATGCTGGGCTGGGGGGAATGTCTCTAGGCGGTGGTGACGACAATGGAAAGAAGCCGTCGGGGCAAGGATCCTCGGGGATGTTTGGATCGTTTGCTGCAGTGTCGCCGCCCGCTCAGGGCTCGACAACCAGTGGTACAGGATCTGCTTTCGCACCATCCTCTCAATCGGCGTTCAATGGCCTCAAACCTGCCGTAGGGTTCGGTGCTTTTGTCAACCAGACGTCGAACAACCCTTCCATCTTCACTTCTGGCAGCTCAGCGTTCTCTTCCACCCCAGCACCGGCGACGACGTCCGACTTGAAGCCAGCCTCAGGGTTCGGTCAGCCTGCTTTCGGGCAGCAGTCAGCTCTCGGCAAACCCGGCTTCTCGCAGCCAGCATTTGGACAATCGGGATTCGCGAAGTCTACTACTGCGCAACCTGCTTTTGGGCAGACCGGATTTGGGCAGCCTGCTCTTGGGCAATCTGCTTTCAGCCAATCACCACCTGCACAATCTGCCTTCAGCCAACCAGCACCCGCACAGTCGGCGTTCGGGCAGCCGGCGTTCGGTCAGCCAGCATTTGGTCGGTCAGGATTCGCGACGGCCGCCAATCCGCCAACTCAATCAGCAGGCGCTGCTGGACCTTCTAGCGTGGGATTCAGCGCATTCGCTCAATCACCTGCTAGTGGTTTCGCCAGCTTTGCAGCGAAAGCAGACGCCAAACCGGTGTGGGCCACGTCTTCTGGCGGTGATTCCGCGATGGACGACAAGGACAGTGGGCAGAAAACCCAGTTCTCGACGAGTGCACCGGCGCTAAGCGCGGCCGAACAGATCGCGAGGGTCCCGTCGGAAACGATGGACAGCACTTCAGAGCCTGCGGCGGCTCTCGCACCCGCCACTCCATCGACAGGAGCCTTCGGACAACTGAAGACAACGCCGTCTGCATTTGGTCAATCCGTGTTCGGTCAATCCGCCTTTGGCAAACCGGCGTTTGGCCAGCCTGCCTTTGGCCAACCTGCTTTCGCACAACCTGTTACCGGACCGCAGACGAGTCAACCCACACCTGGGACAGGAGTAGGTAGCACGAACGTTGCGACTGGCAGCGCATTCGCGGCATATGCTCAATCCGGAGCAAGTTTTAGTAGCGCATCATCTCAGCCGGCCGCGAAGCCTGTGTGGTCAGCCTCAACCAGCACGGGGGATCAGCCCAGTGCCAAGAGCAGTGAGACTACCAGAGAAGACGCAAAGTCTACTGCCGGAATCAACAACGCCACGCAAGAGGGCAAGAGAGCAGAATCCCAGGCGAGGGACACGCCCGACACAACGAAGCCTAGCCAGAGCGGCAGTTCTGCGCCGACTGGGACGGGTGCTTTTAGCCAGCTCAAGACATCGCCCTATGGATTTTCTCATATTGGCGCAGGATTTGGTGCTTTTGGTGCGATCGACACGTCTTCATCCTTCTTCAAGGCAGCAAAAGCACCAAGCAGCTCTCCAGCAGGCTCTACGGCCCCAGCGTTGGCTCTTGCATCCACCACTCCACCTAGCACGCCACCGAAAGCTCCTGCTGATGCCGCCAAGCCGACTTTCGGCTCACCTTCGCCACTTGGTGCAGCACGATCCGTGTTCGGGCCTAGTGCCGCACCCCCTCGTCCGGAAGTGATACCTGTGGTCAAAAGTGCGTTTGCCGCTTTCAGCGGTACTAACGTCGGCTTTGGAAGTGCTCCTAGTTCAGGCAAATCTTTCGGTGACATGTTGAGAGAAAAGACAGAAGTGCTCCAGGACGAGAAGAGTAATTCAGCGTCCGCTTCCACAGCTAAATCCAACGCCCCTGTGTCGTTCTTTGCTCAGCGAGAGGCACAACGTAAGTGCTCGTATGGATCTATGCGCCACGATATATTAACAGATCACTATTGTAGTGCGTGACAAGGGTAAAGAACGTGAAGCTGAACCTTGGCGGCGCGAAGCTGATTACGAACATGCTTTGGAACAACTGGAAGGGGATGGTGATGATGATGACGACGACGACGATGTCATCTCATTTTTGTCCCACTCTTCCGTTGACGGAGAAGGCAGTGAAGAAGACGAGGAAGAGGAAGACGATGAGGACCATGATGGCACGGAAGAAACTGTGGAGGTTTCCAGTGTGCCACAAGCAGTCGTGACCTCGACGGAAGAAGAAAAAATATCGCCTACTCCAGCGACTTCAACACCGTCTATGACATCATCGTCATCGCTCACGAAACCCGCTGGCACTACACCTCCCGGTAATCCGACTGTCGCTAAAGGCACACTTCCCATAATCGCCCCATCATCTCCTGCTCCCGTAGCGCCCTCGCTTGGTCTTGGGAGACCTTCCACACGTCCCGCAAGGAGTTCGCCTCTAGCAAGCCAGCCCATCAATGGCGATGAAGACACCGATGATACAGGTGCGACGTCAGATGCGTCCGGAAGTCAACGATTTGTTGACCCTGCCCCGATACATGTTCCCGTAACGGCGGCTTCAGATAAGGCGCCCACCCAGTCAGTTTTCACACCACAACCGAAACCAGGCCCGGCGGGTCGAGCGCCGTTACAGTCACCTTCGCCATCCCTGAGTTTATTTCCAGGGCCTCAGATGCCACCGCTACTGCCCGGTGGTGATCGTGTCCCACAAGCACAACCGAATATCACGCCAACAGCACCAGTGGTAGAAGAAGGCATGCAAATGGAATGCATGCGTCTCTTCAGCACGCTTGCCAGAGAGATGGAGAAGGTAAACCACACGTCCCACCTTCGTAAAAGCCCAATATACTAACACGCTAGCCAGGTCAACAGTGAGGCACAACAAGCAGCCAAACTCAGGGTGTTACAGTACCAGCCAGGATCTGGATCACGCACGATGGCTGATCTTAACGAACCCAAAAAATGGACTTTGGCCGATACGAGTCGGCTGAAACTTATCGGCGATTCACTAGAGAAGCAGCTGTCTGCGCTCCGCAATGAGTACACTACACTTATGGAGGGCATTCATGAGCTTGAAAGCCAGTTCCTGAGAGGTGAGTGTTGAAGATGCTTCATGGTCTGATATCTAAGTGTACGCCACCAGCGAGTATGCGAAAAGAAGAGATAGTTCGATTCAGTAAAGCATCGATGGATGCCGAGTTCGCACGGATGCTCAAGGCTAGGACGCTGGGTCCTGAACATCTCGAAACGCAGAGTCATTTGCGCAGGGACATAAGGGTACGCGTGCTATCGACAAGCTGTCATCGATTTTCCTTAAAAATGTCGTTCAGAATTTACGTGAGAAAATACAGCAACTTGAAGAGCAAGTTGAGGCCGCAAAAAAGCGGCTCTCTCGGTTAAAGACTGGCAAGGCCGCCGTAATGTAGGTCATCACGCACAGCGTTGCAGTGTGCATACTCAATGAGCATTCCCAGGGCGCCTTCTCTGGACACCATTAACAGGATCTGTCGCAACATTGATGTCGCTATAGAGCAACAGCGAGAGAAGGTCACCGGCTTGAGCACCCGAAGTGCTAAGGTGAACCCACAACCCCGGCAAATCACACCATCGCCGGGCGAGAAATCACTTGAGAAGTCGCCAGCTAGCCATTCCGGCACGACGCCGAATGTCGCCACATCCACTGCAGCTGCCTTGAACGCGGAGATGTCGGCAAGCAAGCTGAAGAGGGCCTTGTTGAAGGTTCGCAAACAACCCTTGTTGAACACCCAGGCCGCCACGACAAAGCCACGCCATGTGGACTATACACCTCAGACGCCTGTGAGGACCCCTGCAGGCCAGCCGTCCTTGTTTGCTGGACTCACTCCCTTCACCCCTGGGCAATCGAGTACCCCAATTGCCATCCCCATTTCAACTACTCCGGCTGCCACTCCTACCCCGACCGCTCCAGATTCCTTCCCTGCCCCGACTGAGACAGACTTCCCATTCTCACCCTCTAGCCCAGAGGAAGATTACGGAGCAGGAACAAGACGACGAACCACGAATAGCAGATACCACGCGAAGCCAGTCCAATTCAAAAAATCGTCGACAAGTCCTAGCCCTGCGGCGAAATTCGAATGGGGTCCGCTGCCGAGTTTCGCATCGACCACGCCGCAGAAGACATTGCCCGTAGATCTCAGACCGAAAGCTCCTATGCAGCCTACAACACCTACAACACCCACACCTTCATTGTCTAGCTCTTGGGTGGTGGATGATTTTGGTTCGAAATAAGTTAGTCTTGGCTTGCAACATTGCTTTCTTCATCATGTATTTCGCTTTGATTTGGCTCGCTGAGGGCATGTATAATTCATGCCGTGTACGATGCAAATATAGAGAATCGGGACAAACGTACCGGGAACGGCAATGCAACAGAATGGATACGTGTGCAGTAAGATTCGAGATAGCATAATAACTTAGCATGACAGGCAGCCGAGCAAATCGACGATATCAGTAACCGCCTCTGTCGTCTGATCCTCTGTGTGACGCCATCTGGCGCCGCTGGGTATCCTCCAATTTCGGGCAATTCGAGATACCATGGCCGAGACCTAGACAGAATGTTACCCTTCGGACGAATGACAAGAGCTGAGCGGACATACCTCCGCAGACTGGGCAGCCTTTGAGGGATCCACCCTGCGCCGCCCGAGGATCTTCGATGCTCTGCAGGAATGGTGGAACCCTGCAATGTGCATGTCAATTCGCGTTCCAGTAACTTATGCAACCTCTCTATAATCGCTCACTTTTGACCGGCTTCCATCAAGAGATACTTCAGGTCCAGTAACGTTTGCTCCGGCGTGTTCATGTTCACGAACGTCGTCGCGATTCCGGTCTTGCCACTGCGTCCTGTACGTCCGATCTGGTGCACGTAATCCTCGATCTCCTTCGGCATGGAGAAGATGATTACGTGCTGAATATCGTTGAAATCGAGACCCTTCGAAGCGACGCCGGACGCGACCATAACGTCTTTGGCGCCAGATTTGAACGACTTGATCGCATACTGACGTTCCTCTTGTGCTACAGGCACAGTTCTCAGATCCTTTGAAATATTCTTTCATCACATGGAAACTCACATTTCGAGCCGTGAATTGCGACGGCTTCCACTCCTTTGAGTAAGAGGTATTCTTGAATATCTGGAAGGAATGAGAACTGCTTTCACTATGGAGCGTGAACGGTATACTTACCATCCACCTCATTCTTGTTCTCGCTGAATATGATCACAGGCGGAGGCGTCTTCTGCAGACATTCAAGCAGATACACCATTTTGGCTTCCTGCTTGACGTACTCTACCACCTGCAACACATCCAAATTCGCAGCACCCGCGCGTCCGACATTAACGAGGATAGGTTTCACGAGAGACTGCTGTGCAAAATCCTGGATCTTCCTTGGCATCGTCGCAGAGAACAGCAGCGTTTGTCGTTGGCGCTGTGAACCTGATGAGATTTATACACACAACAGGGATAGGGGGAAAGGTTTACCTTGAAGTAACTCATGATATTCCGCACGTCATCTTCGAAGCCTAAATCGACCATGCGATCGGCCTCGTCCATACACAGATACCGACAATTGTCGAACGTGAACCGCCGCTTCTCGAGCATGTCGATTAGCCGGCCAGGCGTCGCGACGACGACGTGCAATCCCTTGTTCAACACGTGGCTCTGGTCACTCATCGAGATGCCGCCAATGCACAGCAGCACGTTTAGCTGAGGGTATGCGCCGTCGCGCGCCAGGGCGTTCGTCCATACGACTACATTCTCGTATGTCTGCGTTGCCAGCTCGCGCGAGGGGCAGAGGATAACGCCAACGGGACCCTCACCACGCACGAAGGGCAGCTTGGACTCCTCTTCGAGCGCGAACATCATCATCGGCAGACAGAATGCGAGCGTCTTGCCTGAACCCGTAAATGCAATGCCTATCATGTCACGACCGGAGAAGCTACAAAGGGTCAGCACACAGGCTGAGGGGTATCATGAAGGTACTCACGCCGTGGGGATGCCTTGTAACTGAATGGGAGTGGGTGTTGTAATCCGTTTGGACTTAAGGAACTTGACAAGAACTGCCGGGACTTTCATGTCCTGCACAAATAAAAAAAGGAACAGCGGAAGGCATAACGATTTACATACGGTGAAGTTCTCAATGGGGGCCGGGATGTCCTCGCCATCGACCAGAATATGATACTTGTCACGTATTCGTGTATTCTCCTCTTCGCTTCTTTCGCGAACGAACTTCGGTGGTCGCCATCTGTGCCAAAAGTCAGTACAGAACACAGCCTAGACAACTACGACGTACGATGACTTCATCGAGTCCGTATATGAGACGCCCTTGGCCAACTCCAGGTCAGATGCTAGCTTCTTCCGACTAGCAATGGCAGCAAGAATTTCTGCATCGGCCTCCTCCGCCTTTTCAACATCGGTCTTCTTCGAATCTACGCACATGAGTCACCATAAGCACAAAATGTACTTTGTGGACGCACCCTCTGCGGCCTTCTTCTCGTGCACTTCCTGCGCTTCCATCAAGAGCGTCCGCTCCTTCCTGGCTTTCTCCCTCCGCCGCTCTTCCTCTCGCTCCTCATCCTCGCGCTCGTCTTGCTCGTCTTCTGGACTTTGATTTTTGGTCTTGTCCACACCCCACGAGGTGAGCTTTGCGAGCTTTGCTTGACGCCGCTGAGTTACAGGAATGTACGGCTCGTAGGAGTCGTCCTCGTTGTCTAACTTGTAGACCGGCGAAGGAGATCTCTGAACGCGTCGCCGTTTTGGTGCAGATTCTTCAGACATATTCAACACAGATGTGTTCGTATCTAGGTCAGACCAAGTCGAAAAGAGTGCGCAGCAGAGACAAGACCGACTTGAGACAGACCCGGTCCAAAGGTTATTGATTAAGCGCTCGCCATACTAAACACGTGCTTAGATAGTGTTCAAGCGCCCAGCCCCACTTCGAGCGCTGCCACAATCTAGCCACAATAGTTATAATCTCCTCCACAACGCAGCTAGTGCTCGAAGATAATATCGGCAAGCCCTCATAATCACATTGTTTACTTTCACAAGCGCTCACAGAATCAACATGTTGGAACTTGGGATTGTGGAGAGGGCATGCCACCGTGTTTGGCATTGCTTGTAGTACCTCGCAGACTTTGCGCGAGCCGCTCTGTATGATCCTTACGCGTTTGACAGAGCTCAGACAAACGCATATATCTTCGTTGATCGTTCTCGCTTCGGATTGCGGACGAACTTTAACACAAAGTATTTGTGAGGCACATAATGAACTATAGGACAGCTATCCACTGTTATAAAGGGTTTAATGGTCTCCTGACTCGGAGCACGCATCGCTTTAGTCCTTTCTCTCGCTTCAATGAATTATGGGGGAACATTGACATGCTACATATATCACAAGCTCTCGTGAATGCGGTAGGCGCGTTGACATTGATAAACGAGCATGGTCTACATGTATACACCACGCTGCTGGCCGTACGCCCCCGCAGGTTGACCATATGCAGGCTGGTAGTACGCGACCACCAAGCGCCAAGGCTGCCGCTTCACGTCCTTCCGCCCCTCTCGCCTTTGCTCCCGCTGCTTCTTGCGCTCGTCCTTCGTGTGCTTCCTGTGCTCCTTGCGTCTGTCATGCTCGCGCTTACGACGCTCCTTACGCCGGCTGTTGTCCGAGCTACAACTCGAGCTACTGCTGCTTGACTCAGAGCCGCTGTTCAACCCCAAGTCGTCGCGGCTGCGGTACGCGCGCGAAACCTCGTGCTGGCCGATATCGGGCGGTGGCACGTCAGGCCCGCTGTAGCTCATGGGACCCTGTGCGAGCACCACGTTCATGTGCCGCGGGTGAAAGAATTGCTACGTGCAGATGTCAGCGTTCTGTGGGGAAGCAGAGGTGAAATACCGACGTTGTTCCATCTGTCAATCAGCTCTCCAGCAACACCGCTCTTTCCAGCTATCTGGCGCTTCTGAATGCCCCGCGACACGAGCAAGCCCGGCGATAGGTAGCGTCAACTACCATTGGTGACAGCCATGCACACATATACATACCGACACCGAAGCTGACGCCCAACGCAAGCGGCGCGACGTTCGACACGCTCCTGTCCGTCGTCGACAGCGCCGCAGCCTCCTTCACGTCATTCAAGAACCGCGTCCAGTCCTCCTTGTGTACATCGTGCGTCGCGAACGGATGCGGCTCGCCTCCCGGCGGCGGCGGGGGCACCTTTGGGAAGCCCTTGCTGAGGTCGCTACCAGCAGTCCTGAGCGCGACGGGAGGAAAAGGCGGGTACGGAAGGCCCGGCGGTGGCGCACGCTGGAAGGACGGCGGCGGAGTGTTTATCAGGTTCCTTGTGCCACTGCCGCTACTCGAGCTTGTCGCTTGACTGCCCAGTTCTGAATAGTTAGCGGCTATTCTGGCCTGTGTCGGCGGCCTAGCATGAGCGGTGGGCGCATAGGCGCGCGGGTCCCGCATTGGCTACTGGGGCTGGCGGTAGCCTGACGGGCTCTCATAGCGCACGTCCCCAGAGGGGCGCGTGGGTTCCACCATGTGCGTAGACGGACGTTCCTGGTCGTATGACTGGCGATTGTACCCCCGACCGTCTGGGCCTGCGTCAGACGAGCTCTCATCGCGACAGGGATCGTAATCGCGAGTCGCATATTGACCATACGTCGCACGACCTGGGTCGTTTAGCGTATACGGCCTTCCTTGCGGTGGTGCGTATGATGTATTCTCGTACGACGGCCCTCTCTGACCTGCATGATGCTACAAGTATATTAGCTGTCGTCAGCCTGAGTCTAGTACCGAATTCCGACTACATACCTGCTCATAAGGTGGCGGGGGTGCAGGATCCTTGTCCTCGGCGGCGCTGTAGTTCTGTGCATGGTCGAGTTCCCTCTGTTCTTCATCCTGGTAATATTGGTGGTCACCCTTCTCGGGGGTGCCCTGGTCGTTGGAAGACATAGTTAGGGAGATGTTTTCGAGGCCAGAACAAAAACTGACTTTTTTTGGAGTCTGTACCCCTATCTGAACTAGTACTGCCACAAGCCCCAGACCCGCTGACTCTGTGACTGCGGACCGCAGCGAAAGCTCGTCTATTTCATCTCGGTGACCTCAAGAGGAGATCGATCTGCACGCATTAACGTGTCTCGGCGATGCCCAATCATGCCTTACTCTGTCTTACGCGTCGGGTTACCATTTTAGGTAATATCGATACGGGACTGCTCCAAGCCACTTGCTATATATGGTCATGGTCCCAGCCACCTAAGGAAGCTAGCCATTCGCATTAACCTCACTCAAACATTCATCAGATTGGCTTATATTGTGGCTATGACATACCTTGCCACAGACATGAGATCGAAATACCTGTACTTTACTTTCTATAGGTGGGTGGCCAACTTCATTAGGTGACTGAGCTCAGGTCTATATATAGCAATTCGCGTTGCTAACCATATATGGACATAAACGACAGTCAGTCCATATTTAGTATGGTGTGCCGAATTCACCGAACCGTCGCCTTATGTCTCAAAAAGGAAATCGCAGCTGCAGTGTCGACTTTGTGAATATGAGATCTGTAGCTATATGATTTGATATTTTCTTGAATATACCTTGATCATGCTATAGGCGTACATGATCGAGCTGCCAGGGATGCGGCCCCAGATTCTGGGCCCAATCCCGCTTACTAAGCGGTCAGTTTCCTTGGTGGCATTGCCCGTCCCCACTCACTGCAAGTTAACCATGTCAATTCGTACAACATCTAAACATAACTTCTAGTGCACTTTGGCATCCCGTACGCTCGGGTTCTGCGCTCGTCTCTATTCCTTAGCTGTTCGTGGGGTCGACATCTTTCCCTGTAGGCGCATCCGCGCTGAGCGGCGTGCTCTCCGCAACATCCAGGTAGTGCACTTCCGAGCAACCGCGCAAACGTGCAGCCGCTTGTTCAGGCGTGAGATCTCGCTGAGGCTCTGCCATGAGCTCGAACCTGTGCATACAGTCATTAGGCCCTATACACTGCATGAGAAAAGAGTCGCCTACCCGACAAGGAACTTGCGCACACTCGCACTTCGAAGCAGAGGTGGGGCGAAGTGCAAATGCAGGTGCGCCACATCGTTCTCGTCGCTGCTGTCATTCGCACGCGGCACGGGGCGTTGATGTAAACCCATGGAGTATGCGAACGAGCACGAGAAGAGGTTGTCATAACGCTTGGTGACCCGCGACAGAAGATCCGCGAACGCGCTCGTCTCCTCTGGCGTGAGGTCCGTGATGGAAGAAATGTGACGGCGGTAGGGGAGCACTGACGAGAGCATGAGCGGCTGGCGCAGGTTAGTGATAATGTCAGAGTCTACGCACAGAGGATCTCGAACGGCCAGATAGCCCACCAGGGGACGAGCGCGAGCCAGTGGTCGTTCTGGACCACGACGCGGCCCTCTTCTGGGCCGACGCTTGCCTCAAAGTGGGCATACTCGCACAGCATACACGGACAGTCATGAGGACCGCGCGGCGCACCAGATGGTGCGACGTCGGATCCTGCGTACCGCTTGAGATTCGCAAGCTCGGTAGCGGGGAGCGACGGAACCGTGGATAGCGACCAAACCTGCCCATGCGGGTGGGGATTAGAGCACCCCATCATGGCGCCTTTGTTCTGTGTCGCCGGTAAGCAAGGGATTGCCAAGGCATACACGACGCACCTCGAAAATCTGCACATAATTGATTCCCTCCTGCGCACCGCGCTTGCGGTAAACCTCGCACCACTCCCCGATTATACGCTCGATGTCAGGAAGAGAGAGGCGTGCCAGCGTCAAGTCGTGTCGGGGGTGGAAGATGAGCACATCGCAGCCGCCTTGTACAGGCTGGGTGGTGAGTAGCGGGTGGGGCGCAGGCGGCGCGGCAGGGCCGGGCGGAGGAAGTACGGCAGCATAGTCATTCTCGAAGACCATGGTGTGCTCATACGCAGCGTTAAGTTGCCCACCGGCGCGCGCATTGCCGGGGCAGAGGTAGCACTTCGGATCGTACTCTGGGAGATTTACGGATTGCGGCGGCTCCGTCTGACCGAGCCATGGCCGCTTTGTACGATGTGGGGAGACGAGGACGTGCTCGTTCGTGAGGGGGTTTACTGTGTGCGGTCAGGAGGGCTCCGGAGGCGCAGACGCAGGGACTCACGTCGGCGGTGGGGGTGGGTACTCGGGTCGAACTGAGTCTCAGCCATTGGTGGTGGTTGTGGGCCAAGAGACACAGGGAACTGGTGCGAGAGCCATGGCGAGCCGGGACTCGATGGCTCAACAATGTCCGTCGGCACCCCGGCCCGCCCTGGCCGATCGATCGTCGGTCCCTGTCGGTTCTATTCAGCCGTTGACGTCAACTGCAGCGACAATCATTACTAGCTACCATATTTGTTCAAAATATCACAGGTACTGGTTCTCTCACCTCGTGTTGGCCTATCACAATGAACGGTAGGTATTTGACCGCATCTACGCGAACTTGAGCTCAATTGTGTGATCTTAATGTCCGGTAGAGAGCAATCGAGAGCAGTCCTCGAACTTTTTTCTAGCTATATAACATGATTATCCCTTTTCATCTCGGTAAGTGATGTCAATCCCCGACACTCACACAAACGGGTCGCTCTATGCCGAACATCCGATCCGAATCTCCGTTGCAATGCGCAAAGCTTGAAAGATGTAGAATGACGAAGCGACCTCCGTTATTCGGACAAAGGAATGCACGAGATCTATGCCCGTACCGCACACTCTAATGAAGATACGGGGGGCCTCAAACAATCTTTTTGACGGGAGCGGGGTCATCAAGCTCGTTTCTCATGCGGGATGCATACCTCGGCCTCCCATCCCGCGATCACAGCTTCCGTTGAATCAGAGATCAGACGAACAAGGGAGCAGAGCTGCGCCACTTCCACAGCAACGGGCATGCTGCAGAAAGCATCAATAGCTGGATTTCTGTGGGTTGACAGCCTAAAAGACGCAGCGGAGGTTGCGCTTGTTTTATCGCAGATGTGAATGACTAGCGTCCGGGTGGAGGACGTTAGCGTCCTCACTCTGAGGGGCTACTACGCCCTAGTAGAGAGTCCGTTACACCTGGGTCATTAGCAGGCAACAATAAAAAGGAAATGTAGATGGTTATGTCAAACTTAGCGCCCCGGCCTGCAGTTGGGGAGAACACAGTTTGCTTGTAATGCTTTTGGAGGCTGCTGTGTGGTTATACGGTTCCAAAAGTATGTAATCACATGGTTTACATCTTGTCAATTGGCACAAATGAAGCGCAGAAGGGCAGATGCACTGAGTAATCAGAAGAGGAGCTTACACCGCAGCGGCTGCGATCAGCTGTGCCGCATTCTCCGAGCGAGGCTTTATATCGGACATGTAGTCTTCGAAATGGCTGCAATCATGTGTGGCAGTGCAAAAGAAAGTCACAGGCAGAACGACACACCTTATAAACCCGGAGGTACTCTCCACTCTCGGCTCGATCTCGCTTCCGGCACTGTCTCGAGCTTTACCAATGTCCAGCGTAGCTACCATGTTTGCGATGGCCAACCATATGTTCGCATCCGCCAGTAAACGGCCGGGACAAATCCTATATAGGCAAACAGTGGATCAACACTTATGTATGCTCATCAAACGATAAACGAACCGTCGACCAAAGCCAAAAATAAACTTTCGAGGATCCGTTTGTGGGATCGACCCTGCCCTCGCATGTTCGAATCTCTCGGGGTAGAAGGTTTCAGGGTCTGGATATCGCTCAGGATCTCGACTGATAGCCCTGCGTCATTTGTCGGCGGACATGTCGTACAAGTACAAAATCTAGAAGAATACCATAGGTTTGGGATGATAACGGTCTTTCCGGGGATATCGAAGCCTCTAACTTTGTCGTCTATTGTTGACTGGTGGGGAACACCTGTTCTTTTGTCAGTCGCGTGGCCCGTGGTGGTCCTAAGTATGTGTTACCGAGTGGAGCGACAACATGCCATCTGTGGATGACACATCTCAGCGAAAAGTGAGGCATATTCCGAGCTGAGGGCGTACCGATATACTTCCTTGATAATGCACTCCAAATAAGGTAGTGAATTGCGATCACTAAAGTCTGGAAGACGGTCTTGATTGACGACGTAGTCCATTTCTTCCTGTGCCTTCTTGAGCACCCGAGGATTAAGCACCATTGCTAGGACGAATGCGGATAGGGTTGAGACTGTCTGCAGGGTTGTTAGGTGTTGCCATAATCTCTTGCGCCGACGCTTACAGTATCCATGCCGCCTGGACAGGAAGTCTATGTCAAAGAGAACGCTTTCATGTACGAAGGGAGTGCGCACCTCCATAGACTAGAGTAGCCATGTCCTTGATGTCTTCTTCTTCTTGTAGAGTGAGAAGATTTGTGCGCACAGCCTCTTCTACCAGAGTTGAAGTGAACGATGAGGGTGCAGTGCCAGCTGCCTGGGACAGCCAAGAGTTCTGTACACATGTACAATTTGAGACACAGTGATACTCACCATAGTCTTTCGGACGTAATCATAGGGATCAGCTCGCATTTTCCGCACCAGGTCTTTGAAACGTTCCGATTCCTTCCTGTACTTTCCGAACGGCAACCAAGTAGGCACGTATTTGACTGAGTGGATTATAGTTTGGTGAACAACCAATCCCTACCTCTATTCACTAGTCGTGAACACTTACGGAACGGAAGCCAGTCTGGAGGCGATAGGCTGGGATATCCGGCATGAGCGACCTCTTCCATGACTTCAGAACCATATTTGAGGAATTTATCGTCCGCTGAAGTCACAGTATAACCGTACACCACTTCCATTAGGATGGCACCAATAAATCTGTGCGACAATCAGCTGCGAGTACTATCGAATTTATAAGTATGAGTGGTAGGCACACACCGATTCAAGTGTTGCTCAAATTGACTGGAACTGCCGCTCATGCCGTCTAATAGAACGCGCACCTCCCTTAGCTGTATCGGGCGATATTTGACAAGGGAGTTATGAGCGAGAAACGCGCTCTGTAGCCACTTTCGGTGCTTGCGGAAGTCCTCGCTTGATGCGGCATACCCTAGGTGAGATGTCCATTGCATCCTGTCAGCTGTCAGTGGTTACCCCATCGACATCGAAGTCGGAGACCTACATCTCTTGCATGTGAACAAGACGTGGCCTGTCAGAATAGTGCATGCTTCTCTTTTCCATGATCTCCTGTGCAACATCGAGGGAGCTGACAATCAGCACGCGCGTTCGGAAGAACGATACGTAGACGAGCTTTCCTGTGATAAACAGGTTCAGCGAAACGAAGAGTAAAAAGCTCTACACTGACCGAAAACCACCGCCCAATCACTCATGGTCTTCTCCTTGTGACCATCCGGGAGCTGATAAACATTTCCTAGCAGGGGAAGAGGACTAGGGCCAGGCGGATGATGAACGCGGGACCAGCAACGGATCCATCGTGCATACACAAAATGCGAGACGATCGAGACGAATACGAAGGCATAAAGGGCTCTCTCAGCAAGAGATACAGTGAGCATCTGTCCCCGATGAAAGCGAATGCGCAGCTGGGGGACCCCGCAACGATATGTCCGATACTTATTTATATGGCCCAAGGTAAGGTTCACTGTCGACAGATGCAAGCATGCTCCACAGAAGTGGCTTACTTTAAAGTTTCTCCTCGCTGGAAGCTCAGAGACAGTACAGGTCAAACAGCTGACTGATTCGCGGAGATAGCGATATGGAAGACACCCCATCCGGACAATATGCACATAAGTGGACACCTGAAGGGGCCATGCACAGACTAGAAGAGGTTCGGGTGCAAAGGGACGTCACCACGACATAATTGAGTACACTGTCTATTAGTGGAAAGCACTAAGCTGACCTGAGCGAGGGCCAATACACGCCTGCCCAAACCACGAGAACTCTCTATTTCATGTGCCTGAGCGGAAGGAGCGGCAGTTCTATGCCGATAGGCAACCCTTAAAGAAGACCATAACGCGATTTATGGTATCACAATGGTGCTGAGTGGTACTGTGCTACCTTATGCACTGCACGTCTTCATTGAAGCGATGGCATTGATTGTGGCTGTGGTGCGAAGCAGATATCAGACGTCCTATCCCGATGGCGTTCGATCGAGGATGCCGCAGAATATTGAATGTCATTATCGCACTCGCATCGACGCGCCACTTCATTTTTATGAGTAACGTACGTGCCTGCCAGGATTTCCGCCTATGGACGTCAGCGAGGCGCGTGTCAAATTTCGCGTGAACAGATTGCGGACTGTTGGAATAAGACATGCATCACGTTCGTCAGCTCTTGAAATTTTTCGAGAAACCGATGGCTTGAACCGGCATCACATTTGCCAGACCTAAATGTACATGTACTTTTTTATCAAATCAAAAGTGGAGCCTAGACCGCAATGTGAGAGATAGTATGCACTGACCGGATTCTCCACCCTAGTGTTTACCGTTCTTTCTACCGCAACCTAGGAAGGCTGGCCTGTCCAGCTCACGTCACGGAGCTTTGCGTCACAGAAGAGGTCATCGAGCCGTAATCCGAGACGAGCGTCCGTGCAATATGCGACATTACAGTCGCTCCGAGGATAGGCAGTGTTTCTGCGCCGCGAAGGTGCCATGACGTAGCTTCTGTCTCACCCACGTCGCAGTATACGTAAACTTCGGGAGGAGGTCTATCGTGATTGAAGATACATATAAACGCTGAGGAGTCGATGAAATTAGCAGCGAGCAAGAAGCCGATTGGGCCGGACTCCGTGGAGTGTAGAGGTTGATTGGTATATATGGTGAGCTGATAGTCTACATGATAGTGTACAAGTCAATACTGTCTGAGACATGAATAGAGGGAAGTTGCGCGAGCGCTTCGGCATGCTTCAAGAACTTGTGACTTGCATCCCCAGCTTGTTGGCTAGGGTCTCCATGTAGACCTCTGAGCGCAGATATAAGATGTCAATAACAGGAGAGAATGATCCGAAAACGAGACATTACCTGTTTCGTGTCTCAATCTCCAATACTCTGCCATGAGCTCGTTAAGCTCAGCCTGGTTCTTCTTGAGATGCTCCGCCATCTGCGTCTCTCAGTCAGCTTGACTCATGGAAACTGAACAGTCAAGCATACCTTCCGCTCGATCTCGTCCGCTTCTGCTCGCAATTCCTCCACCTGGCGATCATTATCCCGACGCTCAACTGCCATCTCTTCATATTCGCGTTGAAGTCGCTCGATCGTCTGCTGGCTTGCAATACGCTTATCTTCAGCGTGCCGCTGGGCGCGTTCGAGCTTTTCTTGCGCATTCGATAATTGTTTGTACACACGCTGTGGCACATTCTATGAGGTACCGCGATGATTACGAATAGACGTAAGCGAACCTCGCGCTTCATCTGCAGCTCTGTGCGCTCGCTCTTCTTGATATCTAGCTGGTCCTTCGTGTCATTCAACTCCTTTTGTGAGACGTCAAGAGCTTGCGATTCCTTCTCGATGGTTTGAAGTTGCTCAATACAAGTGCGAACATCCTTACCCACAGCCAGTCAGTGCCGTAACCTAAGATACGTAGAATCGCACGAAAGCAAGTCACCCTCTCAATGTTCTGCAAAGCACCAATCTTCGCCTGCAAATCCCGAATTTTGGTCTCATGCATGTTAACAGTCTTCTTGTCCTCGGCAGCAGTGACGCTCATCGTGGCAATATTCCGCTTGATACGCTCTGGTGATTGAACGATGCGCCCCCGCGCACGATTAACTTTGTCGTTGACCAGAGCCATCTCTTTATTGACACCTTCCTATACGGAGTAAGAACAGGAACTGTATCGAATTGCAAGTATGTGCGTGCCTTAGTCTGCAGGAGAGACTCTATTTCCTGCTTCAAACCTTCCAAATCCTTCAGGAGCGCCAACTGTGTCTCTTTGTACTTGACAAGCTGCTCAGTCATGGACATGTTCTCGTGCCGTAGAGCTTCGCACGTCGGCTCGTCTTCGGCACGTCTCGCCCTACGAATTCCTGAGACTTGTTCATGAGCATCAAGAAACGAAACGTGACGCACTTGATATGCGCCACTTTCTGGCGAACCTCGTCGACTTGCTGAACGATCCTATCGCGCTCCTCGATAGCAGCAGTAGACTTCTCACGTAGTCCATTTATGAAAGTTTCACACTGCTCAGAAAACTTTACAAAATTGATGAAGGCGGAGAAGATGGCGCGCGTTCTGTCAGGTTCGGGACGGTGAATATCCTTTGCGGAGAAATCAAGGCATTTAGCAGCTGCTGCAAAGCGTTGACTACATCCACTATTCAGCATCGTTTACGTGTTGTACTGGAGATATACATACAGGTGATGTAGAAGAAGATTTTGTGACAACGCAGAAGCATACAGATCCTGACAGCAAGTTGGGGTGCATTCGTTCTTGTAAAGGAACGGGGCGTACTGGGTTCTCAACCGTGGAAAGAGCAGCCTCCACAGGCCTCTGCAAAGCTTCCTGCGTAATGCCAGTGACTTGCTCCATGCACGCGGTGTATATGCCTAGGACGAAATCCGGAGTAGGCTTGGCGACTTGCTCATTTGTGATTGAGTATCCCCATCCCGTGAAGGCGTCGACAATCTCAGGGACCGACATGGAGGGAAACCAGAACTGGCCAGGCATGATTCTTGAGTCGCACCAATGAGCATGAGCTAGAAAGGGTGTATTGACGCAGGTAGAGCAAAGAAATGAAACTAACCCAAGCCAGGTGTGGAAACGCGACGCGCCGGTCACATGACTGACGCGACTCGCGCCGCGGGGGGCGTCGCCCGAACACCCGCGGACGACCTTCTCGATGCTCCGCTTATCTTGATCGTGCTCTCGACTTGTACCAACCGCTTGAGACTCCTCTTCCGGGAAACCTGCTATGTCTGGGCCGCGAAATAATCTGGAAGACTTGCGTCGTAGGCACGGTACTACCATCAGTAATGGTCCCGTGTCGAGTCCTACGCCTGGCTCCCCACGCTCCAACAAGGTGGGCTCTCAAGTCGCATACCCCTGCTGACGCTGCTGAAATGCCGTAGGCTTCGAAGTTTAAGCCTGCGAAGTCGTTCAGTACACCGCCGGCCGCTTCAGGTACGAGAGTTACTTCACCTGTGATGACTTATCATATCAAGAGATGCAGATCGGAAGCCGCATAACACGCTACCTTCTTTTTCAACGCCAGGATTTGGTAAAGGCAAGCCCACGCCTCTCAGGACCGCCCTCACAGCGGATAGTGCTAGAAATGTCATCGACATTTCGTCCCCGGATACTACTCCGGACAGACCTTCGGGTTCTCGTCCCTCCGTCAAGCGTACATCCTCCGATTCCGTGTTCGATTCTGATTCTTTTGCATCCGCAAAACGTCCACGCATGGAACATACGTCTGACAAGGAGAACATTTCGCGTCTGAATCGGAGTGGCAAAGACAAGGAGGTTGCTCGAGTTGTTCATCCGATGGTGTCCTCACGGATCTCTGTACCTCCGCAACCCGAGGCTCTTCATAAATCACCTCAGTCGAACTCAAATCCTTTCGGTTTGCTGCCCGTGCCGCCGGTACCGAGATATCTTCCTTTGGACTGGTCCGACCTTAGCTCAGTGCGTGAACACAGCCACTGCTTTTGATTGTGCTAAGTTTACCGCACACGTTATAGAAATCACAAAACGATCTCATGATGCTAATGGAAAGTTGTCTCAACCAACGCAGCGAGGTTCAAAACCGAAGAAGTAGCCAGGGCGAGGATTTTGACGTCGTTGTCCTCGATCACATCGAGTGAGCACATTGTCGCCCATAAGCAGCATTTATATGTCACTTATCTGGACAATGCTTGGGTCAGGAAGCTTCTGGTCGACCGCATAGCTGTAATCAAGGCACATATCAAGGCGTTGCGGGAGAGCCAGAGCGTCACTATACCTGCCCCTGCTTGGAGGACGGCGTCGACGCCGCAGAAAAGTCTACACACCCCTTCGCTTGTCGTCCATCAGACAGATTCTCATTCCCACCCACCTTCGCGTTTACCGAGCGCACCGCCAGACCTTTCCTGGGATAACAGCGCATTTGCCTCGAGCTCGACCTACGTCACCAACGACTCCATCGATATTGAATCCTTCTCCCATCCAAGGATGACGATTGGTGACGCATTTTCTCCTACAAAGCTACCTTCCGCAGAAGAAGACGACGACGACGGGATATGGGACTCAGTCTCTGAGCCTCCGGCCGAGCTACTTGATGAGTTGCCAGTGCCATCGGCCTCCGTAGTGGCACTGCCAGCCACTAACATCGCGCTCACGAAGACAAGATACTATCCGGAGATTTTGCGCAAGCTGAAGGATGTCTTTGGACTGTCTGGTTTCCGCACAAATCAGCTTGAGGCGATCACTGCTGCACTCGACGGGAAAGATGTATTTCTGCTCATGCCTACTGGTGGCGGGAAGAGTTTGTGCTACCAGCTGCCGGCAGTCTGCAGTTCTGGGACAACCAAGGGTGTCACGGTCGTTATCAGCCCATTGCGGTCGCTCATGACAGACCAGGTTGAGTCGCTTCAGGCCAAGAACGTTGATGTTGTATACTTCAGCTCCGACCAGAGTCGAGACGAGAGCGACGAGGTTCAGCACCGCCTACGTTCGAATGGGCAGAAGCCAAGCCTTCTCTACCTGACTCCGGAGAAGATCAAGCACAGCGACGCCTTGAAGCGTGACCTGACAGACTTGTATGAATCCAAGATGTTGGCACGATTCGTTGTTGATGAAGCGCATTGTATATCATCGTGGGGCCGACAATTTCGAGATTCGGTGAGTGAAGCGAGTTCGTGACTGGCGTGCACACCTTCATAAGTTGACATAATTGTAAGTATGGGGCCTTGGCGTATCTCAGGAAAACCTTCCCTGACGTCCCTATAATGGCTCTAACCGCCACCGCTACTGGGGAAGCCAAGAACGATATCATCGCGCACCTGGGCATTCGTGGTTGCATCGAACTCACGCAATCGTTTAACCGTCCGAACCTCAACTACGAAGTGCGGTTGAAGAAGAAGAAGGTCACCGACGAGATAGTTGATTTCATCGTGACGAAACACAAGAACGAGAGCGGCGTCATCTATTGCTCCAGCAAAGTCAAATGCGAAGAAGTGGCGAAGAATCTCAGGGACAAGTACGGTCTTAAGGCACGACACTATCACGCTGGTCTAGATGACCGCGATAGGACGGTGACCATGCAAGAGTGGAAGCGCGGGGATTTCAAAATCGTCGTTGCGACGGTAACATACCCTCCCGTCAGTTGGACTTCCTCGCTTATGTCTCACCTAGATTGCTCTTGGGATGGGTATCGACAAGGGGAATGGTAAGTGGTACAGTGACTCGCGCAAAGATCGGTTTGTGATACCGGGGTGAACCTAGTGCGATTTGTGATTCATTATGCTATGCCGAGTTCGCTCGAAGGGTATGCCAAGTGTTCCTTAACGCGCTGCTACTAAAAGCTGGCTGTGCTATAGTTATTATCAGGAAACTGGCCGCGCAGGCAGGGATGGGAAACCTGCAGATTGTATCCTCTGTGAGTTCGATCGATCTGCACACCTTGTCGCCACGTATTGATATCAACTACGCAGACTATAGTGGGAGTGACGCTCATCCAGTCTGGCGGCGAATCAACGAAGAGAGCATCCCTGAAACAGAGAAGGAGAAGCAAAGGGACACTTTCCGTCGCGTCATCCAGTTCTGTGTGAACAACGTCGACTGTCGTCGCAGGCAAGTTCTTGGGTTCTTCGGCGAAGTGTTCGACTCCGCCTCTTGCCGTAAGGGCTGCGATAACTGTCGTGATACTACCGACATTGAGAAGAAGGACATGAGAAAGGCCGCAGTAGACATAATCAACCTCGCGAAATCCATGATCCTCAAGCACAAGGAACGTATCACACGAATCCAGTTTTTGGACGTGATCCGCGGTGCCAAATCTAAAGGCGCCGACGAGCCTCTGTTTGGATGTGGCAAAGCCCTGGACCGCGCGTGCATCGAGCGGATCGTCGATCATCTTGAGATGCTGGAGGTATTCATGCAAGAGTCTATGCAAACAGGCAAATTTCATAGCAGCTATATGAGGGTACGCCAACATACTTGTGGAAGGACTCTTCCAACTCACTATTTCAATGGAACAGGTATTACCGAAAGCAGACGATTTCATTCGCAACAATGAGCCCTTTATCATCAATTTTAGAAAGGGCACTGCGAAGCAATCCTTGAATTCTGCATCAAAGGCTCGCAAACAAGCCGCTCCAATGGCAAGGATGTCCAGTAACGAGTCAAACGCAAGACGAAACACCCGACGCACAACATCCAGAAGTGTCCCTAATCCCGTGGACGACGATCCGATAGAGCTATACCAAACTGATACAGAGGATCCCTTCGATTTCGATCAATTGGATTCCATGCCCAGCCCCAGGAAGGCTCCTGATCCCCCGAAACCCGAGGCCGGCCCGTCCCATGTGCAACAACCCGGCGATCATTCATGGGAAATTAGAAATACAGAGCTTCAGGAACTGCGCCAGCAGGTATGTACACTCCGAATGCACGGGACATCATATACTGATGATAGGTCAGCTTGCTGCAGAACACAACATATACGACCCAGCAGATATTATCAATGATTATGCGTTAGTAACCCTGAGTGCCAGCCCTCCTGAAGGTGCGTTCCCCCTTCGCCTGTTGTTAGAATTCTGCTCATGTGCGCAGACCTGGCCGCGTTCAATGACGTTCTAATTTCCCCGCATGTATATGTCTGTGACGACTTCCAGCGATTCTCACACCAGTTTCTCAGCTGGTGTATCCAGCAGCATGTCCGGAAGCAAGATGCGACGAGGTACTAACCTGCATTGCCTCCCTGTATTCTACAATCTGACCAAGTGGCGAAGTTCAAAACCGCCGTCCATTACGGACTTGCACAAGCGGTTCCAGTATCAAGTGAAGCGATGACTATGAAACAATCTTGTACGGCAGTTCGTCTTTGGATATTCAACTTTGTATAACTATTCTTGCAATTTTGTTGCTTAATGCGTCGATCCGGCGATCCGTTCTATGCTCATCAAATGGTATCATATGTAGGAGTAGCTCTATGTCAACAGGCGTACCAGTATGCACATGCGTTATAGAAAATCCGAGTGTTCAAAGTCGTCAATGTCCGATCAATTCATAATAAGTGAGAGTCATGCACGTGAGTGGACTCAGAGAAGCAGGAACGCCTAGGCCTCCTCCCACTTAAACGTGCTGTACCATCCGCGATCACCGGTGTCTTCGTGCAGGCTGGTCATCGACATGCGCTGTTCGTGTGTCAGCCACGCTGTCGTGCCGAACAGGCGGCCGCTCAGCTCAAGGAGCTCCTCGAGCGTGTCGACCATGTTCTTCATGACCTCCTGCTCTGCGAACGCGTACACGAGAGACAAGCCCATCGCGTGCGTGTCCTCCTCTCGCGCGGTGTGGATGCTGTCCTGCACGTGTGCCTCGAGGTTCTCTAATGCGTGCCGTGGTGAGGGGAGGAACTGCGGGAGCGGCTCGCGCGCGCGGAACGCGTGTTGGCACGCATAAAGCGTGATGCACACGCACGACATCTGCGAACATGTTTGTGGGCATCTCATGTAGTGACCGCGAGAGAACGCTTACGAATTCCCGTCGCTCGTTGAAGACACTCGAGACCGTTTCTCTCCGGGGTATGTTCTCCCTGATCTTACGGAGGCCTGTCATTGCATCGAGCAACTTTTGCATGGTGCGGACGACTCTGCGATAATGTGCGAGCGGTTTCTTGTGGACGAGCTCAGACCAGGAGCACGAACAGCCTCGAGGGACCTACTGGTAAGAGACTAATCTCGTCGTGCATTGTCGTGATAAAGGCATTTAATCGATGCATGCTATTCCGGATTTGCAGCTCCAGCTTGAGGGTTTTCCGCCGATCAAGGTACGCAAGCGTTTGTTGCTTCCGAAACATGTCGCTACAACGGCCGGTCAGAGATATACATGGTCGAGGCGAGATCCGCCACTACATGGCTTACTGGCTCAGTGTCATATACAGCTGGCTTAGCAATCCCAGCGTACGGCTTGCGTCCGAAAGGAACAGCACCTGTGCAAGACAATCAGGGAGGAAGAAAGGAACCGGAGAACGTAATAAAGCGCACTCGACAATGTCGCGGAAATACGAGGCCATTCATGAGGAGCGCGGCAAAGATGCCCACAGCAATCATGAGGGCGCGGATCGCGGCGAGCTCTATGTGATGTTGCTGATCAGTGTGTGGCATAAGGAAACGCCACTGGAAGGGCGCACTCACTAATGATAGATAAGTTGGGATCCGAGTTGACGTATTCGTCGAATGCAATAATGGGTAATGTAACAGAGCTACGGAACGCTCAACACTGTAAATGGCGTTCGTTCCTGGCATCCACTTACGCAGGTACCGCCAAAGGCGTTAATGAGGTTCTCGTAATCATATATGTGAATGGGACATCCGCAACCTGCAAGGTGATCTTCTGACTGTGCGTCACTCAGCAAGGGGCGAACTCACCGTGATTAAAGCGGTTAGCCCATATGGATTTGTATGGCAAATTAGAGTGACCTGCCCCTGGTAAGTGCCCCGAAACTCAGGGCTGCATCGGAATGTAGACTCACGACATAGCCATATATTGCCGATAATGTTGTGCCGACCTGTGGATCAAGCACGACCAAGCAGCGACGTCAGTTTCCAGGCCGACGCCTCTCAAGAAAATGGTCGGCGCACCAGACGTAGGTATCCAGTCCGCCATGTAGCACCTGTATTTGTCTCCAGGACCCAAACATAGCTAGCGATAAGGTCAGCCGACCACCCCGGCAGCAGAAGCAAATTCGCGCAACGATTCACCTGATGACCATCCACTCGCCGTGCCACGAAGAGAACCACGCTCTTCCTAGAACCAGGCCAGACGTCAGCGCTGTCCAACCGCGCCGACGAGCGGGGTCCCTCACCCGTCGAGTCCAGCGGCAGGAACGCCGGGAAGCTCAGCACCGCAACGCCGATCGCGTTCTTCATCCCGTGCCGCAGATGCGGCGAGTGCAGCACCGCCCGTTGCACCCGCGCCGCACATATGCGCGCGCGCAGCACGTGCGGGTGCGACCACGCGGCCATGACCAGCTCCGCCACGCTCCGCCGCGCGCCGCGCCGCTCGCGCTGGCGGAGGATCTCGCGCGAGAGCCCGCCGGGGAGGCGCGGGCTGGACGCCGCGAAGCCCTGCTCGACGAGGCCCTCGCGCGTCTCGGCGGCCGTGAGGTCGAACGCGGACGCCGCGCCCCCCGGCGTGTCCGTGTCCGCCCAGAGCGCGGCCCCCGCCGCGACGGCGTGCAGCTGCAGCGCCGCCGCGCCGTCGTCCGCGATGAACGGCCCCGGCGGCACGCCGAGCCACGCGAGCGAGAGGTGCGGGTGCCAGAGGCGCACGCGCGACTCCTCGTACTGCGCGTGCATCTGTGCTGCGATCTGCAGCGCGGCGCGCATCTCGTGCGCCATCTGCGGTATGAGTATAAACGACGTCAGTGGAAAACGACGCGGGCAGCGGGATGGGGCATGCCTGGAGGAGGGCGATCATGATGAGGCTGCCGTCGAGGACCTCCTTCGGGTAGTGCGCGTGCATCCCGTGGGCACGCTGCTCGAGGTCCATCTCGTCGAAGATGTGCCCGAGGCGCTCGCGCGCATCGTCCCGTGCGCGCACGAGCGCCTGCTGCGCGACATACAGCGCGCCCTTGACCGCGCTCGGCTTGCGCGGTGCGGCGCGCGCCTCTCCGCGCTGCCCCCGGTCCTGGTCGAACGTCACGAGGATGAGGCGCTCGACGGCCTGCAGCGCGGCGACGATCGCGTGCCCGAGCGCGAGCGCAGGGGGCTGGATCGCAATCGTGAAGCGCGAGTGCGCAGGGAGCAGGAGCGAGAGCGGGGGTGCGGGGCGTGAGTGGGGAGAGCCGGGGTGGCGGACGGATGCGCGCGGGGAAGATGCGCGGCTGAGCATGCGCGGGGTGGGAGGCGGCGATTGGGGCTTCGGCTGGAGGGCGGACATGCCCCACGCGAGCTCGCGCCGGAGGTGCTCGACGATCCCGATTAAAGGGCGGATGGACTTTACTACAGCAACGGTAAGTTACTTGTACAGCACAGGGGGGCTAGCACATGCATTGCTGTCGAATTATGCGAGCCGGGCTCAGATACGGTAGGTCACCGGTGCCCCGAGCTTCGCCACCACCCACATGAGAGTACCAAGAGGACGATGGGAGTACTAGCCATAGCCACGGCAATCGCCAAAAGCGGTAGCCAGACCACTAAAACGAGAACGGTGCTCGCAACAGTCAATCGGCTATCAGATCTTGTGTAACTCGGTGAGGTGGTCTGCCTCCTAATGCGGCAGTGCAGCTCGTGGAGCGAGACCGTACATACGGGATAAAACTAATATGTAGATTTGAAACGCACTCACAGCTGAGTCTCCCGATCCTGAGCTCGAATGCAGCCTGCGAATACGTCTCGTTGAGCATGATGGAGCGCTGGAACAGCTGGGCGCGCAGGCTATTATACTCCGCCGCGTCCTCGTCGGACAGCTTGCCTCGGTGCGCCATCGTGTCCATGCTGAGCGTGAGGCAGCGCTGCAGCACCGCGAATGTGGCGGCCATCTCCCTCTCGAAGCTGGACGACGACCAGCGGACGAAGCACATGACGAAGAGCAGCGCGATGAGGCTGAGGAGCATGGGGGTGACCGCGGCGTAGAGGAAGTTGCCCGAGTCGATGAGCACGTGCTATAGGGTTCAGTGTGAGTATGAGTGCACGTAGTCGATAGGGCAACTCACGTCGCGGACGCCGATGTTGATGGAGAGCAGCCATATGGAGACAAAGAGGGAGATGCGCATAGACAGAGTCAGTCGGGGGAGGCGGCTCTTGATCACCCCAGCTGTTCATACGCACAGGGATTAGCATATCTATGAACACGCCAATATCGTCGCAAGCTAACGATATGCTCCCTGGCGCGAGGGTCGCACGATCGCAGATTGCAGGAGCGTTGATGCATGATGGGCGCTCCGAATCCCATTCCAAGATCCTGACTCACCGAAGAAGGAGATCACGATCAAGAACATCGCACACGTCGCCCTCGAGCGAGCCGAGCCGTACGGCGCACGCGCCGCGACGTACTTGCCCAGCGTCGAGAACCCGATACCAGTGAGCGCGCCCATCGTGTTGAGCACGCTCAGCTCGAGCTGCTGCGCCAGGCTTTCTTGCACGCCGAAGATGAGGGCCTGGAACGGCAGCACGAGGAAGGCGTAGCGTCCCCCGAGGCGTGCGACCGGCCGGACGACAATCGCGAGACAGCAGAGGAACGTCGAGAGCAGCCGCGCCAGAGGCCGTTTCGCCAGAAACGGTGCGCTGAATCGGCGAACCGCGGTGCATACCGAGGAGCAGCGGGCCTTGAGCTTGTGGGTGTCCAGACACAGCATACCAGTCTTCACAGATGATGCGGTGGTCGAAGGGGCCGGTGCGGGTTTCTCATGGCCAAGGGACCCGGGCATTCGTGCGCGCACTTTCTGTCGTCCGCTGCGTATCCCCGCGCATATATTGTTGTTTTCCGCCCGATCTCGATCATCGACTCGCTCGGGCCTTGATGGAGTAGCAACTAGCGCCCACCATCGTATAACGCCGACATGTTCCGCATCAACTCCTTCTGGTAAGCGGCACTGTTTTCGAAGCCGCCGGCAGTACTTCCGCTCTTCTATGCCCAGGGGAATGCAGATCAGTCCTCTATTTCTTCGTGCGCACGCCCACATTCCAAAACCAGAGGTGAATTTCTTAGGCTATTATATACAATCCTTGCAGCGTCAATAACAATCGCTCATACGTCGTTCACAACATCTCAACAACTAAACACTATAAATACTGCAAGCGACCTGTCGTGCTCCCGCAATATCCAACAAGGTATCGTGCCACCATATCCCGGGTTGAGTCGGGATGTGTCGATTTGGGGTCGTACGAGCTCAAGATGCAGTCAGATGGCCTCATTGAGTATGGTCCAGGGCCACCTGACGACAGCTCGAGTTTGAATGGTGTAAGGACGGCTAATGACACACACAAACACAATACACGATACACGTCAAACTCCTATGCTGCAGTCAGGGGCTGAAACTCCTTGCAGCTTCAAGCGGCATCGTTGCTGTAGTAGTATGACCGCCGGGACGACAAAGCTAGATCAGTACGATGGCGAATGAGGTGAGTTTGAGGCGCTTTCTGAGGCGCTTTCGCCGATGCATCTGACGTCGTTACTGCAAGGTAACGAGGTCATAATGAATACCGATATCACGATATGCTATCGACGGAACCCCCGCGGACATCCTCTGTTCGGGTATCCACCGTCTGCCAGATCAAAGTGCATGGGCTTTCTCGCCTAGGTCTTATGGCGCATCGGAACCGATTAGCATGCCCGCACGAAGACCGCTCAGACAGTGCGCGCACGGTGCCAGCACACGCCTTACCTGATGCTCGGCCCCGAGAACTCCGGGTCAATTGGGGTTTCTCCCCCACACCCATCTGCAGTGCGCGCGGCCTTGAACCCGTGCACCTGCCCCCCGCAGACACTGACGTATGGGAAAAAATGCCGGCGCTCTGGGGTTGGGCTGACCGTTGCAGCTTTCTCCCTGGAGGAAGCGGTCCGGGTTGTGCCTCTTGGGCTCGGGTCAGCTTCGAGGGCCATGCAGCATCTCTCTGACCCTTGGTATCCACACGTGAGCACCATCGTCATACTGCGATGGACTTTGGGCTCCTTGCTGTAATCCATACTCGGAAAGGACCATTTCCGATCGCATGTGAGCGCTAGTCGTTGTTATGGGAGAGACGAGTTTACGCACTCAGCCTGATAACCTCATTGACCATGGTAAGACCACGCTCCTCTTGTCCAGCGGCTCGTGAGCAATCGTGGCTGAGTCAAGGACGATTACTTCCTTACTCAAGGTAAGAAAATAAGTCATACTTTCTAGGTGAATACAGTTAATTTCCGAGCAGAAGCGAGGGCGCAATACACTAACCATACATTCAGATCACTCTTCGAACGTCCTCCATGGTATTTCCGAAGGTGTGTCATACACGCTGCCGAGCAATGGCCTGGCAGAAGAGACGCGGGCTTTCGGGCCTTCGACCGTAGAACCCTGCTAGGAGTGAAGTTGCCATACAAAGCTAAGCAACTACGGCCATACTCGCCGGGCTGAGGGGTGATATCCCCTCTGAGCACTTGTTGTACTTATTATAAACGTGCGCGAAGCCAAAGAAGTAGCAGGGCCTGAGTATCATCAAGCGGTGATCCAAGAGCACTTCTCGCATCACACCTCTACTGTGCATAGTCTTCCCCACCGCGAAGCATCTGGTCTGGCTATCTTCATGACACAAAATCCCGGGCAGTAAGGCGATAAGTCGCAAACGAGGTATCCATTCTCAAGGTGCGTCCATGCCAGTCCACTTGAGCACGGCGTGAAGAGTGTCTTTCCTATATGTGCTCGAGGGCCATGAGGTGTAGGTACTAAGATGTAGCCCAGGTAACCCAGGTACTACACAGCACAGGATCTGACGCGGTGCACGAGCGCCAAAAGATGCAAGCGCGCGGCGCGCCTCAGTTCGTTCCTTGAGAGGCGCCGAAGACACTTCGTAAATCTCCATAGAGAAATCCTTTATCTCCGCCTATAGTCACTTCCGTCTCAAATTCACAAGCTTTTGCTTCCTTCAACGAGATATGCACAGATATCTAGAGCCTGCGCAGGCTGAATTATATTACGTTCTGCTCACAAGAGACTTGCGCGTTAAGCCTATTCCACAGCTGCTATCTCACCAAAACCTCTGCCGTCTTTCCGAACATCTCGCAGCGGCAGAGCAACACTCCGGTGTTACATGCCTTTTGAATGCCTGCAGGAAAACATCCCATGTGCAGCTCAGCCACATGTCGGGTGCTTGTGTCTCTAACGAGTAATGAAGTGTGTTATACGATAGATTCTCTGTCATCACAATGATGATGGGATGTAACAATGATCAAGCGGTGAGTGATCGTCGAGCTCGTGGGCCCATTCAAGACTGTTTACGCAGAACGGAAATCTACCACGCAGTGCCCGCATCAGGTAGTGTTTGTGCTCCATCCACTTCAGACCTCAGAACTGCCTTGGCGATGTGTACGGTCGATTATTGGATCTTGAGAGTACGAGAGCTTTGATTTCCATCATTGCTAGTTCGCCTACAGCGTGCCAAATTTGAGGTGCAGATATCATTGCACGTGGCGGAGAACGCTCAATGTGATCTATCCCAGCTGACGGTGAGCTGTATTTAACTCGGATGCTACTTCACTGTTCTCCTACAGACACTATTCATACTCATCTTGCAGTATGAGTCCCTCGTGGACATACTGTGCCGCCGTCTCCATATTGATCTGTGCAGCCGGCTATACTTTCGCCAAACAACGTTTAAACGCTCGTTTACCTCCTGGTCCAGCACGACTACCGATATTTGGCAACGCGTTGAATGTTCCCTTTCAGTATTAGGGCATTCTATTCTGGTCCTTAACTCAGTGAATGCCATAGAGGAGCTATTCGAGAAGAGGAGCACATTGTACGCCGATCGCCCCCACCTTCCCCTGGCAGGCGAGATGTACGTCTGCCTCCCGTCTTTCTCTGTAAGTATACAATGTTCACTTTGCAACTAGGGTTGGGTTCTCTTCCATACCGGTGTTGGAGCGCTACGGCAGACGTCACAGGGAAGGTCGCAAACTCATCCTCAACACTCTTAGTTGCCATAACCAGATAGATATCCATCGGATACAGTTAAACAAGGTCTCCTTACTACTTTCCAGGCTTATTGGTAGCCCAAACGACTTCCGCTTACATTCCCGGTAAGCTCTTCCGTCATCTACAGCAGGCCATGATCTGAACATCCATTAGGTTTATTGCTGCCATTTTATTCCAAATCACTCACGGACAACAAATTGAGAACTTCGACCACATCTTAGTTAAGCTGGCCGAACAGGTAAATGAGGACTTTTCCCATGTGGTGAGGCCTGGAAGCTTCCTGGTAGATACCATATTTGTGAGCATGTCGACGTCCCATGCATCGAGCTCGTCGTTTAACCTCATGACTGCTTTCGTAGTGCAATACCTCCCGAGTTGGATCCCCGGAATGGGCTTTAAGACTCTGGCCAAGGTGTACAGAGAGCAATTCTTACGCTTGTGCCATGAACCGTACGCCTCTGTGAAGGAACAAGTTGTAAGTCTTTATCGACTAGAAATGAACAATCGCAGTACCATCACTGGGTGCAGGCCAAAGGAACCGCCCCGCCTTTGCTGGCAGCGAGGCTGATTGAGAAAAATAGCGATCCCACACCGGCAGAAGAATGGTTCTATGATACTGCGGTAATGCAGTTTTACGCAGGTATGCTTATCCTTGTTCGAATACAACGCTGCTTATCCGTTGCTCTAGCGGGGGCAGACACAGTAAGATAGAGCACTTTAGTCGAATTTGAGTCAAGGCTAAAAATGCACTCCAGACTGTCTCTGCCCTTGAAACGTTCTACCTAATCATGAGTTTGTATCCAGAATTCCAGAAGAAGGCACAGGCGGAATTGGATGGCGTTGTCCAGCCGGGCTGCCTGCTAGAGTTCAATGATCGAGCGAACCTGCCACACTTCGACGCAGTGCTGAAAGAGATTTATCGGTGGAATCCTACAGTACCGATCGGTAAGAAGGCAGTGCTCTCATCGCGTCTTCTTCGGACACTCATCGCGTGCCTTTTATAGCCATACCCCATCGGGTCACGCAAGACGATGTCTACAACGGATTCATACTCCGGCTGGCGCTACGATGATTGCGAATACCTGGTACGCATGTTTCCCAATGTCAGCACGCTTGCTGATATCGAACTTAGGGCTGTGCTTCATGACCCCTCGCTGTATCCAGACCCATTGCGAGTCAATCGGGAGAGATATCTGAAATATAAAGGCAGATGGAACCCTGATCCTCGGAGATTCGCCTTTGGTTACGGGCGACGGTGAGATTGCGCAGTGATCTGCACAAATACACCAGTGACTGACAGTCGATCAGAGTCTGTCCGGGGAAGGTCATTGCGGAAGACTCGATATTCATATTCGTCGCTTGCGCGCTAGCCACGTTAGACATCAGCAAGGCAGTGGGTCCCGATGGACTGCCCATTGAGTCCGATGTGCAGTACACAGGAGGCACTGTCAGGTGAGCGACGCCTGGTAACGATAGCTGTACTGGCTGAAGTTGTTCTCGCAGTCACTCCGGCCCTTCAATGCACCATTAAACCTCGTTCAGCGGGGTCAGCGCGTCTCATCTAGAGTGCGGCAATGCATGTGGATTATATGGACTAACCACCCGATATCTTGCTGCATATAAAAGCATTATTCACCAAATTTGCGCATGTGCTGTTTGGAATATGCAAGATGCGCTGTAATCGGCCATATATACTACAGTTTAGACTACATAGCTTCGCGACCTTGCTGGCAGAAGACAGTCATGATACAGATGGGGCACAGTGATCCGCGAGAGACGCAGAGGTTCAATTGACGTTTGCCATCGTCAGCGACCCGAGGTCAGAACTTGAAGAGGCCAGAACTTGAACATCGTCATTTTGCGGATACGGAAAGGGCGACCGACTCCAGCCTGATATCGACTGTTTCATGTCGGAACCATTACGAGAGATTGACTACTATGTGGCAGTGGCGTCGTGCGTCTTACCACGTCTCAGCACATGCCCCGGCCTGCTGAGTGCGACGTGAAAGCGACTGACGTCGTACGCTCTAGAGTGTACAATGTCGGCATTGAAGGATACGAGTGTAAGTAACAATCACTAAGTTCACTAGACTAGGAACTCTGCACAAGCACATCATCAAGGCTACTGCGGCCTACTCGCTACTTGTTGCAAATGACGCTCGTGTTTGATTGTCTACATTATTTATTTGAAATTATAAGCGTGACGTCGTGCACAACTAACGGACTCATCCCGTGCTTGATACACTTTCGTAAAAACGAGAGCTGGAACCCGTGGTGGGATCAATGACTTCTACGACCCGCTGATTGTCCCCGTTGATACGTATCCGCGTCCAGTGCGTCCGGTCTGGATTCGGCCAACGGTCATCAAGGCCGACTGCAAACAACTCTACCGACAGAACGCTTTCGGCGACGAGCCGGGGTAACGAACGCTATCTCTCTGGGTCCATGGCAACCTGCAATCAAGTCTCATCTATAGCACAGAACCTAGTATTTGCATGGATCTTCAGGTAGGCGATATGAGCCGGACGAAGGAAACATAACATATTCTCCTGCAACATCTACATGTCAGACACTTGTATTACAAACATAAATATGACATACCGTCCGTTGAATGAGTGTCACTTGTCTCGGATTTCTTAAGGGTAGATCCATCGATTTCACTTCAAGAGCACGGAGCCTCGGTAAGTTGCCAAGTAACGTTCCCCAGAACGAGGGCATACATATCCCTATGGTGAACGAGAGCCGGACAGGTGACAGCCTCTGTACCCTCGGCAGATCACATCCACCATAGACTAGACTTATGTCCAAATGGTGAACTTGGCATAGGGTCGACCATGGTCTACGGTCATCAATACACAATGGGTCGAGAGTAGACCACCATGTGTGTTCTTCACCGACTCGATGAGGTGTGCCGCAGAAATACATGTATAATTCCCGACCATTCGGAGATGTACGCACTAGTCGGGGCACATCTCGGCAGTGGTAGAGGACAAGCCTGTTAATAGACGGTATGACGGGATTTCGGCTCCTTTGTGACCCTGAGCTCCATCCCTCCTCCCGAAAATTAGCCTCGCTGATCCCTAGTGTTTGAAGGTTGCTCAGGCGTGTCAAAACTTCGAAGACACCCATATGTATTCATACCGTGACATTCTCATCGAAAGCTTCCTGAGCTTGATATTCACCTGATTGAGCATTGGGAGTGCGTGATGGGTCAGCGAGCCCCCCAACGATAGCTCGGACAGGCTGGAGAGAGACGCCACTCCGGATCCGATGCGAGTTTGTTGATGAAATAGCTCGTTGTCTCGCGGAAGTTCGAGAGATCGTAAATTCGTTGTCTACTCGAGAATATCCACCATACAGGAGAATATATGCATACGGCTCATGGGGCAAGACAGCAGTATGAACCTTGGAAATCCGAGTGTCCGGACCCACCGCAAGGAATGAGTAGGCACTTCCTTGAGCATATGCGCGTGGAAACGCAAGACTCGATCGAAGCTATAAAAGCTGACTGCTGAAAGAACCTGGCGCATGGCGATGCTACGAATACCTCGCACCGTGCACGAAAGCTTAAGTGCGTCATTCTGCGAGAGGAATGAGACAATAGCCAGGAGAATATCGTCGTTGAGTGTCAAGAGGGAACGTCCGCTGGCCACTGTCGCCGGTTTCTTGTTTGCCCTAGGTTGGCCCTATGAGTCCGTTTCGTATGTTCACATCATAAGCTCACCAACATTGAGATAGAGAAAGAGCCATACCCCAGGAGTGTATGACGGTCAACGCAAGAAGTCGCGTACTGTGGCGGATACTTGGACCGTATGTGATTGTGAACAACCTGTGGCTGTAGCTATCACGCCCAAAGTGGCGAATTGCGGCGTTTGCCGAACGCGATCACAGCGTTGTCTCGTCACTACTAACGCGACTCTTTCCACGTTGGCGTGGACGTACTTATCGGTTTCTCCTTCTCAAATCATGATGATAAGCCTATACGAATATTGCACCTATTCATAGGCAAGAAGAAGACTTCAACGCTAATAGGCTCTGAGATGGCAGTGGCCATGAATGCCATCAACTGGACAACGGCCTCGCGTGCCACTCACCACCAAGAGAGCGCCAACTAGACACTAGACATACCGCATGCAACCGGTCGTGCACTCAAGCGGTCTAACGCGGCATTTTGCCAACGACATGCTCCGGATCGGATTGAGTCGGGGGGGGGGGGGTGGGGGGTGGGGGTATTGACTCAGATTTATGGACAGGCGCCGTTGAACATGAGGAGCGTGTGTCGAAGCAAAATAATACACAAAAGGTTATATCTTCGTATTCGAGGCCATCATCATAGGTCAACCAAGGGTACCACTACCTGCTCTCGTTTGAGAGTTGAGTCGTTCTTTACCTTGGGAAGTAAAGGAACGTAACGAGTCTTCTGGAACTCCAGCCCTTTGCTACCAAAGTACCGTCCACTCTCGAAGTTCCAGCAGTCGTTTGTACGGGGCCATATCGCCAGCGCGAGAACATACTCCTCGAGCTCCTTGTCGACCGTGGGACCGAACGACGGCAGTCTCTTCATACCATCTAAGAACTTGATTTCGACGTCTTCGTGGTAATTTACCACCCATGCTATTGCACCTTCCAGGTCGGTGTTGAATTGTTGCATGACCACGGTGAGGATGTTGTGGCGGTCATCTCCCGTGGCTTGTTCTTTGTTATACGATGCGAGATCCTAAAAGATGCTTAGCGTAAGACCTCGCCATGTTAGGGCAAAGTCCTGCTCACGTTGTCCAAAATGATTAATTCCGCAATGTAGTACGACAATTCCGTGACAACTGGATGGTAAAATGCCTCGTCTGGGAGATTAAGTCCCAGCTCGGCTGGGACGTACGACGGTCGCGCGCCAATGTTCTCCTTCCTGTTACTCAAGTAGCTCTCGACAGTACGGACGTGATCACTGTCACGATCAGAAGCCTGTTCGACGACGGAGTTGAGATAGTCGGTGAATGCTTCGATGAAATGTTTCTGAGAGCTCGGAGTGGCGGTCTTGATGGCCCTCTCCCAGAACCTGTGGTGCAAATCAACTGTCGATACTGTACACGTGTTCAATGTTCGTGACATGCACATACTGTCTTGTCACCTCGCCGAGGAGAATCTCTCCATCTGGACGGGGTTTGTGTGGATAATTCATCGCGTCTATGACGATGTCGACCATCTCACGGACGATTGGGGCGCTCTCGACATCTGTGTACTCGTCAACGACGAAGAACACATTCATCAAGTCGCAGCCGGTGCGCAGATGTTCTAGAAGGGCGGTCAAGACTCGAACAGCGTCTCGCTTCGTGGTTGCGTAGCGCACCCTTGGAGGCCCATGGATATGCGAGAGAGGCAAGTCTTCCTGCACGTAGTAATTAGTCGATTGCCAGAGAGGCGGTGAAGTACACATACCAAAGTCGCACTTGTCGAAGGCATGCTGGGACGTTTCGGTGAAGGGCTTAAATTCTTTGAACCAGGCATCCGACTGGGCCTTCACCTCTTCATAGTGGGGGTTGATGTATCTTGGCCAGGGCCAATTAGCCATTGTCTCCGGGAGATGAATCATCTGAGGCTTGTCTGACATAGTGCGTGAGTGTGAGGTAAGGGGATGGTGAAGAGACAACGAGTCCTCGGCCCTCTGATTTTATAATCAATGCAAAACTCGAACACTTTGAAATAACCAAAATGCAAGCAACTTAGTAAATCTCACTCGACTCAAATCAAAATCCATAACGATTGGCGACGCCTCGAAACAAGACAGCAAGGAGGTACTATGATTGGCCAGGGTTGGCTGTGACGCTGGGGAATTCAGCAGTGACACTGTGATATTCATGACAGATACAGACCGCTTGGTTACCGGTTCACAATGTTGACGAATTTACACCAAGGAGCATTTGTCTAGTGCGACGGGGTCCTCGAACCGCATATCTGCGGGAAGAGCAAATTTGCCGCTTCTCTGCCATGGCGCGCACTTCGCGATACTCAACTAATCTCCATAGCTTCTCAACAAGGTTGTTCAGTACCATCATACCGGATTATCAAAGAGTGTTCGGATGGAAGCAGCAAGTAACTTACCCTAGACCATCTATGGGCACCTTTATCTAAGTTCAGCGAATGTGAATGACATCGAATCGCGGAGTACCTGCTGGTGTGTCTTTACCCATCAGCCATGGGCGTTTATCAAGTACGAGCGTAACGCTGTAGAGATGCTTTGCTACATGACGGCACCTTGCATTGGGCGCGTACACCGTATGACAATTTGGACAGTTGTGTCCATATACTGCCGCTGATGCCATGCTAGATGTTCCACGCAGCGATATCGGCGCTCTGAAACGGGATATCGTAAATTCCTGTGATTGAGACCGCAAGGTGCACGAAAAACCAAACAGGGACCTACTCATCTTCACCAATTGAAACACGCAACACCGTATCAGAGTTCTGTGATTCTGACGTAAATCATAGAATTTCGCCCTGACCCATCAGGAATGGAGAAAATCAGACGCATCCACGCGTCCTTGCAAAGATAGAATGCAACAACGCAGTAAAGCCATGCCTGTACTAGCCAGACTGCCCGAGAATAGAACTATACCGACTTCCTCGGCCAACTCGCGCACAACTTCAAAGTTCAGGGTGCACGAGTCAAGGTTGCTTGCGTGACGTGTCGTTGATTGCTTCTGGATCAAGGACGTGTCCCAGGAGTGATATCCAGGCTGGATATCCCCTGCGGCGGCGGCAGCGGCGTCTTGTCACAAAAGTATACCGGGTCAATGGCGCGTACTCTGGTGCAGGTACGAGCGGCGCCAGAAGCAGTTGACATTGCCCTCATGAATCTGATCCATGCCCACCTGCTGGCTGTACAAATTAGAGTTATTCGAAGATGAAAAGCGGTGGCAAACTGTAAGGTTTGTTGAGCCCGGCCCTCAGTCGCCATGTGTCAGGAGCCAAGACCCAATCTATGGTGAGTATCAAATCATACAGTGTGACGACGAGGATAAGAGGGAAGCGGAAAAGCCCTAACCGTAAGCTCCCTGCAATATCAAAAGTTAAGGTTAAGGGCTGTAGATCTGGGTAGCTGTAGGCGCAATCATGTAATGTAATCAATCCGGGACAAGGAGGGTGTTGATTCGTGAGTCGTTTTAGCGGATACATCAAGAATTGTGACTGCTATACTACAAGGCCATCACAAAGATCGGACAAAGTGCTTCGTGAAACATGCATCCCTGTGAACGTCCCCCGGGCCCCGCTCATATATCCACTGTCTGCCGTATCAAAGCGACTGAATTTGTCCGCCTGGGTGTGATGACGCACTTGAACGGCTTGGGATGCCTGTACGCAGACAGGTTAGACAGTATCTTCACAACGCCAGTGAGCAAGCTACCTGATGCTATGCTCCGAGAACTCTAGGTCAATGGGGATTTTTTCTCCCTTGTCATTCACAGCTGGCGTGATCTTAAACGCATAGAACATGGAAGCAATCGTAATCCAGAGGTGGTTTTCGGCGAGGTCCTTTCCCGGGCAAATCCTGCCATGTGGGAAATGAGTATAGCAAAGTGGCACATAGATGCTCCGCATACCGTCTACCGAAACCAAATGCCGGTCCTCTGGGGTCGGGCTGAGGGTTGCGGCCTTCTCCGTGAAGGAAGCGGTCCGGATTGAACCTCTCAGGCTCGGGGTAGACTTGAGGGTCATGCAGCATTGCCCTTGTGTTTGATGAGGCTCATAGCATGCTACGTCCGATTAGAGAGAAACTTACCATGCGTTAGCGATGATCATGGTGTTGGCAGGAATGTAGTAACTATTATAGTAATCGTCCTGAGACACCCGATGTGGTACCCCTAAGAAAACAGTCAGCAGCGTGTAGCAATGACTGAGTCATGCATAACTTACCCACTGGAGTCGCCACCCCCCAGCTGTATCACGAAAGCTATAATCAACAAATGTCACAGCACAACAGGAAATGACAGTACCGGATCGATTCAGTAATAATACACTGCATATAGAGAAGCTTTTCACGGTCATCAAATGTAGGCAGACGATCTTTGCCGATAATGCTGTCCATTTCGGCCTGGGCCCGTGCTTGTATCACGGGGTCAGCAACGAGGGCAATCATGGCCGTCATCAACGCCGACATGGTCTGGAGAGCGTCAAGACGTGAGACTCGCGGACACACAGTGCATCGCGTACGGTATCAAAGCCAGCTGCAATTCAGCGGTCCAATCAGTCGGATGCTAGTGGAGGTGGAGAAAGAGGTGTCGTACCGGAATACGTAATCGCAGCAGTGCTTCTCACACCTTCGTCATCTTCACCTTTGGTCTCCTCCAGTAATGCCGTAGTATAGCACGACACAGCCGTTCCCTTGGCCTAGTGGGACATGTGCTGAATCCGTGTCTTTTCAATAGTGAAGAAAGTCGACCACTCACTAGCCTCTCCTTCGCGTAATCGAAGGGCTTGTGAAGGAAGTCATGCAAGTCTTCCCGTGTTCCTGGAGGCAGATGCTTGATGCTTGCCCCAGGAAACCAGTCCGGAAGGTGCCTTACTGATTAATGTACTGCATCAGAAGGGAAACATGTGTCATATAGCTATGAAACATACTCCAGGGCACGAAGTCGACGATGTGAGCACCTATGGCTCCGGCAGCCTCAATCGTCAAGACACCCTTCTCTGCAATGCGTATGAAGGAGTCGTCTGATGATGTGACCTCGTGCCCGTATGTGAGCATCATCGTTACGCCGCCCGCGAGCCTCCCGATTTATGTCAGTGGTATGCAGAGAGTATAACCCTCGACGAACCTACCTCTTCATGTGAGCGGCATAGTGTTCCGAATCGTCTAAAAGGTCGTTTAACAGCCGGTGTACCTCCTTCAGTTCGACATTGTAGTACTTCGGCAGGTTCTGTTTATGAAAGAACTGCTGCAGATATTTACGGTGGCGTTTGTACTTCTCGCCATAGTCCATGCTTGGAAGGGACCATTTCTATTGAGATGTGAGCACTGGCTACTGTTATGGACAAGTATACATACCCAGCCTATCACTTCATTTGCCATGGCGAAGAATGGTCGATAGGAATATATTGCACTCCTCTTGTCCAGCAACTCGTGAGCGATTGTGGCCGAGTTGAGGACGATCACCTCTCTGCCCAAAGTGTGAAAATAGATCATATCACCTGGGTAGATACAATCAATGCCAGAGCAGGAGAAAGGTAGTTATATGCAAACCATATCTTTCGGACCACTTTGCGAACGTCCTCCATGGTGCTTCTGAAGGCACATCATACAGATTGCCGATCAGTGGATATGGCTGTGGACCTGGCGGGAGACTACGTTTCCTGGCCTTCGAGCGATACCACAGAGCGTAGGAGACAGCTAGGAGAGAAGCTACAACATAGAGCTGAATAGTGGCGGCCATAGTAGGTTGAGGGGAAATGCTGACATCCTGTTCAGACACATATTATAGATATGTGTGGACTGGTGCGAATCCGGATATGCTGCAGCACCCGAAAGTTTTCGGGTGGGTATTGTCAATATTGTTCAACAGTCACGGTCTGTTCAGGTGATCTCCACGATGTTGAATTTACGGCTGAGGCACTGGGAGATTATCCCAAATTGCATCCGAGTGCGGGGTCCACTTGAACACGATTTGGAAATTGCCCTCACATCTCTCATGTGCGCTCTAGGGCCCTGAGGGTTAGGTACTAGGATGTAGTCGTAATCCAGTTGCCACAGCATCAAGGCGCGGGTGTGTACTAGCGCCAAACACGCAAGCGCGCGTCGATTGTGGTGCTCGCAGCATTTGAAAATCACCCAACTGTCACAGATACAGCTACATATTCTCCCGCTTTCTTCTACCCTGCGCCGCATGAATGGACGCTTTCCCGCAGGGGTTTGAACACGATTGCAGAATAGAACTGACCTCTAAATCTTTTCGGCAACGCGGCTGATCTGACTGATTTCGAAAATAACTGTTGCTGTGTTCAACGCCGAAGAGTCTGGATTGTCACGTTTGCATCGCATCTAGAGAAGGTTCCAGACCAGATCGAGCGTTGTACACGTTGTTTTCGGGCTCCGCTCGTTCCCCGTTGGCTCAAACACGATCGCTCTGCTTACCTCATCCATTCCCGCCCTCGTTGGTCATTTGTTGACAACCTGTTGGTAACGGGCGCCCTATGGGCGCCTTTCTTCTGCCAAACGGCACGGACCGATACAGCGGGTCTGTTTCAAGTCTGGTTTGCAAACCGTCCAGATCCCGCGGGAAGGCATCCAGTGTACTATCGCCGCCCATCATCCAGCCTCAATATCACTGTGTCTTACTTCTGATTCAAACAGACAATGGTTCCATCTGTTGTTTCTCCCGTATGTGCTGGCATTACGTATTTCCTGTCCTTCTGCGTTTACTATCACTCGGCCATTTCATTTGAATACAGTCGCCTAAAAACGGGGCACCTCCGAAATATCGCAGATCAGAACGAGGGCATCTTTGGGCAAGCGTAGCATGATCACGTCGACGGACCACTGATACGTTGTACGCGAACTCCGATTGTGCTTCGCGAAGACAATGTGAAATCATACTGGAGACATGCTTATAGGGCGGCTGACGGTTCATTACATTGTGTCCAGCATGACAGGGCCAAGCTGATCGGGTGTGAAATCTCCAGGAACGCACCAGACTCGACGTTGCCATACTATTGTGCTCGATGTAAACTCAACACGGCACTCGGACCATCCACACTGCTTCCTTTTAAGAACAATATTGTTCAGAGACGCTGTTGACCGCTTTTGCAATGCTGCCCTCAGCACCAACTCTCGCCACTACAGCCCTCGTCGTTCTCCTTTTGGCCGTATACTTCGTGTCTCACCACAGTATACATAGACTCCCTCCCGGACCCCGGGGTTTACCGCTGCTAGGGAATGTATTTCAGGTTCCTAGTAAAATGCCCTGGCTCAAATTCGCAGAATGGAAAGCTGTATATGGTGCGTCTGTGGCATCGGCGCATCGTTTTCACTGTTCTCATTCAAGTGAAGGCCCAATTTTCTCGCTGAACATGGCTGGACAGATAATCGTGGTGCTAAACACCCACAAGGTCACAGCTGATTTGTTAGGAAAGTTTCATAAGACGGCTACTGATTGCAGATCTATATTTCACTCACCAACTACCAACTATAGACCGCCGCTCTACTATCTATAGCGACCGCCCGCGATTCATCATGGCTAGTGAAATCCTTACAGGGGGCATATTCATGATTTTTGCAAATTGCGGCGAAGTGTCCGTTCTGTACGACCTCCACAATTGTTTAAAACACTAAGTCACCCACTCTGCAGATGGCGTAAAATGCGTCGTGTTGCTCATGAAGAGTTTAATCCACGAGCGGCGGAAAAGTACCGCGCAATGCAGCAGAGAGGCGCGGCGCTGACAATACTGGACATTCTGCAGGATCCTTCGTCTTGGGAGGACTGCTTGAAGCAGTATGACATTTCAGTAACTCTACAATCGGACAGTCTAAAGCAGCCTGAATGCCAGGGGCACTGCTGCCAGTATCCTCACCGCAGTGTATGGATGGCCACGAATCACTTACAAGGATAAATCGGTCGTGACGAGGATTCACGCGCACACTGCTCGTATAGCTGCCGCTGTTGTGCCGGGTGCATATCTGGTCGAGCTTTTTCCTGCCTTGAACTATCCCCTGTGTGCCTTGCAAAGTGGAAGCGCGAAGGGCTGGAGTGGCACGAACAAGAAACCCGCATGTTTCAAGCCTTCAATGCTAAAGTTCGCGAGAAGAAGGTGCATATAAGCAAGCCATAAGTATTGCGACGTTGACGCATATAACACTTTCGTAGACCGGTGCCGCCGGAACACATTGTTTCGTGGATTCTCTCAATACAAATCAGCGGTATCATGGACTTTCGGAAAAGGAGTCTGCATGGCTGGCTGGTATCATGTTGTGCGTCAGCTCCGAATTATCATCCGATACGATCTCTCAGTCCTTTGTGTAGTTCCGCAGGTGCCGAAACCGTTAGTAGCAGCTCGGTTCACCCATTGATTTTGAGGCTGAACTATGTGATATAGATATCTGCCTCTCTGGCAAACGTTGTACTGGCGTTGACATTACATCCTGAGGTCATGCACAAGGCGCAAGCTGAGATCGATGCGGTAGTCGGTCGAGAATGTCTCCCAACGTTCGCGCATCAAAGCGAGCTCCCATATTTACGAGCGTTGATAAAGGAGACATTACGTTGGCGGCCTACGGGACCTGTCGGTGTGTCTCGCTATCGCTATCTCACAGCAAGGAGCTGACGCCCGTACTCTCAGCTGTGCCTCGACGGACTACTCAAGTATTATCTCTGATACTGACTTCATGGGATTCGCTCATGCTTTACCAACAGGATGACTGGTATGATGGATATTACATTCCAAAAGGTGTAAATGCTTCTGAATAGCTGACCTTCCGATTGGCTTACCTTTCATCAACATAGGGACGACAGTCATACCCAATGTCTGGTATGTATCCTTAGACATAAATCTTATTCTGCCATCCGACTTTGTCTTCACAGGGCTATGAACAGGCTCGTCACTCGGTGGTTCGACATGCTATCCCCTCATATTTGCTCCACAGAGACCCGGACGTCTTTCCTAGTCCGGAAGATTTCATCCCTGAACGATTCCTCGACGAGACTGGTGTGTTCGACGTCATCCCTCCTGATACGCATGGGATGGGTCATGTGAACTTCGGATTCGGCCGCAGGTTCGTGTATGCCGGATTCCTCATGCCAACAGGAGTGTTCACTACTCATTGCAGAATCTGTGCGGGGCTCCATTTTGCCAATCAAGAGCTGTTCATCCAGGTCGCAATGCTATTATGGGCCTTCAATTTCGAAACGCCACTAGATAATGATGGAGTGCCCCTCGCACCGCCCAAAGGCGAGTATATTGACGCAGGGATCGTGGTGTGAGTCTGGCTTTCGGCGGTACGGTCACTCGTACTGAAACATAAATGATTCTATTCCAGGGTGCCTGCTCCCTTTGAATGTAAGCTTACTATGAGACGCACCGATATTGCAACTATGATAATGCGAGAGCTGGAGGGTTGATGTGGTTCTCAAGTGTCATAGAATAGACTATCACTGAGATGTTTATCTCAATGTCCATTGTACAGAAGTACCGAGGATATCCGATTGAAATTCATAGTGTGCCATAACCTTCCGGGGCATGAACATGGAAGTGTGATGCATGCAAAATATTATGGATTTGAAGCCTCTTTGATGTTGGGTACAGATCAAATATTGCTTACGGAATCAGCCAAAGTCTCATTAGCGCCAGTTGACACTTGCCAGTTGTATCTCTGCTGTCATCATACCGAAGCTTGTTCAATATTCATTGCGCATTGAAAGGAAGAACTTGTACCCATACAATCATTTCGAGTTGTATGAAGTGATACTACTTATACAGATTGATTCATGCCACTTGTGCAACCAACAAGAAGCCATATGAGAGCTGGGTGTCTAGTCTGCAGAGGGAAGAACAGGCGGTAGCAAGGGCTGCAGATCATACGTCGCATACGACGTCAACAAGAACGGATACGTCCCATACTCTCCCTGCAGCAAACAGTCAGACAGCGACCGCGAAGATGGCACCAGCAGACGTACAATGACATTGTTCGGGAAGCCCTTGTCGAACGGAAGGATGCCATTCAGGTACTGGATCTGCTTCTCGCTCAGCCGCACACTCAGCGCCTCGATGTTCGCCTGCAGATGCTCGACCTTGCGTCCACCCACGATCGGGAAGACGAATGGCGCCTTGTGCATCGTGTACGCGATCGCGACTGTGCACATACACACGCGTCAATGCGGCCGTCCACATGGATCCGGGGCAGCTTCGCTCACCAGCCTGGACATGCTCCGTGCCCACCTCCTTGGCGACAACAGAGAGCGCATCACACATCTTCTTCTCGTTCGGCGTCCGCTCCCAACCGCTCAGCGCAGTCCGCCCTTTCTCGCCAGTCTGTCGACGACGCTCTTCTTCCTCGTCAGACCGGATGTGGCCTCCGCCGAGCACATTCCAAAGCGTGAGTGCAATCCCTGCCAAGCAAGTCCGA
>NW_020169834.1:303178-317722 GCF_002117355.1 Postia placenta MAD-698-R-SB12 | reverse complement strand
ATAATGCGCTATGCACGATGCACGATGCACGTACTAGTTGCTCGCAGTGTCAATGAAATTTCCGCCAGCATCAAAGTATGCGTCCAGGAGCTTGAACGACGACTCCTTGTCCATCGCACCAAATCCACGCTCGGCCCACTTGACACCGATGCTCATCCCTCCAAGCACCAGTGGCGACACATGGATAGCGGCGCGTGGGGCAAGCTGGCGATACCGGCCGAGCTTGGTGGGCGGAGTCGCTGCGGGAGAGAAGAACGGCATTGTGAACGGGTTGGCTGACGATGGCTGGCGATTGGTCGCCTTGGTTGGGATGTCCAGAGGTACACTGAGGGGCGCGCAGCTGTAGATTACGAACGGACGCCCAGTCCCGTTCTGCTTCTCAGTAACCTGATGCGCATGAGGGTCTCAGCTCGGGGTCCCTACGTCTGTGGATTGGGTTTGCACGCACACATATCACGGTCGTTCTCGTTGAGTGCACCCGTGATGATCGGGGGCAACCTCATTTGAACTTCGGGTCTACGACGGTATCTGGTGAATGTCGGACCCTGAGAAGGGCGCATTGCCGCAATCGAACATCCTGATCTTCTAGTATCATTCAGTGTTACTTCTGGCCGTCCTCCTGTACTGCAACAGTAACTTACCACACACTCCGGTCGAGCGTGGAGATTGGTCGCGCCCGTGGCCAGGGTCTGTTCCGGCGGTGAAACAGAGCTTAACCACGGCTGCTGTGCCTAATCATGGCATCGCACGCTCGACCTATCCAGGAAACGGTGTGCCAACCTTGTCCCTGCATCTTCTGATCGGGTGAGCGCCGTCGGATGTGCTTGATATGGGGCCCCGCTTCGAGCAGGCTGCAGATGTGCAGGCCATCGCAAACGCACTGGACCACTCGAGGCGCCGAAATGCAGACGCAGTTGCGGCCATATGCCTCGCGAGACGCCGCGGCCCGGGTGCACCCCAAGTGCTTATTGCCAACAGCGTATATTTTCTGATTACTCAGGGTGCATCCACACGCTGCATCAGGCAACGAGATGTTCGTCAAACTTGCCAGCGCTGCCCAAATACGTACGCATTATCAGGCTCCTTCCCGCCGCTGTGGGAGTTATAGGGGACTTCATCCGAATAGCGTACTCAATGTTTTATCTTGTGTATCCGAGAATAGAAGTCTTACCACAGATCATGTGCCGTCCAATCACGTGCATATCATGTGACATCCCATTTGAACCTTAATCCCCTATAGGGAGTTTTGGGGGTTTAAGGTTGGGATTCGGAGCTTGATCTTGCCTCGGATGTAGCCGGATTGTCAAGTGTGGCGGATGGGTTTGCAGGACTTAGCTTGCGTCAAATTTGTCGGATTGAGCCCCTATAACTCCCACAGCGGCGGGAAGGAGCCTGACGCATTATGGGCTTATGCTCCGGGTTTTGGTATTTCGCCCTACCCTTCGGATATTTCCGTATGTCGATCAAACCTTATATGTTCGCATTCTTCCTCTAGCGCATCATTGGCTCTCAACGTCGCGTGCAATAACTCGCGTGGAATAACTTATAATTTCGTGCATATATTCACATCATTCAACGCAACGATTAGCGTGTGGTCAAAGCTCGGTCTCGCAGTGATTACGATATTACACTCAGTCAAAGTACGTTCCGCCATCAATCGCCCATGTTTGGCCTAGCACAACGCACCATGAGCACTGTCTCTGAACTCGGAATATGACTTTGCGGCACACCTGTAACGTATCCCGCTTCCTCGCTCGCCCAATATGAGACAAGGCCAGCAACCTCCTCTGGGGTGCCCTGAGTGGGAAGGGCAGAACGATCTAGCCCTGTCATAATATGGGACAAGCTAGCAATTTCGAGAGCAGTATTGCTCACCTAGTTTGGCAATGACATCGTCCACTGCACAGGTAAAGCATCAGCCATGAGGTATGCGACCGGGGAGCGACGCGTACGCATAGGAGTAGTAATGAAACCAGGCGCATACGCGTTCACAGTGATTTTGTGTTGCTTGAGTTCCGCGGCTACAGCGGCGACCTCAGAATTTCTGCTACAGATCATCTGGTGCATCATACTGCTTACCGGACGCTTGAACTAGGCCTCTAACAGCAAACTTACTAGCGCAGTATGCACCTACATTAGCAGCACCTGAAATACTTTGAGTTCAGGATAGCGAGTACGTAGCACGGCTAACAATCTCACCTTGCTTTCCAGCAAGTGATGAGGCAACTACGAGTGCTAATCAGCACGCGCCATACGCCGTATGGGAGGTCGAGCGTATCCTACCGATGATCCTACCGCCTTTTCCTTGCTTGACCATCATGTTGGCGGCATGCTTGATGCAGAGGAACGCGCTCTTCGCATTGACATCCATGACTCTCTGCCAAGTCTCTACCGGGGCTGACCGTCATTAATGTGAGTACGCAAGACTTGGTGTAGCCAAGAGGACATATTCACTTGTCAGTATGCTTTCTGCTTCGAAGATACCGGCATTGGCTACCACCTGCAGACATCCATTATTGCGCTCTTTAAAGACATATGGATTGACATACAACGTCGAGGGATCCGAGTTCGGAGACGGTTTGGTCTACTAGTGCGACAACAGCTTCCTCGGAGGATACATCACCATACACGGCGACAGAGTTGCGTCGGTAGCCCCGAATCTCATTGACCAGTTGCTCAACGTCTGCGGCTTTGTGCTCCAGGTCGCTCACAGCAACATCGAGCCCGTCCCTCGCGAGACGCAGTGCGGCGGCGCGCCCAATGCCCTGCGCTGCACCGGTGACGAGAGCTGCACGGCGAGACGACATGACTTGGATAATGGAACGTTCAGGATATCGGAGTTTTCCCCTGTTCAACAGAGCCGTAGGAAGCCCACTCCGTCGCTCTCAGCCTGTCCGACCCTCGAACACAAGGCACGTGTGCGTCAAATGTTGTAACGCATGTTGCACAGAGCCGCCATGCAATTTCCATACCCAACGAACCGCAGCAAGGTTCTGTCAAAGATTCTAGGCTCTTTGACAGTCGCCGTTGGATAGTAGGCCCTACGAGGGTCCCAGTCCGACGTGCAATTCTGCACACCTCACCGGCGACCGCCGGTGTAGTGATGATACCCTTAATACGCACGGGAACCCCAAAGTTGCAGCTCACGCCAGATCTGATGGAAATCTCGACCCAATCCCTCGGGCAGGCGCGTCTCTTGAGCGTTCAAAACCTTCCCGACCCCTGGCACCGACGCGCAAGGTAAGTCCATACGATAGCATGATATTATCCATTTGAGGATGAGATGCGATGTGCGTGACCGTACTACGAGTTTATAGACATGCTCCCTGAAGGCCTAACCCGTCAAGCAGCTGTCCTCGACTCACATGTCTGCCGCAGAAGGTAGTAACGTATTCTCATCCTGGCATTCTATAGGCATCGTAGTTCTGCTCGCGGTGCTGTATTGGGCTGCGCATATTGTGCTTTCGCAGAGAAATTCAGTATGTCCCACATTCCACCGAATCAAATCCTCTCGTTCAACAGTATCAGGCAATCCCGGCTGTCGGGCCACAATGGCTCAAGGGACTCACCGTAGTCACCAGGCATCGTGAACAGCTTTTGTGGGCTTGTAGCCAGGTATTCCCACTGCAATCTTTGAGACAGTAGCACAGCTCACCTTCCCCAAGTATCCTGATAGACTCATCCGCATTCCTATATTTCCCTTCGGCGGGGCCGTAGTCGCCAATGGCTCCAAGCTCATCAATGAGATCAGGACGGGCCCGGATGATACGTTCTCTCCGAAGGGTGCTGTCGAAAAGGCAAGCGTCGAGGCCGCTTACTGACCAAGATTTTGATCATGTGTCCTAGTTCATCCAGTCCGCATACACGACTGGTTCGATAGTGGCCGAGACGGCGCTTCATAAGCCCATCATCCGCAACCAGTTCACGCGTAACGCAGACTCCGTCTTTCTCGATCTCATGGATGAGATCGTGTTTGCGTTTGACAATGTTCTTCACCTGCCAGAGAGTCAAGGTAAGACATCTTCCAAATCTCCTTGTACGTTCACGCTTCATCCGTCACCAGAGTGGGTCTCATTTCCAGCTCTCGATACCTTTGTGCAGGTACTCGCTGGATGCACAAACAGAGTCTTTGTTGGCCTTCCTCTATGTGCGTTGTTTTCGTCCGCTTCTGAAGCTATTGACGAGCAAGGAGACAGGCAGGAACAGGGAGTATCAGCAGATCGTCACTAACTACGCGACCCAGGTCGTCAAATCCGCATACATCATCAACATGTTTCCAGACTGGTGTCATCCGTGCGTGCCCCGACACTGTCGTTTGGTAGCCGAGAATCGCTGATTACCGCGTACCGGCAGAGTCATAGGCCGACTCGTGACAAGGCCACAGAAATACGTCGAGAAGCTCATCGGCATCCTCGGGCCCACCATCGACGAGCGCTGGAAGAGCTATAGAGTATACGGCAAGGAATGGGTGGACAAGCCCGTGGGCGCTCTCCCTGCGTATTCTGGAACGTGCTCACGCGAATCTCTCAGGACGACTTCCTGATGTGGGTTATGCAAGACGCCTCTCCCGGCTACCTGCAGTCCAATGAGGTGCTTGTAACCTATGTCCTATTTATAAACTTTGCGTCGATACACACGACGAGTATGGTACGCTCACCATGTGTGTATGCCTACTTCGACATTCTGATGGCGTTAACAGCAATTCACCCATGCTATGTATGACCTGGCGTCCCATCCGGAGTGCGTCGAACCTCTTCGCGACGAAGCAAGGGCAACCCTGCGGGATCACGGATGGACTAAAACGGCAATGGAGCAAATGCGCAAGCTAGACAGCTTCATGCGCGAGTCTGCCCGAATGGGTCCCACCAACCTCGGTATGTACCTGTGCAGCCTTGATCGTCCCTTACTCACTGTGCGCTTGCATGTTGTGCAGTATCGCTTCCACGCAAGCTGCTTAGAGACTGGACTTTCTCGGACGGCACGATGGTCAAGAAGGGCACGTACATGGGCGCTTCGACGTTCTCCGTTCACTTTGATGAAGACAAGTATGCGAATGCACGCATATTCGACCCGTGGCGGTTCTGCAAGGACGAGAAGAGCTCGGACAAGCTGGTCGCATCGAGCACCGAGTTCCTTGCGTTTGGTGCGGGGAAGCACGCCTGGTAAGTGTCCAGACGCGTCCATGATTGATAAAGCTGAAAGCCGCGGATGCAGTCCTGGACGGTTTTTCGCAGCAAACGAGATGAAGGCGCTGCTGTGCTTCGTACTACTAAACATGGACATCAAGCTAATGGATGGAAAGGGGCGGCCGACGGATGAGTATTTTGGAAACAGCATCATCCCCAACCGTTCTGCGCACCTTCTCTTTAGAAGGCTAGAGTGTGGTGAACGTCCCAGAATGATGGCATCCTAGGTTCATGTTGAATACTTCGGCTATCAAATCAGCATGACGGTATGAACGACGGTAGCGCGCCATGTTTCTGTTCAATAATTGACTTCAGCGCCGCACACGACGCAATAGAAATAGAACAATACTATATGCTTACTTCACTCAATCTGGAAACCAAAGGGCTGACGGGATTTCACACGAAGACACGTCTCAATGTATGTGTTGTAGTGCATAGTGCATTGGCACCACTGTATCAGAGGAAGAATCTTGATCATTATAATTTGTATATATTGACGGATCTCGAAACTTGAAGCCCTGTCAGACAGATTCGCGAACTTGAAGAGATCAGCAACGATGCGAGTCGCGCAAGCAGAAAATTGACATACACTGAGAGACAAGAGCGAGGTCAAAACGGCGCAATATCAAGGTACCTTACGCACCCAGGACATCTCCAATTTCTTGTTCCAGGTTTTATAAACCATCTCTTCTGCGGGAGGCCTCCTGAGAGCAGAGTACGCACGCATCCCGCAGGACTCCAATCGACCCAAAAAACCAGGTTTATGTCGAATACGCTATTTAATAGCGCATGTATATACTGCTACTCCTCATGCAGGCAGAACCAGCTCGTTCTACAGAATCATTCAAACATGATGTTGAAAATAAAATCTAGCTTGAGATAGATGTCATCATGTACCATAAAGTCTGCCGATAGCGAATACACAAGGCAGATGCGTGCGATTGCAATATAGGTTGGCCAAAGGGACACCGCTAAGATGGTCCTAATCCTTCCATTGCTCGCGGATGAACGCCTTATCACTGGCGCTCAAGTTGTGCTCAAAGGGTAGGAATGCGTCTCGTGATGCGATAAAGTCTCGCCTGACGATCTCTTCATGATGACGACTGCGAGGGTTGATATCGCATTTGAAGGGGTTTGGGCAGGTGGCCACGCCCTGAACATCAAACGCCATCAGTAGAAACTCGAGCTTCTGGTTGAATAGCGTACCTCGGAGTAGTCCCATACATCAGGTTCGATCATAGCACCGGTGGCGTCTCTAGCCTTCATGAAATCGAATCCCCATAATAGATTCATAGTGTTGATCGCCTTTCGGAATATTTAGTATATCATGATACGCGAGGAGTGTGAATTACTCACGATAGAGTTCCTCGCTAGGTTCATTCCGGGACAGACACGCTAGCATGAACAGTCAGCAGGGGACTTCGATACACGCGTCATTCTAAGACTCGCCCTGCCAGCCCCGAACGCGAGATCAAGTAGTTTTTCTTTCTCCGGGTTCTCCAAGAATCGAGACGGATTGTACGTCTCCGGGTCTTTGAAGATTGTCTCGTCATGGAAGACCCCATCTGGACATGTCGACAATTAGCCCAGACGCTACCGACATAAGACAAGCACTTACATGTATTAACGAACAGGATCGCCCCCTTGGGAATGGTGTATTGTCCATACTGCATGAAGAAATAACTCAAGTGAAAACGGGAACTCTGTGTGTGCTTTGTCCAAACACACGTTGAAGCCCGCAGTGGCCGCATGGGGAACGGCGAGTGGCGCCACAGGTCGATATCGATGTGTCTACGAGTCAATCAGGAATTCGAACACTGCGCACGGTGCTTGTCGCGTCACCTCGAGTATCACCGCTCGTACGTATGGGAGATCCTCGAGGTCCTCGAGGATCGGCATACGATCAGTGCCTACAACAGCATCAAGCTCCACTTGAGCCTTTCGTTGCACCTGCGGGTGAGCTACAAGGAGTAGGACGAGGGTCTGTATGAAAGCCGATGTCGTGTCAGACCCTGCTTCGATCAGGACGCCTCCAAGGTAGCTGAATGAAGACTCCGTTTGTCATTACATTTGACGGTGAATAGGTCGTGCACGCACCCTGTGAGTTCGCGGTCGAGTCCCCATTCCTGCGCTCTGGCACAGACAGTCTCCATGAAGCACCCGTTCCCATTCCCTTGGTCCGAGCGCGCTTCTACCTCGTCCAGCAGACCGAAGTATAGTTGCCGCTGAATGATGCGCACCTTCTTACACAGCCTCCTCCAGGAGGCAAAGGGGCCGGGAATGCACCGCAAAGCGGGAAACATCTCGATGAGTGGGTGCGCGCCGGGAGACAAGATGTTGACCCATAGCTCGAGCATCTTGAAGAGGGCGGTTGCTTCGGGCGAAGCGTATCGAGGCACTCGCTTGCCATAGAGGACGGACATTATAACCGAGAATGAATATCGACGTATGGACGTGGCGAAGCCCTGGAAAGGCGAACGTCAGCGGTGAATTGACACACGTGTCTCGGATCGTACTCCAGGGTCTGTCAATAAATCATGCGAGAGCTGGACCGCTTCCGCTTGCTGTATGGCAAGATGGTCTAGGCAAGCCTGTGCCGTGAGGATGCCGTGTGCACCGCGACGAAGTGAGCGCCATGTATCCGCTGGAACAGCTATCACTAAGGGCAGTAATACAGCTCAAAATGACGAAGACCGACTATAGTGAGCTCTGCCAAGGATGATTTAGTACGATGTCTCATGTCAGAAGACGAGCGACACACAATACGAGGTTATGATCGTCCCCTGTAACCAAGCGAGCAATATAGTTGTCAGGACGATCAGAGGTAAGTGCTGAGTTCTTTTCCAGGATTTGTTGAATGGCCAACGGTGATGTCAGAACAATGGCCGTCGTCGGACCTAAGTACAAAGTGTAAATCTCTCCATATTGACGAGCCCACTTTGTGAATCTGAAGATTGTACAAAGTTGACACTGCCCATTCAACAGAAAAGAAGAACCCAACTGGTAATGAACATCCTTGGTGGGAAAAATGTGCAGGTTTCCCAGTAGGGGTAACGGAGGAGGACTGGGCGGCAATGTCTGGTTAGTATGTCTGCGAGTGATCCATTTCTTTGCCGTGAGGAAGAGAAAAGCAAGACCCGCAAGTACCAGTAAGAGCTGGGTATTCAGCATCATAACGCCAACCGCGTTCAGAGGTATAAAGTGCGAGTCCACATGTGAAGTTCTCCTTTCTACAAATGCCACTTTATGCATCATGCAAGGCAAATCCTGAGCAGCCAAAAGCGTTACAACAATTCATATATTGACAACCGTACCATTCGGTCACGTATCAACCAACTGGAGCCAAATACTCCAACTTGCCGTAAGTTCAGGGTCGTTGAGCACATAAATGGAGAATATGACAAGCCATAGAAGCATGAGTCAGAACTATCAATCACCATGATTACGGACAACGGAGTCGAACACATTGGGTTCAGTAAGACGCTCGTCGAAATTCTGCTTATGGCCGATCAGATCCATCGGGGCGCCAATATCAGGGTCCTTGCAGGCTATATCCGCCGCTCGAGTATCTCAACCGCCTAGCAATTTCTGGCAAACCAACGTGATTGATGGCCTAGCCGTACAATCACTGTGACAAGCCTCACTTTAGCAACATCATATGATCATGGCTGTTCGCTGACGTATACTCCTGACTCGTGCATCAACGTTTAGCGGTCAACGGTCAGTGGAATTTCTCTAGACATTCTTACTGACCCGCATAACCGATCGCAATCACGTTATCAACTTACCTTCAATGGGGTAAGTATGTGTCTTCATCATTATACCTGACATCGCGGCGCAGCGGAAATAGCTGCCACCCGAGTGTACCTCAAGCACCCGCACACACCGGTCGGACTGTCAGAGAGCTGCGTCCCATCTGTGTCATCGACACACGGCGTGAATCACGGTACGAGACATGAAACGTATGAAACGACGACAGCGACTCCGCAAACGTGTATGTCAGTCTCTTTGCAGTATTCTCGCAACTACTAAAGTTCGCAGCGGCAAGTCCAGGCTTTAGCCAAACTACTAGAAGTCCTCTGCCCGTAGCTGGGAACCCATGTTACTTGCCACGCTTTTTCTCATCCTCCATAGCACCATGGGAAGCATTGCTTCTCAGGTTTGCAAGTGCATCCCTGGGAGTCCGTGTTTCCCTTCACAAGAGGAGTTGGACTTGTTGTCGTCGAATCTGAGCCATCCACTTGTGGTCGGACAAAGGCCCTTCGCATCTGTCTGCTATAATAGTGCTGCCGGCTATGATTCTCTGGCCTGCCAGGAGGCCACGGCTAACCAGTTCAGTATAGAGATCCGAGCGGCCTCGAGTAACACTCTGCAATGGGTGAATTTCGAAGATTACATCACCACAAGCACAGTACAGCAATGCCCATTCAATCAAACTAATGGCGACCTTTGCTACCAAGGACGTGTGCCTTCATATGCAATCAATGTTACAACGGTCGAGGATATACAAGCAACGATCCGGTTCGCCTCCAAGTATAACCTGCGCTTGGTTGTTAAAAACACTGGGTTAGTATTCATTACCTGCAATCTTATGCGATGTATCACGGTAGGTATTAGGCACGAGTTGATGGGACGTCCGTTCGGCATTGGCGCAATCGAGCTGTTCATGCACCATATGAAAGGCACCAATTTCACCGATAATTTTGTGCCTATTGGCACAGCCGCCGACGACACGGATAGTCAACCCGGTATGTGCTCATGCGCTCTGAGGGTCCGAACTGGTTCAAACCCATCTGCTAGCCGTGACGATAGGTCCAGGCGTACAGTGGGCAGATCTATACCTGGCGGCGCAAGAGCACAATAGATCCGTCGCAGGTGGCTTCGTTCCACATGGGACAGTCGGCGCAGGCGCAGGCTGGCCAATGGGAGGTGGACATAGCCCCCTCTCCCCATTCTTTGGTCTCGGTATGACATTGTTCTACCCGCTATAACTGTGTTCAAACGTATAATGCAAATGCAGGGGTCGACAACGTCCTGCAGTATACTGTGGTACTTCCGAATGCCTCTCATGTCGTCGCGAACCAGTACATCCACCCTGATCTCTTCTGGGCTTTGCGCGGCGGGGGTGGACCTAGCTTCGGTGTCGCGACATCGCTCACATATCGCACGCACCCCAATTACCCGTACACTGGTGCATTCTACGTCGCGAGTGCCCACTCATCTACATCGTTCCATGCACTGCTGGCACTCTGGGTCAAGCACCATAACGACGTCGCGGACGCAGGATGGGCGGGTACATGGCCGTGGTCGAACAACACGCTATATCTCACGCTCTTGGCACAGGGCCTGCCAGCTACGCAGACGGCTAACACCACGCTCGAGGCGTTTTTCGCGGCGTCTCGCGCGCTCCCTGGTGTCAATGTGTCGCTAGCGCTGACCGTCCCGTACACATCTTTCTACGAGTTTTACTTCGATAACCTCGTCGACGGCTCCCTAGGGTTTGGGATGAACTACACCGCGGGAGAACAGGGAGGGATTAATCAAGCGACGAGCTCGTGGTTGGTCCCTCGCGAGATCTACGACACGAACTCAAGCACACTCGCGGATGCGCTAGCCAACATGCCTTCCGGCAGCGCATTGTATGTCCACCAGTCACTTTTAAACACCTCGATTACTGACACGGGTTGTCGGTGAATGAGCTTGGTCGGAGGACTTGCTGTTTCACAGGTAAATCCGAATGCAACGGCGGTCACTCCGGCTTGGCGGCGGACCATCTCCGACATTGTCATTGATACCTCCTGGGAATCTACGTCTGACCCCACCGTGATCGCCAACATCAGACAGAACGTGTATGATCAGATTGAACCCCTGCGAAAGCTCGCACCTGTCCCTTACGGCGGTCAATATCTCAATGAAGCAAGCGCAATCCGTCCTCTCCGAGTTCATTATGCTAATATTCTCATTATAGCCGGATATCCTAGAGGTGAACTGGCAAGGCGCATACTGGGGCAGCAATTATCCTCGGCTCTTGTCGATCAAGAGGCAGATTGACCCCGACGATCTCCTTATCGTACAAAAGGGCGTGAACTCAGAAGACTGGGACCATGAAATCATCTGTAAAACCGTATGAGTGTCTGGATTTGGAGACTGGTGCTACACCGCCAGGGATGTCTCAGTATCAAAAGTGCTACTGGCTTATCTGTATGCAAAATTATACGCACGTTAATGCATACCGCACTGTCTATATTAGGTATGAAATACAATCGCCATTGACAAGGTGGGACTCATAGCCTAGAGGGGCGTATCGTCTAGGGAATCACGTGTGAGCATGGTCCGCATTCTCTTCCTGGGATTCTCAGGGCTCAGCGCAAAACATCGTCTTTCCGCACCATTTCGCAGCTTTTTTTCCCCATCCAGTTTTATATCCGCTGGAGGCATTGCCCTATGCCGGATAATACATGCGGGTGTGGCACGTAGCGGGAAAGTCAAGGGATCTGTGGCTGACAGGTAGCATGGGGGGTTGGAGCGCGAGCGAACTATCGTGCGTTTACTGGGGCGTAGCTAATCTGGAAGGACGGTACTTGGGCTGGCATAACAAAGGGGCCGGGCGAGGGCGTAGTAAAGAGCATGAGCGCAAACAGGAGTGTGAGTAGATGTAAGTAAGTAGAGAATCAAGTTCTGTATAGTAATAATAAGATCGAGTCATCGGGAGGGTACGGGCATGTGTGAAAAAGAGAAAAACTGGATAAACGGGGGGAAAGTGAGTTGTGGAGCACGGTCTGCGAATGCTGTTCGTATCCTTTTGCGAGGTTACTGAGGTCAAGCGCGATCGTTCCGTCCGGCCGCGAAGCGGCCGGTCGCCTTGACGTATTCGAAGAGGAGTGGGAGAACGTCGGGGTCATTGAGTAAAGTTCGCATCTGTAGGCTTGAAGGAGGGAGAGCGCGTCGTAGCGGAGCGCGAGCGCGTCGCCAATTCGGGTATTTGAGTAGGTAGTAATGGGGTACTGTCTCGTCGTCTGTGCGACATGAGCACCGAGCGGAGTCGGCCTTGCCGAGTCGGAAAAGATGGCGATTCAGGGGCGCATGTCCTGAGCGCAACTGGACGAGGATGCTGGTCTGTCGTTTGGGGAGGGTGCCAGCAAGGTTGATGAACTTCTTCGAGGGGAGCGAAGAGTCGATCCGGCGAGTTCTAGCGTAGCGGGCTCTCCATTGAGTGAGTGCATCTCGTTTAAGATCGGCCGCACATTTCGCAGCTTGTTCGTAGGTGCACGCCAGTATGATAGGGCTCTCATCGGCGCATACTTACGTAAAGTCAGACTATACACTTACCTACCAGTCTCCACATTGGAACGCCCAACTCCGCTATATGCTATCCAAGGTCTTGAAAGTCTTCAACGCCTACAATCGATTATGTCATGTATATTCTCATTGAAATAGCCAAGGCAAGCTGCGCATTACACGATGGTCGTGACCCGGAGTACGTTGAACGTCAAACTAGGGTTTGATCATCTTTTCCGTACGTGTTCATCCTTTATAAAATAGGGCCTGTCTCAGAAGACTCGATGACAGGACGTGGGACGGAGGGCTCACAACTTCGAGCCTCGCAACTCCAGAGTGAGAAGTTGCGAAGCCTGCATATTGGGAAATATAGTTCTACATACACCGACACATTAACGTTCACTTATGTCACTATCACCAGGTTGATCTGGAACAACGCTTGCGATTCCGAATGTATTTGTATTTGTAGACCTACCACGTCTCGGACATGTCGCTCGAAAGGCAGCTGTCTCAGAGATCAGCCCTGCAAGATCGCCTGCAGCCTCACGAGGCTTATGCGGCTGCATTTCGGCGCCTCGCCAAGTGGTTCTGTGCATTTGTGATGGCCTCCACATTAGTGATGTGCAAGGCCCGGCTCGGCCTGAAAGCCGGGGCTACGGCCTGGCTTGAGGCGGCTTGGGCTTGCCAAAATCTCAGGCCGGGCCTTAGTAGACGGCTCAGGCTTGGCCCGGCCCGGCTCGGGCTCAGGCCGCGGCTTGTTAGCAAGGAAGTGTGTTTATGTGGACGAGCAACAAAGCTTACCATTGTTATCAGTGATTTCGAAGACATCAACCTCGAGCCTCCTCTCTCTCTGTAGTATATCCCAGACCACCTTGAAGAGGCTCGATCTCAGTGGTAGGTAAAATATCAAAGCAGTGTTCAAAGAGCGCACCTGAGATACTGAATTGATAATGTTTACTGATGGTTCTGCTGCGTCCAAAGTATCAGCAAGCCTTCGCTGCCGGACATCTTGCCCAGAATCTCATCACATGTAGTTATGAGCTTCCATATTTAGATGAAATGCTTACATAAATACTATGCAATATTGTTACATATGGTAATATACCAAAGCCGCCGGCTCACGGCTCGGCATCGGCTTTCACAAATCGCAGGCCGGGCCCTGAGCCGCCACTGCATGCAGGAATCAATTTTCTTGCACAAAATATTGAATCAAAATTGAATTGAAATCGAATAGCACCTATCGAATCTTACTGATGTAGAAATTGAATGGAAACTGAAGGAAAATCGAAGAAAAATTTAAAGAGACAATGGAAAATGGATTACATAATCGATTTTCCTTCGATTTCACTTCCGTATTAGGCGCCAGAGTACTGATTAGATAAATTAACTTTTCTTTCGATTTTCATTTGATTTCTTGTACTAGAAAATTGAATACCGCATGCAGTGCGCCATAGGCCGCCCTGCCGTCCCGGCTTGGCTCGGGCCACAGAGCTCGGCTCGGCCCGGCTTGAGGGCTCCGAGCCGGGCCTTGCACATCACTACTGCACATCTGCAGCCTGCTCGAAGCGGGGCCCCATATCAAGCACATCCGACGGCGCTCACCCGATCAGAAGATGCAGGGACAAGGTTGGCACACCGTTTCCTGGATAGGTCGAGCGTGCGATGCCATGATTAGGCACAGCAGCCGTGGTTAAGCTCTGTTTCACCGCCGGAACAGACCCTGGCCACGGGCGCGACCTATCTCCACGCTCGACCGGAGTGTGTGGTAAGTTACTGTTGCAGTACAGGAGGACGGCCAGAAGTAACACTGAATGATACTAGAAGATCAGGATGTTCGATTGCGGCAATGCGCCCTTCTCAGGGTCCGACATTCACCAGATACCGTCGTAGACCCGAAGTTCAAATGAAGTTGCCCCCGATCATCACGGGTGCACTCAACGAGAACGACCGTGATATGTGTGCGTGCAAACCCAATCCACAGACGTAGGGACCCCGAGCTGAGACCCTCATGCGCATCGGGTTACTGAGAAGCAGAACGGGACTGGGCGTCCGTTCGTAATCTACAGCTGCGCGCCCCTCA
>NW_020169834.1:240374-302159 GCF_002117355.1 Postia placenta MAD-698-R-SB12 | reverse complement strand
GCCTGGGTGCGGTGGTGACCCGCCTGTAATGCTGCTGATCGGACTTGCTTGGCAGGGATTGCACTCACGCTTTGGAATGTGCTCGGCGGAGGCCACATCCGGTCTGACGAGGAAGAAGAGCGTCGTCGACAGACTGGCGAGAAAGGGCGGACTGCGCTGAGCGGTTGGGAGCGGACGCCGAACGAGAAGAAGATGTGTGATGCGCTCTCTGTTGTCGCCAAGGAGGTGGGCACGGAGCATGTCCAGGCTGGTGAGCGAAGCTGCCCCGGATCCATGTGGACGGCCGCATTGACGCGTGTGTATGTGCACAGTCGCGATCGCGTACACGATGCACAAGGCGCCATTCGTCTTCCCGATCGTGGGTGGACGCAAGGTCGAGCATCTGCAGGCGAACATCGAGGCGCTGAGTGTGCGGCTGAGCGAGAAGCAGATCCAGTACCTGGATGGCATCCTTCCGTTCGACAAGGGCTTCCCGAACAATGTCATTGTACGTCTGCTGGTGCCATCTTCGCGGTCGCTGTCTGACTGTTTGCTGCAGGGAGAGTATGGGACGTATCCGTTCTTGTTGACGTCGTATGCGACGTATGATCTGCAGCCCTTGCTACCGCCTGTTCTTCCCTCTGTAGACTAGACACCCAGCTCTCATATGGCTTCTTGTTGGTTGCACAAGTGGCATGAATCAATCTGTATAAGTAGAAGTGACCGAATAGATACAAATGTGGTATATACTTTCTGTCGCCCTCATGAAGAGGTTATCCGACGCTAGGTGTTGGGAGCGACGCCTCTCTGTCCTTCGAGTAGAATCCAAGTGCGAGCGCGAAGATCTCGCATATCCACAAGCCGTAGAACCATCAACTGTTCATAGTAGTCTTAAATATGGTGAAAGTAATTCCCCGATCGCGAGGAGTGGTCGCTCCTGCTACGTTTTCATCTCGCAAGGGCCTTCTTAGATTCACTTAGAATCCAGACACCCGCCTGGAAATACATTTGCTATATGGTCAATGGTCTGTCACAACGTATCCCACAGTGTCTTATTAGGGCCGTACACGCAATTTCCGCGGCAGTTTGGCAGTATTGGTCTTGTGCATATGTTGGTACGAAGTATGATATATTATTGACCCCGGTCGTTCTTGAAGCGCTACACCTAGCGGCACGGGCCTCTCATGACGGGGTCCATTTTACAATCAAAGGATGAGTTGAATGCTGAGGACTAATAATAGCACACCATCGCTTGGATGCATGTACATCGTTACCCCCTAAGAACGTGTCCTAAGGAGCTGATTCTGTACGACTAGCAAGAGGCCATACATAGTATCTACGCGCTGCAAGGTGATTTTTCAGACTTAGGCCCTCAGTCGAGTTGGACACGAGAACATACCGGCATGCCGACACCTCGCTGACGACCTAACCTTACTGTTTCACCCAGAATGACTTCGAGCTCCATCGGTCGACCCAATTCGACGTCGACAAGAGTACTGGGTCGGTGCTTCATGATTCCGTTTCCGTATGCTTCACCTGTGAGGGTCAAGGTCCTGAGTGCCGAATCTGGATCAAGGTTGGGACCCGTTTCAGTGGGAGGGAATAGAACAGCTCCAAGAGCATGGATTTCCAGTAGAATGTCCAGCATCAGTGGGATAGTGTACCATCCGATGTCGTCCGATGCACTTGGCAAATGCGCCGTGGCGGTCGTAGAAGGAGGTGGTGGTACAGTGATGGTGGTATCCCCTTTGAAATCGAGTGGATCTCCTGATGCAGTGTCCTCCTTCTTGGGAGGTATAAATATGGCATCGCATGAGAAGCGGGTGAGTGCAGGGAACATATTGAAGCAGACGTTCCAGACGTTCTTCACAAACTTCAGGCGGTGGATATCGGAGGTGACAAGTATCCTCGCCCCACCAGCTTGCAGCATTTCGGCGAAATCGGACATGACGGCAGACTGTTGCGTCGTGTCTTGCATTGTAATAGAGAGAGGATGGTATACGCCCAGCTCTACACGGCCCTGATATTGTGATGGTCATATAGGATCAGTGTAGCAGAGCCGTCACCGATCTACTCACGAAATCGGTGTGTATGACCGTCCTTCCATCTATCATTCGCACGCCAAGCCATAAGGCGGTGCTGATAATTTTCGGCTCCTCACTGCGGTTACGCTCCTTCAACGTAAGGTACAAGTCCGCTTCAACATTGATACCGTTTTGCATGAAGACATACGTCGGTTGGACATGGTGGTCAGAATATGGCGAGCCGATCAGAGGTGCAAGAAGCGCTGGAGTTGTTACTACTTCTGGTACAGCTTTTGTCCCAATTATCACGAACTCGTACGTGCGATCGAGGGCTTCTGTCAAGGTTTGGGATACTACAAAACTGGTGAAGGTCATAATTACGGCCTGAGGATTCAGTGTACGTACGCCGGTATGGCCGCCAGCCTATAACATTGCCACACATAGAACTTTTGAAGTCTATTCCATGTACTGCAGTAGTCCACAATTAGAGACAATGATGTCGCAGTCAAAGCTTCGTGTTCACCCTTCACCGTTTCGTAGTTACTTCTCGCGACAACAGTAACTCGTGCCTGTCCACCTTTTTGTAAGACATATGAATCTACGAACGATCATGATTAGCTTAATTCGTCGCGGACATGCATAATCTGGTACGCACATAACGCGCCGACCGGCCCTAGCCCAAGTACGAGGACGTCTCTCACTACAGACTCCGTAGCCATAGGAACCTTCAACCTGGGCAGTGCAAACTGGTCGCCTTATCACTGCCAGTTAGCTCGGCCTCGGCGATTCTCGAGGATGTTCTATCATGCTCCAATCTTTGAAATAGCAAACCTTGTTGGACGCCACTTTCCTCTGCTTTAGCTACTAGATAGCCCGAACACGCGTCCAAGGCACTAGCGCTGATCGGCTCCTCTTGTCATTTCCAAATGTAGCAGTTTCTCGGCAGTTCAACATGATGGATCACACACGAGCGCAGCGAGGGGTCGCATCTTGCCCACTCTGTTTCGAACTTTATCAGCTTTCTGGGCGTATGGCAAGTATATTCTGTGTCGGCGTGCGGAGATCATCCGATTCTGGCTCAACATGCCCGACTCGTTCCAGTGTCAGTTCGGCGGAGCAACTCATACTTCCCGAGGCCAATCCGTTGGTCTCATTCTTCCTTCTTTTTGTTTACTTCTGTTGCTATACGTGGAGGCGTAGAAGACGGGTGCGTTGAGCTATTACTGCCAGCAATGCAACGGGAATCCGCACAAAAACGTGCCTGTGCGTTATCTTTCATCATGTCGAACGCGGATTGCAAATGTGAGCAGGAGTTCAGACATCATGATGGAGATGCATTTGTTATATCAGCTAACGCGACTCACTTCCATCGAGCTGTAAGGTACGATGACTGCACTCAACCTCAATGACACTATGGGCTGCACGCTCATTGGCGTCCTTTTTGCCACGCTGTGAATGTCGTCCTTGCTCGAGCATTGCGGGCTTAGACACCATGTCTGACACTCTTTTCAGGTTCTATGGCTTCTCTTGCGCGCAAACCATGTTCTACTTCTATACATACAGAAAGGATAAGCTCCGACTGAAGATACTGGTAGTTGATTTCGAAGGGTATGTTCCGGGGTGATGACTGACACAGTTATACCTGCCGCAGGTGGCCTTCTTGTGGTCAGCTACTTCGATAGTAGTTGCTCGTTCACTCACAGCCTGTTGTCCAGGTTGCTCGGTACTGCCAGAGCCATTGTAGATGCTGCGGTCAGTTGGTTTTGAGCCAGACTTATGGCTGCTAACATTCAGTAGTACATATGGTATTTTCTCGTACTCAATCATGCGACTCTCGAAGGGCTGGAAAAGAATCCAACGTGAGCAACTCAGCAGATGAATGTGTCTATTCGAATCATGAGCTCACTAGTAGATGACAGACAATACGGTATTGTGAGCACACTTTGTGGGCACTTGACCAGCAAGATGCTTACTCAACCCTCGTACCAAGACTGAATACCTTTTCGCGGTAAGTCTAAAAGCCGTGTTGCGTGAACTTGAATATGGGACCCTAATGTCTACCATCATAGGCCCTAATGATCGTGATTGTCCAACTGCGAGTTATCCCGATGACTGTTTGAGCCGCAACTCTCTTATCAAGTATGGCAGATTCTATGTACATTCAATCTGGATATGTACGTTTGCTTTAATGAACATTCACTAATGGGCTGCTTAATCTGCCATGGTTTTCCACCAGTTCTGGAAGGCAAATGGTTCAGAATGCCAGTAACCCTAACAATTGTAATTTTTGGACTACTCTGTTTGATGCCTATGTTGCTCATCAGATTTATTTTAGGTCTTCCTTTCGCTATTCTCGTTTGGTGAATACTAGCTCTATATGACCTTTCTTGTGGACTTACGATTAGAGCTTCGATTGAAGGAAATGGCTTAGGTATGAACTAATATATAATGCGTTACGTATCATGGTCCACTCACAACAAGTGCTTCAGCGATGCTCATTGAACTGTGAGCACATATCTGAATGCTACGATTGTTCACTGAAGTTCCTTTGAGGGCGCGACATCCGGCTGTCAAGAGTGCTCTCACATTCACGATAGTCAGTGATTCCTTGCGGTTCTTGAAGCGCTCCGTACCATGTTAGATTTTCAGCTGCCGGGAACCATGCAACCAGCATCCGCGTTTCTTACGGACTTGTACATCGCGACATCGCTTTCAGTCATTCTGAAGCAGCAGAAGACGGGGCTTAAAGGGTCAGTGTGCCGTGCAGCACATCAGTAATGATATTGACGACATCAATACGCGGTAACCACACAGCACCGACTACCTATTGTCGAAACTTGCACTGTACGCAATCCACCGAGGGATTTTTACCGCGTAAGCATATTTTTGCTCGGACGGACGAGTTACCATGTTAATCGCTATATAGGGTGTTCGAACTACTGGAGCTCTTAACAGTCAGTGTGTGTTTCCAGTATAATTGAGTGTGCCGTAGTGAACGGTCTGGAGTTCGCCTCGACTCTTCATCAAACAAAACTTCTCTGGGCTCTCTTTCATTTCCCCGGGAGTCAAGGTATTCATCCCCGGTATACAATCAGAATGCATCGAACTCATCCTCTTAATGACAACAGTCTATGTCAATTGTCTGCTCGCATGGTTAGAAGCAGTCTGTCTTTCCACTCCCCAGTATCACCTCACCGTGGTCTACATAGGCTCAACATACGCCGATACCTCCAAGGGACCAAATTTCAAAGCAGCACCGTTTTCCTCTCGTGAAATGCGCTTGAAGGCGAATCATGGCGAGTCCTATCGGATGGATGCATTCGTGTATGATTTTGAACTGAAGATTACGATTCATGGTTATCACAGTTGGGAATTTGCGAGATGGGCTCACGGCACAGCTCTATATCGTACCTGTACAACTGTTTCCGAACTTCATGTCCGATGTTCGCATTGCGGGCTTGAAAAGTTAAACAATTCCGACAATTGAGAAAATAGGGAAAATTGAGTACAGCAGTTGTTGCCTCATGCTGCTATGTCTGAAAGACGGAGCTCTGTAGACTATCCTTAGATCCGCGGAGACATGAAAAGGGCGGGTTCACTTGTGCGCAACGGGAGGCAAAAGAGAGGGCTGAAGCGCTTGTCTCTCGCATTATGTGTTGTGAGATGATCATCCTGTGCAGGTATCTTGTACAATGTAAGTATGAACACCAAATAATCTTGTGCTCAAATAATACTCTCAATTTGACTGACTTTAGAAAGTGGCGTCAAGTGTAGACCATTTCTACGTTGCGGACCGTATATTAGAGCTCAATTCTATTCTGCAATCGCGTCCAGATCTCTGCGGGAAGGCATCCATTGGCTGTAAAAGTCAATTTTATTCTGCAATCGCGTCCCGAGCCCAGAGGAGACACACAACTTCTACCATCTGTACACCACATGTCTTCAAAAATTTGGGGTGGTGCAGCATACCTCCGATTAGGGGTTCTGATACGCCGAGTCTCTCGCTCTGGCGTTACCACACTGTGTAGGCCTTCAATAAGTGTACTCCCGGTCGAATCGGGATGCATAAACGGAAGCCGGGCTCATGGACGGTCGCGGCGCGAGCCAGGAACAGTAGGGAGCTTCAATCAGGGTAGTATACAATATACAAGAGATTCTATATTCGAAGTTCTCGTCATAGATCTACTACGGACACTGCCTGCTCTTGTTTGAGTCTTCACCTTCGGAAGTACAGGCACGTAGCGAGTCTTCTGGACCTGTAGGCCCTTGCTCCAAAAGTAGCGTCCGCTCTCAAAAGCCCAGCAGTCATTCGTGCGAAGCCAAATCGCCAGAGCGAGGATGTATTCCTCGAGCTCTTTGTCGACAGTGGGTCCAAATGATGGCAACTCCTTCATCCCGTCCAGGAACTTGTTCTCGACATCCTTGTGGTAGCTCGCAACCCATGCCATTGCTGCCTCCAAATCAATGTTGAATTGGTGCATGACGATGGTGAGGATGTTGTGACGGTCGTTTCCCGTTGACTGCTCCCAGAACCTGGTTTGCGAGCACGTCGTCAGCGAGGGGCTCAAAATTGGATTGACATGCACGTACTGTCTCGTAATCTCACCAAGATGGTGCTCTCCCTCCAGGCGCGGCTTGTGCGGCTTGTTTATCGCGTCGATGACCATATCGACTATGTCACGGACAACGGGTGCGCTCTCGACATCAGTCGACTCCTCAATGATAAGGAAGACGCTCATCAAATCGCAGCCGGTGCGCAGGTGCTCTGGAGGATAGGTCACAAAATATAAGCTCAAGCGAATGCGTCACTCACCCTTCGAGGCCCATGGGTATGCGAGAGACGCAAGCCTTCCTGTACATATCCCTGAGTCAGTGCACAATGAAACGATAGGGCACACATACCAGGATCGCACGTCTCAAGGGCAAGCTGCAACCTCTTTGTGAATGGCTTGAAGCCTTCGAACCATGCGTCTGACTCAGCCTCGACTTCCTCGTGGTGGGGGTTGATAGCTCTCGGCCAAGGCCAATTAGCCATGGTGTCTGGGAGGTAAATCATCTTCGGCTGGGCTGACATTGTGTTCCAGTCCGAGGTGACGATGGGGTCTGCTCCTGCCTCGATTTTTGAGCATAAAAACCTTCTGCTAATGCTAATCAGCAATGCTCCGACGGGAGCGAGCTCAATAAAAAGATTTTTAGGGCCTCCTGATATCGGGAAAACTGATCAGAGCGCCCTGGTAATCACAAAGCGTACATCGTGCTCGCTGGTATTTGGCATACCGTCCCCAAGTTGTATACACCAACTAAAAGCTGTGACAAATAACCTTGAACTGTGCATTGATACACCGACTCTGTTCCTGCATGGCTGTACGGCTCTTTGACTCTCAACTGCCACGCGTGGAAAGTATGAGACAAAATCCACATGTTTATCTCCGAGCGGACTCATTGGATGGACTTCGATGACGTCGAACATCTCGCTGCGGCTTGGTGATTATATTCTCCGATCGTGAGGAGTTTGTCGACGAGGGGCTGTCAGTCCCAGGGATGTGCGCCTATCAAAGAACGGCCTCAGAGGATACACCCATTTCAAAGAGCGACACCGACCACACAGATTTTCATGCTAATGTCTGAAATTGGGATTTTCCCTCACGATGCGGCCGCCAGGGGATAGGTCATGGTAGAGGGGAGGACTAGCATAGTGCTAAGAAATGCCAATGAGTTTGTCACCTGTGGTACGGCCGCGTATCGCTGTGCGTGTTGTCGAGACACGTGGCCGAAACTGGGAGCCCTCAGCACGATCATTATCCGATTTTCCTCATCCAGGGGGAGTGATGTCCTATTCCAAGGTCAAAATGATCAAGGTAGCGAGATAGCAATGTAAACGCACCGTCGACAACATTCTATATTGTAAATCGTAGATGTTTCCCGGGCTGGCCGCCGCCTCCGAGCGTGCTGCCATCAATGAGCAATGGGAAATTGACCGTGTTGGTCATTTCGGCGTGAAGCTGGCGACTGGTATCTATCCAAGGGCCCTGCCTATGAGGAGGGATAATGATTCTATACCAGTTCTTACTGCCACAATATATAGTTGTCGCGGTGCAGGATTCTGAGCGACTCCGCCACAGAATCTTAGTCTCTTGCTCGCTAGAGCAAGGCTATGACGCCGTCGAAAATGTCGCTATTCTTTCCGACCCTTTAGTTACTTATTGACTGCTGTTCGTTCCGTGAGTTGTTTGAGAGCTGCGCAGCTGTACTTGTAATGTAAGAGTTCCATTAATATTGCATGGGGGTCGTTTGCGAGCAGGGACATCGATATCGCCGACGCAACGTTCAAGTTGCAAACTCAAAGTCAAAATCAAACGCGCACGCGCTGATTAGATTAGATGCCCGTCCTTGCCGTTATCTAAACATTGCGTCAGTTTGCCGGGCAGAGTTGGAAGTGGATACTTCTCTCTCAATCCCAAACTGCCTTTTCATCGTGTACATCATGCGTCGTCTTCAAGTCCAATTAGCCTCAAAGGCTCTACGACATGGCTCAAATACTCGGGAGCTCACTAAAAAGTCCGCTGCAACCGCTGCTCGGATGCAACATCATGGCACGCGGTCATATTCAACCAGTGATTCGGGCAGCGATGCTGGTCCCAGCAGTCAGAATCCAGAGGTATGATTGCGGTAGGATATCCTCTTCGTTGTCCACAGCCTAACATGAGGTAGGTACAAGAAGGGTGGTTGTTCGTTGATTCGGTATTGCCAGTACGCTTAGGGACATGGGAGTGCGTCAGTCGTTATGTTACTTCATCTGCACAGCTGATTCTCACCACGACCCAGTGTGCGACGTTATATTGGCTACTTCCGCGAGGAAGTGCTCCTAGATCGCCTCCGCTCCGTGCTCGCCGACGTCAAGGTTCACGGTTTCAAAGTGTTGAACTTGGAACCGCATCCGAAGGACGGCGGCGTGTTCGTCAGGTTCAGATGTAACGCAAGCAGTAATGATGCTGCCCTGTCAGAAGTTGTACATAGTCTACGACAGTATACTGCTGAGCACGGTGGCGTGCCCTCATGGGCAGGGCTATCTGGAGGCAACGTATGGCTAGTCAAGGGGAAGCCATGGAGAGAAGTATGTAGCCTCGCATTGGTAGTACAAGAGGTAGATACACTGACGTATATATTTCAGGATATGAACCGCTATGCGTCTCCCATTCTCCGAGTTGCCTTTGAGGGCCCGGATGTGCCCGAAGAATCGCTCTATGACTTGCTCAGAGTGTGTCCCACTTGTTACTTCATTACTCGCATTTCGACTGAGGTTCCTCTAGCCGTATGGTCGAATACAGGATCTCTCCCACCCAATGCCTCCTCCTGCAGTCGGCGGCCTGCGCTATTCGATTGTCACCTTCCGTGGAGTCCGCTCTGCCGCCATCGCTCGCAATGCTGTACACGGTGCACGCGTCGCGCCCTCTGGCACGATTATACATACAACATACCAGGCGCCTGTGCAGGCCCATGCCGTCCGCGATTATATGGCCAGTCATCCACGCATATTCTTACCGGTGCTAGTGTTTTTGCTAGGCACCATTACCTATACCGTGAGTGGACACTATTCCGTTCCGGAGCCTGCTCATACTCATACTCGTTAGATATTTGACCCTGTCCGTGTATTCATGGTGGAGGGTAAGATTGAAGGCTGGTTCAACATCCGAGGTCAGTTACGAGTTATCGTGCTGTTCGTCACTCTTCTTATGTATATATTTATGCACAGAGTTCCAGCTGTACAAGTGGTTGCGCAACACTGCGCTCGACAAGCTGTCATTCTCTTCTAGCTCGCACGTTGATGATACCACTACGGTCGCGGCAGAGGACGGGTGGAAAGAGCGCAAGGATGCAGAGAATGCGCTTGACAGCTACCTCAACGATCTACCCAGTACGCTATGATCGGCATTACCGCAAATGCGTTCCGCTCACTGACACTATACAGACACTATTGCGTTCGTCCACGGACCGCAGGGCAGCGGCAAGTCTCGCATGATCGCCTCAGCGCTCAAAGAGACCGGTCGGCACGTCGCAGTTCACTACATGCGCACTGTTTGCGACACTTATGTACTTTGAAGGAAAGCCCTGATCATCGACGTTGCGGAGCTGTCGAAGGCGTCATCCGACACTACACTGGTTTCGGCGCTCGCGCAGCAAACGGGCTACTGGCCCGTCTTCTCCGTCTTCAATTCGCTGAACAATCTCATTGACCTCGCCAGCGTTGGGCTCATCGGCCAGAAAGGTAACTGCTAGCCCTGGGCTCTGTCTGCATCGTGTTGACTGAGCACTGTTCCTGCAGCCGGCCTGAGCTCCTCGCTCACCGACCAGCTGAAACAGATCCTCGAGGTCGTCGGCACTGGCCTTGCACGCGTGAACACGACGCATCGCCAACAGCACCAGGCTGCCAAGGAGGATGCTAGGCTTGCGGTGCTGCAGCGGGAGGCACAGGAACGCCTACAGGAGCGCATCCGCACGGGGCGCTGGCACGATGGGCGATTGGACTGCATCGCGGGAAACGGCGTGATGAGCGAGCTGGGCATCGGGGACGAGCTGTTCGGGGACGATGACGCAGACCCGACTCCGATGGTGAGCACGGCTGTGCAACTGAGCGAGAAAGGTAAGGCAGCCAGTGAAAAGCTTCCGGGACCGCGTGGCGACGAAGAGAGGCGACAGACGAGCTCGGATGATGTGCCAACAATCAAGTCGATGCCGATTGTGATCGTCAAGGGCTTCGAGACGAAGGGCGGTGGACAGAACAAACAGGAAATGCTTGACGTCATCGCGCACTGGGTGGCGACGCTCGCACAAAATCAGGTGAGATGCGCCGTGATCTTGTTTTGAACTCATCAGGACCGCCATGACCCTAGGTTGCGCATGTAGTGGTCGTCAGCGACAATCGCGAGAATACTAAGCGGCTTGCGAAAGGTAGGACATCGCTTTTGTGCAACCGTGTATTATTAAGGCAATCGTCTGCAGCGCTCCCATCACAGCCTCTGAATCTGATCACACTGTCTGACGCGGACAATGCGAGTGCACTCTCCTTCGTGAAGCAGAAGCTACATGATGCCGGCGTCGACGTGAGATTCAACTCGGAGCAGCGGACCTACATCCAGCGCTTAGGCGGCAGGGCCAGCGACCTTGAGAGCGTGCGTAGACAGTCACATGTGTCATGGCTTGCCAGCTGAGTGATGTCCCCAGTTGATCCACAAAGTGAGAAGTGGACAGACGGTGCAGGAAGCCGTGGAGGACATCATCACGCGTGGCGTCGGCGAGATCCGCAAGAACGCGTTTGGCGACGACCTCGAGGACGCAAAGAACCTGCCATGGTCTAGGGAACAGGCATGGGCGCTCATGCAGAAGCTCTCTACGAAGTCGGAGGTATGCGTGGTAGACTTAAACAGGCACCTGAAGCCTCATCGACGCCAACTCCCCCTAGATATCCTACAACGAGGTGCTCCTGGACTTCCCTTTCAAGAATGACGAGGCATCGCTAAGACATATGGAGCACGCTGAGCTCATTGCGATTGGGACTGAGAATGGTAAGGTGATGCGCTACTATAACGCTTGTGTCTCATCATGCCCGGTCAGGTCGATCCTCATCAATCAAGCCCGGAAAACCGATCTACAAATATGTCTTCGAACGGCTGGTGCAAGGTATGTCCCGCCTCTTAGATAATATCAACTACAGTGAGCCTTACGGGTGGCCGACAGATCACATTTTCCGTGCGACGCAAGACATCGCATTCAACGAGAAAGTTATTGCTGCCTCGGAAAGCACGGTCAAGGCGTGCGAGCAAGAGCTTCTCGCCCTGAAGGACGTCGACGCTGGGACCGCCGATTGGTGGGGATCCAGAACCGCAGTCCGGGAACGCATGAACTACCTGCTCAAAAAGATGAGACTGGCAGAGGAGAAAATTGAGGCCTTGGACAAGCAGAACACGAGCCTCAAGAAGATCCTCTCCAAATAAGAATGCCTCGCTGTTCATGATGATGTCGGGACATGGACTGTGAAATTTCTGCTCAACAGGATTATGATGTACGGGATCAGGTTTGCATTGTGACACAATGTGTATCAACCTACGCATCTCAGTGAGGCCATTATATATGAATTATATCACCCTTGAGAACTTGAATGTTTGGACAAGCTACAATGTACCTACCTATCTACCTACCTATCTACTAACAATATATATAATGAGCCTTCAGCCCTATGGGATATGAGTAATGCTGCAGATGAAGTCTGGCCTTCAGCCAGTAAAATGCGAGTGTGACAGAGCGAGCAACTAGCGACTATAGACGGTCCCATTGCATGATGAAAAAGACGGACATGACGTGGAGACGTGACCGGAAATGTGTATGGAGTCTTATTGATTTTGACTGCGAGACGGGAAAGGGACTAGAGAAATCGCGAGCAAAACTAGCAGGATGCTTTAACAAGGTGAGGGTCACCGTTTTCCACCGCGCCTGCTGGGCAATTTCTTCACCGGCCTACTAGCTGGCGGCGGGGCAGAGCCCATCGTGAACCCGGGTGTACCATTTGTAGCGGGAGCTGCTGCTGAAGCACCAAAAGGCGAAGCTGGCGATGCAGCAGGTGTCGCATTTGCCGAGGCGAATGAAAATGCACCTCCCGTATTCGACGATGAAGATGGCAGGCCAGCGTTACTAGTAGCCGGCGAAGCAGGCTGACTCCCTGTGAAACCGAACGGATTCGAAGGTGCAGTTGTCGAAGTGGGGGTATTGCTAAAGCCGTATGATGGAGCCGACGTGAAGGGGCTTACAGGATTTGACGTCGAGTTTGCACTCGGCTGACCAAACCCACTTCCTGATGCCGCTGATGGCCCGAACGCAAAGGTGGACGTTGTCGAAGGAGTCGTGGCAGACTGCCCGAAACCGCCCGTTGCTCCGAATGGATTTGTCGATGCAGATGCCTGAGAAGCCTCCGGTGCCTTCTGTGTGAACGAGAACCCCGGGCCTGTTGAGGCGGAAGTCCCAAATCCACCAAAGCTTGTCGGTGTGTTTGGCGCCTCCGTTTTGTTCTCTGCCGGCTTAGCGCCAAATGGATTACTGGAAGATGCAGTTGGACCGAACGCGAATGTCGAGCCACTCTGGGCAGTCTGGCCGAAGGGAGAGCTGGTCGCGGTAGGCTGGCTAAAGGAGAAACTAGTCGTAACCTTCAATGGCTCCTTGCCGTTGCCATTACCATTGGTATCCATACCACTACCCCGAATGGGACTCTCGTCCATGCTGACCTCCTGATCGTTCTTTGGCGGCGTTATCGGCATCGCGGGAGTAGCAGTAGCGAAGCTGAACTTGTTCGAATCATTCGGACCGTTGCTCGCACCGGAACCACCGAAAGGTGATGTGCTAGTCGCAGACTGGGCAGATGATCCAAATCCGAACATTGACGCCCCATTGGCGGTGCCAGGCGGCGTCGGTGAAGCGGACGCGAACGAGAAAGAAGGCTTCGAGGAATCAGGAGCCTCTTTAGGTGCAGTGCTGGAGGTTTGTTCGAAAGCGAATGGACTAGACGAGCCTGTTCCAAAGAGGGGCTTGGCCGCCTCCACAGATGCGCCGTTAGGAGTTGGGGCGGGAGACGTCGACGTCGGGCCGAATGCGAACATTGACTTCGCAGCTTCGCCACCACCACTGGAGTTAGAAGCACTAGGCGCCCCGAAGCCGGTCAAGTTTCCAAAAGGTGAGGGTTTGGGCTGTTCAGGAGCCTTCGCGGTCGATGGACCGAACACGAACGGAGAACTGTTGGATGGTTCATTGACCTTCGCCGGCGGTGCAAGACCTATGCTAGGGGCACCAGTGGCGGCGGACGCCTCAGCCTTAGCAGGGGTAGCAAACGAGAACGACACGGGAGTGGGTGCAACAGAAGAGTCCGCCGACTTCGCAGTCGCGCTAAAGCCAAAAGGAGAAGGGGTGACCGCCACGGACGCATCTGCAGGTTTCGCAGGAGCAAAAGAGAATGATGAGGCGCTAGGCGCAACGGCTGGCTTCTCTGGAGCCGCGGGTGTGAATGAAGATGGAGCTGCAGTTGAAGGTTCCGCTGGTTGTGAAGGTGCTGCAAACCCTGACGAACCAATTCCCGACCTGTCCACGCCCTTGCCTTTGTCCAGGGCACCAAATGATGATGCTGTATCTGGCGTGGCCGTTGTAGGCTTGCCAAACGGAGAGGTCGCAGCTTGGATGGTCACAGGAGTCGTTCCCGTTGCTCCAGATTGAGCGGGAATACCGGACGCAGACATTGAGCTTGCGTCCCCGGTCGAAGCGCCCCACACAGGCGGCGCCGACGTACCATTGGCCGCTGTATTGGAAGCATCATTCGTCGCCGAGGGGGGCATCCCTGGTTTGTTAAAGACTAACGGCGGCGGCGGTGCGATAGTCGCAGTCGGTTTGGAAAAGATGGAGGACTTGGAGAAGAAGTCCGGGATCTTCTCAGAAGCACCTGCTGTACTTTGTCCGCTCCCAGACGCCCCAGGCTCAGAGAGCTTCGGCAACGCCTTCGGTGCAGTACTTGCGAATGAAGCCTGAGGAAGAGGCGTAGCGGGCGTGAGCGAGATCTGCGGCACGGTCTGCATCACGGGCTTCGAGGGGGCCATCGCTCTTGCATCCGGCTCTGACCCAGCAGCATCCGTCGCGATCACTGTGGACGACCCGCCGGAGTCGGTCCGCATGAATCCCGATGTAAATGAGTCAGATGTGCGGTTGGCTGCTGCCTGGTTGGTCGGTGCCGAAGAACTTACGCGGCTCGTGCTGCTCAACGAGAACGGCAACGAGGCAATCGGGGCATCTTTGCCACCCTTGTCGAACGTAATCGACGTCTGCGCAAGGTCAGACACTGCATAAGAGGCGAATGGAGAGATACTTACGTCCTTAGCAAAGCTGAAGCCAGCGGGCGGTTTGTACATAGGCGCTGGTTTTGGCGGCTCCTGTGTCTCGCTCTCCATATCCTCGTCTTCGTCATCGTACAGCGCAGAAAACGTATTCTTTGCACGCAGAGCAGACGGCGCATGCTTCAGCGCTCCAGTACGCCCGACGCGCAGCAATGAAGGGCCAGTCGTAGGAGCGCCCGGGGCGAACTCGGGGTCGCCCAACGGGGCTTCAATCGAAACTTGAGACTCACGGGTCTGCGAGATTTCCTCTGCTGATTCTGCTAGCCCCATTGCATCTTCCCCTTCTTCTTGATCCCTACTGTCGTCCACGATTTCGTTCTCGTGCTCTTTCTCTACCTCTTCCTCTTCCTCTGCCCGGCGCTTCGCAAGCATCTTCTTGACGCCCCCTCGTCCGGCGTAGGGCTTCAATCCAGCACCATCCTCAGGAGCGACGCTCTTCTCCTTCTTGTCGGTTAAGTCGAACCATCTCTTATCCTTGATCTTACTGGGTTGTATATGCCTACGTGACTTCTTTGGCTTGAGAGCGTCTGGAATCAACGTAGATCCTTGCAGACGTGAGGGTAGTAGAGGAGTCTTGTAGATGTCCAGGTCGTTCAGAGCAGCCTCAGCGGGCATAGAAGGGCGCTTGGCCAACACAGGACCAGCAGACTCGGAGCGACCGATGATCAATGTACTGTGTTGTCCCAGTGGGGATCGGCTCTGTTCCGGGCATTAGCTGCGAAAATAGTAGAGGTGCAGCGAGAGCTCACTCTCTGCTGAGACTCCGTAATGGATCCAAGGGTCATCGTCCGCTCTGCAGTAAGTGGTGTGGACGCCGGCGGCGGCTTGACGAACGCTGGATTCGACTTCAGCGTTGAAACAGGAGGGGGCTCTGTCGCCTCGCGCGCGTGGTACTCGGGTGTAGGACCGAACGACTGGCTAGTCGATTGTGGGGTCATCGACGAATGCGAGCGCAGACTAAATCCGGCACGAGTAGGTGAAATCGTCTCGTCGCGCGAGGACGGCGGCGCGTAGATAGATTCCATAGATACATCGCGGGAGATAGCAGCCGGGTATAGTGCTGCCTGTTGAGGGGCCTGAGGCGGATCCATAGACATAGTACGCGCAATACTGTTTAAGGAGGCATAGTTACTGCTGGTGAGCGGAGAGAGCGTGTGGCGATCACGACGCGTCTGCGTCCTGGCAGGCTGCAGGACCACAGAAGACGACCGTCCATGCCCGTGAACACGACGAGGGCGACGCGATGGCTGGTTAGGAATAATACTCTCGGGAACATCAAGATAGCCTGCGGGCGCACTGTGCTGGGCCCGAAGCTGGCGCTGGTGGGGTGGCCCAGTCGAGGGGGAGGGGCTGCGAACACGTTGCCTCTTACGCTGCCCCTCCTCTCTTTCCGGCTCTAGCACCTGCGGGTTGCGCCTCCTCTTCCCGGGAATGTCCTCAAAGTCGCTCGGAGACTGAAACCAGGCAAGCGGGGTAGAGATGAGGGTTTTGATAGCACCAAAGAGCGATTGCGAACGGCGAAGGGTTTTTGGCGATCTCGCGCGTGCATAGGTTCTGGTGGTAGTATCTGCGGACATCATGGCGGTATGTGGGGAAAAGGAAGGGGCAGCTCCAGCGCGGACTGGTGTTTTTGTGTTCTCTCCGCCTGGCCAAAGCGCAGGCTGATGTCAAGCCTAGCCACCGTGACCGTCCGTGACACCTTGTGGCGATCGTCTTATGTACATATGCCAAGAATGGAAATTGTGGCTACTTACTCCTTCAACCGCTACAAGGCTATCCCAAGGATTGCTTAGAACGTGAAATTCACGCTATTGACATCTGTCACATGCTGTCACACCGCGTTTACACCCAACGCGCCGGACGCGACAACGCCTTCCGACGCGACGGCCTTGTCCACCTCCCTATTGTTCTCGGACTGCGCTCATACTCTGACAAGGTTTTATTCGACGAGTTGCTTTCTCGCGTTGCTCTAAACCCTTAAGAACGTCGAGTATCCTAGTCTTGCGCGCGGGATGCCTCGAGAAATCGTGACCGTGCAACTGGGCCAGTGCGGCAACCAAAGTGCGGCTTCATGACTGCGTGCGGACGCCGGATATGTCTCTAATTGACTGTACTCCAAGTGGGTTCCGTGTTCTGGCAGCGGCTGTGTGCGGAGCACGGCATTAACAAAGAGGGCATTCTAGAGGAGTGGGCTACTGAGGGCGGCGATCGCAAGGACGTATTCTTCTACCAAGCCGACGACGAGCACTACATTCCCCGTGCTATTCTGGTCGATCTTGAGCCTCGAGTGCGTTCGTGGAGCCTACCACACTGATTACAGTACCTAAGCCACGTCTCTCCTTGTAGGTAATCAACGGCATATTGACATCGCCGTATGCAAACTTGTACAACCCAGAAAACATATTCGTCTCAAAAGACGGGGGTGGCGCCGGGAACAACTGGGCGCAAGGTTATTCCGCCGGCGAACGAATATACGAAGAAGTCATGGAGATGGTCGACCGAGAAGCCGAGGGCAGCGACTCTCTAGAGGTGATCGTGCTTCACGTCCTCCTGAATGATGCTCATCGTGATGGCATTCAGGGTTTCATGCTCATGCACTCAATAGCTGGCGGAACCGGCTCGGGCCTGGGGTCCTTCTTACTCGAACGGCTTAACGACAAATTCCCTAAGAAGCTCATCCAAACGTACTCTGTCTTCCCCAACGCGCAAGAGGGAGACGTTGTCGTACAACCATACAACGCGCTGCTCACGCTGAAGCGACTTACAAACCATGCAGATTCGGTCGTCGTGCTCGATAACGGCGCATTAGCTCGAATATCTGCCGATAGGTTACACGTACAAACGCCAACCTTCGACCAGACAAATCAGCTCGTAAGCGATTGCAATTCAACATGGGAGATCTGCGTCATGACTTGTTCGTCAGGTGTCCACAGTAATGGCGGCGAGCACGCAAACACTAAGATACCCTGGTTATATGAACAACGACCTCGTAGGGATCATCGCATCGCTGATCCCTACGCCACGATGTCACTTCCTCATGACCTCATATACACCCTTCACCAGCGACCAGATCGACAAGGTTTGTCCGCTTTAGATGACGTGCGTAGAAAACCTTACCGAACATGTCCAGGCTAAGCCAATCAGGCGTACGACTGTGCTCGATGTCATGCGTCGCCTCCTCCAACCCAAGAACCGCATGGTCTCAACGACGCCCAGCAAGACCGCCTGCTACGTCTCAATACTGAACATTATTCAGGGCGACGTTGACCCTACCGATGTATGCAGTCAATTATTATGTATGCTCACACTCACGCTGACGGCTGTTAACCCTCGCAGGTCCATCAATCGCTGCTCCGCATCCGCGAGCGCCAGCTCGCAAACTTCATCCCATGGGGCCCGGCTTCCATCCAGGTCGCGCTGACACGCAAGTCACCCTACATCGCGACCAACCACCGGGTGAGCGGCCTCATGCTCGCGAACCACACGAGTATCGCCTCCGTATGTCGTCTCTCCATGCTCTAGGCACGCCACTCGGAAGCTGACCTCAAATGCGCGCCTCGTGCAGCTCTTCAAACGCATGATTGACCAATTCGACCGGCTGCGGAAGCGCAATGCGTTCGTCGAGCAGTACAAGAAGGAGAAGATGTTCGAGAACGGTCTCGAGGAGTTCGACGATGCGCGGTGAGTCCTTATCGGACGTGCCGCGAGGCGTGCTTCTGACTGACAACGTTGCACCGCGAAGCGCAACTGCCGAGGAACTGCTCAAAGAATACAAAGCCTGCGAGAGTCCTGACTACATCACATACGTACGTAGGATAAGCTTGCATGAGGATTTGGCAGCCAGACTAATAGCGCTTCCAGGGATCGAACGACGGAGAACAGGCTTCTTGATACTGTGTGTTGTTGTTGTAACATTACTGTCTTGTGTCCTGGGTCGCTCTTTTGTTCTCCGTGTAGGTCACAGCTTGTATAATCACCCTCTCAAAACATATTCAAAACATTGGCAATGTTGTCATGCGATAACACTGACGGGTAAGGAGAGCTCTACTGTGACAACTGGCAGGAGACGCCATCGATTATACAGATGCAAGATGCAGAGCGCAGAAAACGAAGTCCGTTATGCCGTAGTGACGTGTCGTGGAGGGGTCGACCTACGGTCCCTTCGGCCCCCCCAGCTTCTTGCCAATGTCCGCACCTGCGTGAATGCTGTGTGAGAGACTGACTGTTGCTGTAGAAGCTAGTGGAGGGATACGTACCACGGAGTTTCACCCCGAGAGTGCGTTCAAGCTTGCTGAGGATCTGCGGGTTCGGGATGGCCTTGCTGGACTCGTAGTCCTGGATGACGGACGGCTTCTCGTTTACCTTCTGCGCGAGGTCTTTCTGCGAGAGCTGCTTCTCCATGCGTGCGGTCTGGATGGCCTGGATGCGGGGGTTCCTATATGAGCACACGACCAGGAAGCGACAGGCCACGCTGTGACGCATACCTTTCCAACGGTGGGCGCGATCTTTGGTGGTGGCGCGACCTCGTTTTCGCGGTCAAGCTTGGCTATCCGCTGATGGTCGGTGCCTGCGCGAAACAGGGACGGACGTCGCTGTCAGCCACAAATATCCAAGGGGATATGGAGAGGAGGTACGTACCCTGATGGGCCTTGTTCAGCCCTGCGGTCACCTTCTTGTCTGTCGCCACGACGGCACCAACTCGTCGAGCCTGCAAGCCCTGTCAGACAACCCATCCATCTCAAGAACATCAAGAGCGACGTACAGCTGGAGGATATGGCAGAAAATACTCGTGAGCACTGTGCGAGGCCAGGCGATCTCACCTACATACCATTCAGATCTGAAGCATTCCTGGTAACTTTGGGAGCCTTGGCCTTGAAACCGATAACGGTCTTGCTGTCCCAGTCGAGGTTGCTCATGGTGTCTATGGTCTAGGAGTGTGTGTTGAAGTTGGGTGTGAGGACGTGGAAGATGTGCAAGTGGTGTGGAGCAGTGCGGTCGCTTACGTCTCACTAAATATCGGATGCGCTTGTTCCGTGTCACGCCTGAGTCATTCATTTATAAAGTACTCTTACACCTTTACCACAGTCTGCCTAACACTTTGAGTACATGTTCGGAGCCGATGGGAGCACGCAGAAAAACATGAAAATATGAGTCCATGCTCTAGAGGTCCTTCCGTTGATTGATGAGATGGTGATATAAATGATGTGCGGGGGCTTTTCTTTGCTCTAATACGCCCCTCCTGCTTGTTTTGTCCAAGGCCGGTCGACCTATGCACGCCTCTTCAGAAAGACGAGTGCGGTGCAAGCAGCTCCTACGATGACTCCAGCGGCGGAGGACAACAACAGGCCGGATATCTTCTGCAGAGCAGTCTTTGTCGACTGCCGCGGTCGCCCGCCGACCTCCTGGACCTTGGGCACCCGGTTGTACTCCCAGCCGTCGTCGAGGAGCTTCGCCATCATCTCGCCGTCCAGCGCCGCCAGGTCCTCCATCTCCCACGCCGTGCACACGTCCACCATCCACCGCATGCGCCGCTTGCCCAGCTCCCCGCCCACGCCCGGCGCGCGCTCCCGCAGCTTGTTCCGCAGCTGCCCGACCTTCTCGATCGCCTCGCCCGCGTGCTCCGGGAGGCTGTTCTCGATGCGCCGCCGGATGATGTTCGCGAGCTTCGGGCTCTGGCCGTTCGTCGAGATCATGATCTGCAGCGGCCCGCTGCGAATCTGCGAGCCGAAGTAGAAGTCGCACGACGGCGGGATGTCCGCGACGTTGATGGGGACCTTGAGGGCGCGCGCCATGGCGCAGATCGTCCGCGATGTCTCCACGTCGTCGATGGCCGTCAGGACCATGTCCACGTCGACGAGATCCTCCGGGCCTGCAAACGTGCGGTCGTGGTACGTGATGCGGTCCGACGACTCGATGAAGCGCTTGGTAAGGGGGTGAAGTCCGTCGCGCGGCGCGATGAGCGTGACGAGAGCGTCGGCGACCAGAACGGACTCGATGCGGCCCGATGCGACGTCGCCGCCGCCGACAATGAGTACGCGTTTACCCTTGAGCTGCCATGCGAGCAGGAGAGACCCGCCGGTGAACGATGAAGTGTCCGTCGCCATTGCGCTTGAGCTGGCCGTCACCGCTCCTGTATGACATCCTGAGTCACGTGCAGTGATCTCATTGGTCAGGATGTCGCGCAGGTATTCTGGCAGTAATCATTACGTCGAGAGGTCACCATGGAATCGGAGAAGGATCAAAGGAAGAGGTTGTGATAGGTGCGACTATTGAAGCCAACAAATCCAGCAGAGTTGCAAGTGAGGAAAGCAATATATTTCGATTATTCTCTCCGCGAAGGGAGCTACGACCGCTGGCCCGAGACCTCTCTCTGCGCATCAGCACACGGCGTGTCAGTGCTGTGTCAGATATCCGGTGATCTTCTGGATGAAATTCGGTTGAGTAGTGATTTGACCATGTACGCACGCGATCTACTTGCTCTTACACTCAGCCTCGGCGTTTGCAGAGCATTTATTCGTGATCGCCGCGGCCATCATCTACGCCGGTGTAGCTTGCTTGCCGCGACGCGCTTTATGGGGACACCTAGTTAGTAGTGATGTTTGTAGACAAATCAAGCACACTTGTCCACTTCTGGTATAGTCAAAGCTTGTCTAGAGTGTCAGGAGAAGTCATCAACTATTCAAAGGTATGATACCCAGAAGTATGACATGCACAGCAGATCTCGGGGAAACCTTAAGAGTTCATCTTCAGCTGAGAACTGGCCAGAGCTGTGATAGCGGCAAGGCTCTCGTAATCTTCGCCAAGGATATCTCGATGTTGTCCTGGCCGTCCGACGTCGCAGTGAATGAGGATGAGTTCAAACCATGACAATCTGTTTGAGCCTGAAGTCACAGCCCCCGAGCGTCGAGCGCTATGCGCTCGAGTCATGGCAGGCGTTGCCGCGTAATGTCCGTAAATAGAGACAGCGAGAAGGTATACATAGATTGAACGAGCGGCAGAGCGACTCATGTCAAATATAGCGTGGTATAGACAACGACAGTCGACGAACAGATGGATCGTTGCGAGAGGGAACACCCCACATCAGCCGCTGACAGCGGCAGCCTCCCTCGCCGAGGATGCACCGCCCTCGCAAGCAAACATCGCTCCCGGCCGCAAGACACTCGTACATACTTGGACCACGAGGACGACGCGTTGTGCATCCCGGACGACATACCAATTGCGGGTACCTCGCTCGCGGCCTTGATCGTAAAGTCAGATTGATACTCGATTGCGACGATTTTCGAGGACATCATTGATGTGTTCCTTGGCGCTGTCCTCTCGTGAGCACTGACGTCGAACAGCCACCATCATGACGGCAGCCGAGATGGCATCGGCCGCGGCCAGGACATTAATGTGGACAGTCTGAAAAAGCAGACCTTCGCTGTGGCGGACAGGGATTGTTGGTCGCCTGTGGCAGCAGGACAATAGCGACGACGCGGCGGCCTTGGAACGGTCCAGAAAGCTGCAGAAGACAAATTGAGAGCAGAAATACGAAGACATGTGGCCATGGCGACGGCTGTCAGAGAGTTCATCACTGCCGTTTCGGAGAGCTGCTTGCCGCCATCACCCCGCTTGTACTGCATCCCTATATCCCCCCCAGGTGCGTTAGCCGGCTCCCTACCTTTCGTTCCTCCTTTCTTCTTCGGTTTCTTCGTCTGACCCTTTCGTCTTTCAGACGTTGAACGTCTTTTCCTGTTCAACTTCTTTTGTCACTGCTGCGTCAGTGTGTTGCCTGGTGCTACAGCCTCCTCTGTTGCGTCCATTCTCTCCGGAAGAGCCTTCATAGTTCCTACATTCCCTCTTTCTCCTCGAGTCGCCCCGATATTGTCATCCGCAACCAACACACACAACGTGAGTACTGGTGATATTGAATTAGCAGCTTTGATTCTACTCAGCCATCGCCATCGACCTGTAGCTTCCAAATCATCACCCCATAGTTGACCTCCAACATGTCTCGCCAAATCAAGTACATCATGGGCTTCTGGGGCTTCTGCGACTTGCTCCTGCTCGCAGCTGCCATCGCGTCCATTGCCTTCTCTGTCATCTGGCGGCAACCCAATCTCCTCATCAACCTGACGATGGACGCCCAGCACCTCACCGGTGCGTCGATTCAGGCTCGTTGGGCTCGGTCATGCTCATGCTTTACTTGACAGCCGGGCTCATCATGGGTGTCATCCTCCTTTTGTCTTGGCTCATCTCCATCGGCGCGCTCCTCTCGCCCTCCCGTTCTACCACCGGTTTTGTCGTCCTTAACTGGGCGATCGTGGTCGACTCAATAGCAATCCTGGTAGTGGGGACTTCGCTCTGGTTCTACACGCTGCACATCCAGGACAACTACCTCGCCATATGGGAGGTGCAGTCCAACGCAACAAAGATCGCGGTGCAGGACCTGGTGAGTGGCCAGGCCACACATGCGTCGGCATGCCGATGATTCTGACCCGGTCGTTTACCCCAGTTCCAATGCTGCGGCTACTTCGAGCCCAACGACACGACCGTTGCTATCGGCGGGTTCTGTTCCAGCCCGGCCTTCGTCGCTGGGCTCTACAACGCAACAGTCACCACCGCCAACGCCTGTGTGGGCCCGATCACGGGCTACGCTGAGCCTATGCTCAATCAAGTCTTCACGTACGTGTTCCCACACGGCTCATGCCGCCGGATCCGTGCTGACTGCCGCCTGTTTCTCTGTCTCTCCCCGCAGTCTCGTGAGAATCTTCCCTCGTTTGCGTAGGTATGGCGACCTTATCGAGCGTGCGTTTTCCACAGGTATACGGCTTCATGGCGGTTGTCATCAGCTTGTTCCTGGCGTCGCTCTGTGTCATCAAGACGGTGGGTCTGTCGTCCGCACCCCGCGCATCCATGTTCGCTCACGCGTGTCACGTGGTCCCCCTCCCACAGAGGCAGGAAAAGGAGCGGTTCAGAAAGATCGACGCCAAGCGTGGTGGCCGTGGCTTTGTTTAGACGCATGCGCATCCGGACGCTCACCAATGTCTCATCTCGCTGCCGCGCTTTCCTCTGGGGTGTCCCGCCACTGTACTCCTACTGTCGCATCGTTCTCCGTTATCCCTCGGCGCGCCCTTCTCTCGCCTCGTCCGCGGCCCAGATGGTCGGTTTTGTTCCTCTTGGTGTGTGCTACTACTCTATCGACAACTCGTGTATTTTTCTACTTCTTTTGTCTTTCTTTGCGTGCAATGGCATTCACATTTGGGTCGGCGAAGAACCCAGGAGGATACATATCGTGGTGTGATGTTGGCATGGGGGCGTCTCGGAGTCGAAGGTAGCCGGTACGTGGTTTCCGTTTCTTCTGTGGCTCGTTGGCCGGGGGCTTGGCGCACCTGCGTAGCGACTGAAGTACTGATGACACGCGCGACGTCCAAGCGCCTTGGCAAGGCAAGGCATCTGGGCCACCATCAATCATCCGCCACATCTTGTCGAACCGCCCCTGGATCCTGAAGGTCTCATCTCTGACATCACAACGTCAACTTAGATTCTGACGGGACACATGCGTGACAACTTGACAGGACACCTTAAGACAAGCTGGGTGGGACCAAGTACAGGTGACAGAACATCGAGACAGCTGCCGATGTAGCTCCTGTTCTTGTCAGCGAGTTACGAGTGGGGCACACCGGCCCAGCCCGAGACAGAAACAGCACTTACCGACACGCACTCGTCGATGTCTCCGAGTGCAAGCTTGGTAATCCGGGATTCTGATGTCCCACTGGACGTTCTTCTGCTGTCGGTGTCTCCAGGCTGCCCGCCACCTGAAGCCGTAATTGGCCTTAGTACGTCATAGCCATAGCAGCAATGTCTCCGCGACGAGGCGCACTGCTTTGTCCCTCGCATTATCTGGCAAGGAGCGCATTCGGCAAGAGCTTTCTGCGTCTGACCGCATCTATAGCCGCGACGTGTGCGACTCTCTCAAGGCCTTATGACTGAGTTCGGGGCATCTCTCTCTTAATCTAATGCCAATGTGAAATGATATGAGGCCATATGCCTGTATGCCGGTGATCTTGGCTAGTAGGACGTGCGGGTGGCATACCACATTCGGAGGAATAGACGATAGATTCTGGCTTCCGAGTTATCTGCTGAGGAACCCGGCCCTATGCGAGCAGTGTCGGTGCATGTCATTCAATGTATTGACTTCGGCTAGAGGACGTACTACCCGCCATAATGCATAATGATTGACGTAACCATTGAAAGTCCTAACTAAACGACGTAAAAATTACAATCATCAGCAATTCATTAGGAGAGTGGCTATCATGACCAATACTACGAAGGGAAGTTAAGAGTCCAATTCTCCGAGCGTCCACAAAGTGCGAGAGTCTGCTATATTGTCCATGCGCAAATGTCCAAGAAGTCTACACCCGCACAGCACGCAGCCGCTTAGGCGCACAAGTATCTGCTTGGTACAGCCCGTCATTGGTTGTCGAGGGTTCGTATACCACAATATATGCGCTGCCTGTCGCCTCACAGAGCGCAAATTTGTCTGTGCGTTCGTTGACGGCGATAGTGGCATACCCATTGGCGTCCGACTGACGGAAGACCCCGCGTGAGCAATCTCCATGTGTGCAAGGCGAGAAGTACGCACCACAGCGCAGTAGGTGGCATCGTTGGACAGCCCGCTCGAGGGCAGGGTCACCGTGAACTCAAGCTCCGAGCCGGGGTTGACCGCGTTGTCGTACACGGCGAGCCCTTGTTCGTGAGGGCCAGGGTTCGGGATCAGCGCGCCTCCAACGAGGCTGAAGGTCGGAAAGTCGCTCTGGTAGCTCGCCGAGATGGTCTGGAGGACGAAAAATATATCAACGATCCACGGGCGAAGGAGGTTACGGTTCTATGGCTCACCGATATCCACCAGGTACTTGCTTCGCCACTCGTTCCCGGGGGACCAGTAGTCAGGGCGAGAGGGGCACCGGTACTGTTATCCGGAGCGTCCATGTCGATAGCCGCAATAGTGAAGTTATACGACAGGGAATCTGTCGAGCCCGCGCCGAGAGCGTTGCAGGGGTTCTGGCGCGCCGACAAGGTAGGGAGGGCGCTGGCTGTTGCAGCGAGGACAGCGGAAGCGATGGCAAAAGCGAACATGTTGATCGAAATGGATGTGAAGAGATTTATAGGAGGAATGATCAATGTACCTCGAAGAGTAAGGTAGAGGAAGTCGGGGTGCGGTTTTGAAATGTAAACACCCGTATTTATATGCTGCAGACTCGTCTTCACAGAGTGATTTGCGGGCTGTATTTACGGAGCCGATGAGCTTGGTATAGGCCTACCAAGGCCGGGATAGAGTCGTGCAGATCTTCGCCAGCATAGCAATTGGCGAACACTCACCGCTGTAAGTCGAAACCACGGCGTTCTATGACCGCATTTCGTGGCAAAAACATTTCCGCAGACCGGGCATCATCCCAGGCATTGCAACTGCGTGTTGCATGCAATCTTTCGCAACTCAGACTTTCGTCAACTTGATCGTCCGACATCTGCAACTACGTCCTTGGGTTCTAGCCACGACTATTGCCTTACCTTTGGTTAGATCATTACACTTTAGCGACAGACGCAGACTGAACCAGAATGTCTTATGACGCACTGCCGGCGTGCAATCAGCGCATCAAAACCCAATTGCATCGCCATGCGGACACAGCAATCGGTACATGGATGACGAAGGCTACTCAAAAGCCACAAGCAAAGTGAACTGCTGTGATCCGCATGCTGATGCACTGGTTAGTCAAACAATGTTTCAGGTGCAGCCATGAGGGATGCATGCTCGCTGGAGTGGCAGCAAGCAGCAGGGCGCGCTTGACAGACAACATAGAACGCCCTCGTACCCAGAATAATGTGATTTGTTGTTCAGAAGAGAGTACAACAGAGGAGGTTCGTACTCGGACAACGCTATGAATCAAAAGGAGGGCAGTGAATCACTCACTTGCTAGATGCTCGTAGTTATGCGAGTGCTCTGTCTAGTTTCACGAATGAGAACACATGGTACATATTTCGTCTCCAGTTTCATTCGAGGACGACAGCAGGACGAGACGAGACGTTGTTGACGTTGAGATGTGGTTGTGCCTCTGCGCAGGCAGTCCATAGGTCTATATCCGGTACTGAGGAACTTCGTCGCAGCCAACATTCACGCCAGTCACAAGCGTAAGAGTGAGAAGGTTTATGCAGACGGAAGCGGTAATGAGAATTATGTACGACAGAGGAGCTAGCAGGACTGCACAGCCCAACGCCGCGGCGGAGTAGCCAGTGCGGTCGCCATGAACGGTCCCCCTACCCACCTAGGCAATCTCTAGTCTCTCCTTTGTTATGCTCTGTCATGTCAAATCGCAAGTCTCGTAAACGTCGCCGGACGGAGGCCTTCCAGGACGAGGGCCAGGACGAGGCCGTCCAGTCAATATCTCTCGAAACTGGACCAGCTGATGCTAGCGCTGAGCAACAAGAACCTCTTTCCGTAGAGATAGACAATCAGCAGGACAAGACAGACGTGGCAGAGCAAGAGTGTGTTGATGCGGTCGAGGTCATATCAGACCCAGAGAGGATACAGAAAGAACAGGAGATATGGGATGTCATTCGGGAGGAGCAGTATGCTGGTGAGCCTGCTGCCGCATTCGCCGTTAAAGACATGCTAAAACATGTTATTCTTTACTAGTTCTCGAGCAATTGCCGTTGTCGCTGCACCGTTCTTTCACGCTGATGCAAGAGTTGGATCAGCAAGTGCATAGTACGTGATATGTTTGCTTGGGCCTAGTACGTTCATCCAACCATACGGGATTGGTTCAGGGCACGAAGAACAATTACAGGCTGGTCTACGGCAATACTCAATCATGCGAAAAGAGCTCGCACGCATTGTGAATTCCGTTCCCGACACCCAGGCTGTCGAATCGAACGATGAAGAGAAGACAAACGTCGCGCAGCCTGGCCCTGAAGATAGCTCTCTCGCGAGGGAGGACCATACGTTGCTGCCTGACGCGCAGCCAGGAGAGAATGGGCACGCAGAACAAGCACCCGAGAACGCTAGTCCTGGGCGAGCTGCATCTTCCGTCCACTCCGAACCTGAGCCTGCCCAGAGCCGGGGATCATCGAGACGCCTGCTTGTGCAGGTTGGACAACTCGCCGACGAAGTCGAGCGCGCCGCGAATGAGAAGGTCAATGTCGCTCGGTATGCGCATGACTTGGTGAGTACACTCTGTCCGCTAGCACCTGCTCAAATTCTGATTGAAGCGTCCCTAGATCGACCGATACATTCGCGATCTCGATCGCGCCATTAAGGAGCAGGAGACCTCTATCTCTCTGGGCCTACGTCCTGGGGCGTACCCGGCGTCCATCATGCTGCCGGAGGTTGTCGCACCCTCAGGCCTCCGTGCTCGCGTCGTGCCAGAGCCTTTGGCTGAAGAACCCGTTGTGGAGGCGCCAGCAGCGCCTGAGGAGGCGGCGGCGGCGGCGGCGGACACGGGCGAGACGACGCTGGGAATAGTCTCTGAGGAAGCAGCCGCGCCGACACATGGTTCCCCTGTGCGTCCTCAGCGCAGGAGGCGCCGTCCACCGCGCATCACGATGAAGAAGAAGGTGCCGAAACTACTGGATCTCATCGAATTCGTTCCCGTGGACATGGAAGTGCCGAGTGGAGGATCAGGTCTCAAGCTGACGGTGCCGCCGCTCGCGGCAGTGATTGCGGCGAATGACCCCCCAATCGACCCGAACGAAGAGCGATGGTGTTTCTGCAACCAGGTATCCTTCGGGGTGGTAAGTGGGTCCACTGCGCGATTCGGCCCAATACTTATCTTTGTTGTATCCGTAGATGGTCGCCTGCGACAACGAGAACTGTACCCTCCAATGGGTGAGCGTTGATCATTACTGTTCACATAGCGATTTAATTGGCTCATTTTTTCAGTTTCATCTTGGATGTGTCGGCCTGACAGAAGCGCCAGCGGACGATGAGAAGTGGTACTGTCGAGATTGTGCCCCGCTTATGGTTGCTTCCTCGCCGAAATTGCGCAGTAAGCGTATCAGCAGCGCCACGCGCAAATGATCTGTTGCAGCCCATGTGTATTGTATGTACGTACGATGAAAGAGGTTTCTCAATGTTGTATGCGTTTTCACCAATGACCCATGCGCTACTACGGAGGATGCAGTGCACCGTGTACTGATCTCTGTTCCGTTTAACCTAAGTACATACTCATCATATGATCTCCTGGAAGGCAGGCATGCAAGTGGTGCCGCGTCTGTGAGTAGGATAACTGAAGGGGCTTCACTGCCCCAGACGTCTGGCGTCAGATATGCTGGTCCCGCCGCTGTCCATGACTATAAGTAACGGTGCGCGAACAGCCTTAGAAACTCAAAGGGATGAGTGCAGAGACAATCAGGATCGCAGTTGCGAGTGTGAGATAAACGATATGATTTTGGAGCCAGCAAGATGCTGAGGAGTCTACGTTCGAAATGCTCTATATCGCAGAAGATAGGCCCACGCAAACGAGTCGCATCTTATGCGTGTTTGAGTATTTGCCTTGTTCAATGATCCTTCGCTTGTCGTATCAAACTGGCCGAGTTAGCCCGCCTTGGTTTGATGATGCACTTAAATGGCTTGGGATGCCTGCGAATACACTGTTTAAGACATTGTCAACCTTGTGGGGAGGTACTTGCCTGATGCTATGCTCAGGAAACTCGAGGTCTAGCGGTATCTCCTTCCCTGATCCATCCACGGCAGGCGTTATCTTGAACGCGTAGAACATGGATGCAATGGTGATCCAGAGGTGGGTTTCAGCGAGGACAGACGCTAGCACGCCCAGAGTGAACACAGTGTAATAGTATATAGAAGCACCAGGTACCGTCTACCGAATCCATACGCAGGTCCTCTGGGATCTGGCTGGATGACAGCACCTTCTTTATTAAAAAACCGGTCTGGATTAAATTTGTGGGGTTCAAGGTAGACTCGAGGGTCGTACAGCATTGCCCTGTTGTAGAAATGTCTACTATGAGCGACTTGTGAGACAACATCATTTCATACCACGTATTAGCGATAACGACGCAGTTAGCAGGAAGACAGTAGCCGTCATATTCGTCATCCTGAGATAGCCGATGCGGCACACCTGAGCAGAAAGAACGTGAGCAAATGATGTTTTGTGTACTTTCCGGGCGCAACTTGCCAACGGGAGTCGTTGCACCCCAACTAAGCCATGATAAAACACGATAGGTGAGCAAGGGCGATAAAGATACGCATGAAACAGATAACGGAGCGTTTCAGTAATAATTGAGTGCATGTAGGGCAGCCGAGCACGGTCTTCAAAAGTCGGCAGACGATCCTTGCCAATCACACTATCCATCTCGTCCTGTGCACGCATCTGTATTGCTGGGTCCGCCACCAGGGCAATCATGGCGGTCATCAAAGCCGACATGGTCTGATGGGACGTGAGATTACCCGGTTACAGGCACAGTTCACTACGCACCGTTTCGAAGCCACCCTAATGTTTTGTTCAGCACTTAGCCGTCGTCGCAGAAGTGGTCATGAAAAGGCATACCGGAATAAGTGATCGCAGCAGTGCCTCTTATAACTTCGTCGTCATCACCCTTTGTCTCCTCAAGCAAAGTGGTGGTATAGCATGGAACCGCTGTGCCTTGGGTCTAATCGGCCCACATCCTGAGTACACGCGCGTTCTTCCGTGAGCACGACATCCTGCTCACCAGCCTTTCCTTCACGTAGTTGAAAGGCTTATAGATGAAGTCATGCAGATCCTCCCTTGTTCCGGGAGAAAGGCGTTTGATCACTGCCCCAGGGAACCAATCAAGGAGGTGTCTGATCAGGAAACAATTCAGGCATTCTGCGCAAGAGATACATACTCCAAGGCACGAAGTCAACGACGTGCGCGCCGACGGCGCTAACGGCCTCGATGGTCAAGACACCCTTCTCAGCGATGCGAATGAAGGGTTCTTCCAATGACTTAACCTCGTGCCCATACGTGAGCACCATTGTTACACCTCCCGCGAGCCTTGAGGTCAATTTCAGCGTTATGTACGAACGTGTGGCGTATAACATACCGTTTGATGTGTGCCGTGAAATTGTCTGGATCGTCCAGGAAGTCATTGAACAGGTGGTGTGCTTCCTTGAGTTCGATGTTGTAGTACTTGGGTATGTTCTGTTTATGAAAGAATTGCTGAAGGTATTTGCGGTGCCGCTTCCACTTCTCGCCGTAGTCCATGATCGGCAGGGCCCACTTCTGTTCTGTTGAAATATGAGTACTCGTTGCCGTCATGAGAAGCGCAAGCATGCGCACCCAGCCTATTACTTCACTGGCCATAGCGAAGAATGGCCGGTGGGAGTATTTCGCACTCCTCTTGTCCAATAGCTCGTGAGCCATCGTAGCGGAATTGAGAACGACAACTTCTCTGCCCAAGGTGTGGAAATAGACAATGTCACCTAAGCAAGCCCGGTCAGCATATGGTGCGAGATAAAAGTGAGGCACAAATCATATCGCTCTGACCACTTTGCGAATGTCTTCCATGGTGCTTTCGAAGGTATATCGCGGAGATTGCCAATGAGAGGATACGGCCGCGGACCTGGTGGGAAGGATGCACTTCGTCGCTTTCTCAAGTGTTGCACTATACCGTATGCTACTACCGACAACACGGTCGCGGCGTAAAGCTGAACATTAGCTGACATATCCAATCAAGGGGCCAGAGAATTTTGCCCCGGCGAGCGATAGGATGATGTTTGCCCCAATCTGCAAGCTGTAAATATATACGTGTGCATAAGCGCGACAGAGACATGCGTATAAAGCCAGTGACATTGTTTCCCTGAAACCCGACAAATGCCAATGCTATTCGACAGCCACCGCTCGCACCCATCACGGCGAGACCGAATGGCGCCGCTTTAGGAGAACAGGGCCACTCGGCGCTGGTAGTCGGTCTTGAAATGTTCAGCAGTATACAGGACTCATCATACACAGGTCGTATTTTTCATTTAAGTTATCAATTTCCGTGTCATGTCAGTACGCGCCAGATGGGAGCAGTTCAGCAGAGTGGGTACTAGTAGCAAGTAAATCAATACCGTTCAGGCGCTTAAACAATTTGTTCATGGGCGCTTTATGCAGTTCGGAGTCAGTACTGCAAAGTCGTCTTCTACTTTGATATCCTATATTGCGCTAGTCTGCAAAAGGACCCATGTGGAGCCCTTTAGGCACGAATGTCCTACACGTGTTACGCTACGGAGCGTGCGTCAAGCATCCTACGAAGAGCAGTCATGGTCGGCGAAAAACAGAAAGTTGCAAGGATACCCGGGCGGTCGGCAGACCCCCTAAGTCGGCAGGGACCTCTCGGGATGTTCGCAATCCGATCATCCATTTCGGCTCCTGGGCCAATCAGGCGAGGGGACCGACTTGGGGTGTGCCGACTGCCCGGGTACTACGGTATAGTATGTGCAATTCCTCCTACCATCTGGACCGGTAGCCTCGATAAATGCAGGCGCCACTGAGAGACCTATATTGGATGAAATCCATCCAGTGAAATGTACGGTATTCGTGTACTTTTCAGACGCAGAGCGCATGCGTTTTCATCCGGACAGTGGCATTTTCATCCAGCGAGAGTGCGAAATAAGAGTGTGAAATTCATCCGAAATTTCGAACAAAGTGCACCCCATTCATCCGGCGCTGGATTTTCTGGATTCACCCGGATAATGGGTGAAAACTCCATCGCGATGGATGAATTCCACCAGTAAGAACACGAGCAAAACCCTCGTCATAGCGGATGAATTTCAGCAGTAGTGAGAAACAAATGTTTCCAGCAAATAGCTGAGTAGATCGGCACTCGAGCCCAGGGTAGGATACATCGGTCAGAAGACATATATATCATCTATCAATACGCATATTACAGGGTTCTGTCATGCGAACATTCAATCACTATCTTATGCGCGAGCTCGAAGCCTCTATCCTTGCCATCTCAAACCGCACGCGCATGATGCCTAGCTCACAAGTCTTTCCCCTCCCTACGAGCACTCTCGTGCTCGATCTCTTCATCCTCTTCAGTTGCCCAATCGCGCACAAAGTGTTCAAGACAGGGCTGTGTGCCTGACATATTATTAGTGCCATTTCCTGCAATTGAGATGTGTGCTTACCAGAAGCATGATGTGTCCGATATTTGTCTTATCATGTCGATACCGTGGTAGACTAAGGTGAGAGCTATTAGCAACGATGTTAATAGTGCATTTGTGTTGATCACTCAGAGATACTGTGAGTTCTGGTCAAGGTTCGGCAAGGAACCCACTACTCACCTGGATCGACTCAAACAGTCAGTTGTCACTCTCTAGTCCCATCTCCACCTGCAAGTCGAACTCGTTACCCGTGGAGCAACTTTGTTCGCTAAACGATGTACCTTCGAGTCACCGAACCTTGGCTTTGAACGCTGACACCGCACCTTTTTTTTGCTCTTCGACAATGTTCACAAATGCGGAGACCCTAACATACTCCACTTCGCATGTTTCTTGCTGTGCATATGGCTACCAGGTCCAACGTCCATTGCACCGTAAGCGTGAGTCGTCGATATGACATGAGGAGAGATGTTGAGTGACGGGAGTCGACAAGTCCGGTTGCAAGAGAGGTGTGGTGCTGCGTGTTACCTCTTATGCTGACCAACCCGTTGGAGCATCCTTCATCCTAAATCCGGTAATTTGTTTGTCTCCCCTAGGCAGCCTACAATAGAGCGCCCTTTTTGATGGTCAGAGGATGGGCACTCTATTGTATATGTGGTGCAATGAGTTGAAGAGCGCATTTGCGTTCGCGGTCGATGGACGCTCGCGCAGAAATGATCTGTACATTAGTAGCCATTAGCAGAATTGATGCAATGTATCAATTGTTTGCCTTCATCATTCTGCATGATGAAAACCCGCCGCTTTTCTGGTGAAATTCATCCGTCAGGAGGGCCGGGTGGATTTCATCCATTCACGGTGTTGACTGCGTTTCATCCGCTTTTCACACCCTTGCCGTGTGAAATCGGACATTCACACGGTAAACGGAGCGAATTCACGCGGAACTGGTCTCTCAGTGAGGCTGGGTCAGCTGTGGAGAAGGTCAACTGTTTCATTTCTTCTTTGTTTTCATCATCCACCACATTCCAATTTATGAGTCGTGACGCAGCCATGGCACTTATCGCTCAGAAGCGGGGATCCTCCGATCCTCACTAATTGACTACAGGTTCCGTCATCATGCGTTCATCAGACCGACGTTCGGATCAAAAATACACGTAGTCAAGGCTGTTAGTGTGTTACATTCTGGATTGGTTGGTTAGAAGAAATCCGGGCCTAGTGTGAGACATAGGAGGGACGGCGAGCCCAAGTTCGTCGTCTCCCTGCCGGCACTGTAAAGGTGCCGCTCATGTTCTTGGTTTTTCTTCACTCTTCAGCATTCCATGCCATGAACCCCTTTATGTTGCTGTAATCTCCCATTTTCGGTACGCCAGACCTCCTACCACTCAGTTTCACATGGTGTTGTGCCAGTCATCAATTGTTTGTGCGCCTGGCATTTGGCCACCCGAGCCCAGACGAATTTGACAACATGTACCGTGTTGTAATATGCACTAATAGACCCCGTCCTAAATTTCCAGATTACGGCCGCTTGGAAATGTATTTCAAGTGCACAATGAGGTGCCCTTATCACAATTTACAACATGGGAGATTGTCGACGGTGTGTTTGCCTTGGTATCTCGTTGCCTTGACTATTTTGACCTTGAACTAGATCGTATTCCCTCCTGGAGAAGGCGGATCGGATAATGATCGCGCAGAAGGCTCCCAGCCTCGGCCACGTACCTTGGCCACCTCTGGCGATTTGGCCTCGCACGAACGACTGTTGGAATTTTGAGAGCGGACGCTACTTTGGGAGCAAGGGCCTACAGGTCCAGAAGACTCGATACGTGCCTTTACTTCCGAAGGTGAAGACTGACCCGACGCTCAAACAAAAGCAGGTAGTAGTATCCTTGGTGGATCTGTGACGAGAACTTCGAATATAGAATCTCTTGTATCTTAACGAGGTACGAGCGACGTCGAATCAAGCGACTACCGGTCAGGGCTTCAGTGAGGTAAGATCAACTCTTTATTACTGTACCTAGCGACTACCGGTCACTTTACAGGGGATCAGCGCATGTACAGTGCATAGGGAAATATAGGGACTTACGAGCTTCAGTGAGGTAAGATAAACTGAGGCTCGCATCGAAACAGAGATGCTATATAACATATCGTAATGCGGTGAGTCGCCAGTATCTACGGTACGTGGCTAAACGAAAAGGAGTCCGGATATATAGTGCGGGTCAGGAACGCCAGGGGCGCGACAACGTCGCGCTGATCCCGACGCGATAATGCGGCGTCATGCGCGCACGCACACGTGGGGCGAACGGATGCGCTTGACTGTCAACATTGTATACTATATAGCACCCTGCCTCGAACATTCATCTGTTCCTTTGCAAAGAGTCACTCTGTTACGTGACGTAACAACGTTGTTATTGCGTTCGGCAAACGCCGCAATTCGCCACTTCTGGCGTTTGGCGTGACAGCTACAGCCACAGGTTGTTCACAATCACATACGGTTCAAGTTTCCGCCACAGTACGCGACTTCTTGCGTTGACCGTCATACACTCCTGGGGTATGGCTCTTTCTCTATCTCGATGTCGGTGAGTTTACGTCTCATGATGTGAACATGCGAAACGGGCTCATAGGGCTAACCTAGGGCAAACAAGAAACCGGCGACAGTGGCCAGCGGACGTTCCCTCTTAGCGCTCAACGACGATATTCTCCTCGATATTGTCTCATTTCTCTCGCAAGATGATGCCTTGAAGCTTTCGCGCACGGCACGGGGTATTTATAGCATCGCTATGCGCCAGGTTCTTTCAGTAGTCAGCTTTCATCACTGCGATCAAGTCTTGCGTTTCCACGCGCATATGCTTCGGGAAGTGCCTACTCGTTCCTTGCGGTGGGTCCGGTCGCTCGAAGTTTCAATCTTCATACTGCCGTCTTGCCGCATAAGCTGTGTGCATATGTTCTCCTGTATAGCGGATATTCTCGAGCACACAACGAATCTACGATCTCTCGATCTTCCGCAAGATGAAGAGCTATTACACCAACAACCTCGCATCGGATCCGGAATGGCGTCTCTCTCCAGCCTGTCCGAGCTGTCGTTGGAGGGTTTGCTGACCCATCACGGACTCTCAATGCTCGGCCAGGTGAATCCCAAGCTCAGGAAGCTTTCCATCAGAATGTCACGGAGTGATTTGGACCCTATGGACATTTTCGATGTTCTAACACGCCTGAGCAACCTTCAAACACTAAAGATCAGCGAGGCCAATTTTCAGGAGGAGGGACGGAGACCAGGCTCACAAAGGAGCCGAATTCCCGTCATACCGTCTATAACAAGGCTTAACCTCCGCTACTACCGAGATGTCCCCGGACTGGTGTGTACATTTCCGAATGTACGGGAGCTACGCATGACTTTCTGCGGCACATCTTATCGAGCCGATAAAGAACATACATGGTGGCCTACTCTCGATCATTTGTGTATTGACAACTATAGCACATGGCCGACCCTGTGCCAAGTTCACCGTTTGGACCTAAGTTCAACCCTTAGTGAACTGTATCTGCCGAGGGTACAGAGGCTGTCACCCGTCCGGCTCTCATTCACCGTAGGAACGTGCGAGCCCTCGTTCTGGGAAACGTTACTTGGCAACTTACCGAGGCTCCGTGCTCTTGAAGTGACATTGCGGAGTTTACGCTTGGCAAATCTGGAAGAAGTGTCGCTCATTCAGTGGACGGTATGTTATACCTGTGTTTACAATAACAATCTTTGACATGTAGATGTCCCAGGAGAATATGTTATGTTTCTTTCGTCCGGCTCATATCGCCTCTCTGAAAATCAAGGTAGACACTAGGTTCTGTTCTATAGATGAGACTTCATTGCAGATCGCGATGGTGCCGGCGAGATTGCATGCGTTGTCCCGGCTCGTCGCCGAAAGTGTTCCGTCGATGGAGCTGTTTGCAGTCGGCCTTGCCGGTCGTTGGCCGAAACCAAACTGGACGCACTGGACGCGAATACGTCTTAACGGGGACAATCAGCGTGTCGTAGAAATCATCGCTCCCACCACGGGTGAGGAAGCACTCGCACGGATCAGCTCTCGTTTTTACGAGAGTGTATCAGGCACAGGATGAGTCCGTAAGTCGTGCGCGACGTCATGCTTATAACTCTAAAATATTATATAGATAGTCAAAAACGAACGTCGGTTGTCGTTTGCAACAAGCAGCAGGTAGGTCGCATAAGCCTCGATGATGTGTTTGTGCAGAGCTCCTAGTCTAGTGAATATCATTGATTATCACTTCGTTCGTATCTTTCAATGCCGACATTGTGAGCTCTAGAGCGTACGACGTCGATCGCTTTCACATTGCACTCAACAGACTGGGTCATGTTCTGAGATATGGCGAGGCGTCCAGCGCCACTGCCACATAATAGTCAAGCTCTCGCAAGGGTTCCGGCATTAGACAGTCGATATCAGGCTGGGGCCCTCAGTCGCCCTTGCCATTTCTGCAAAGTGAGCGTGTTCAAGTTCTAGCCTTGGGGTGTTGATGGCGGTAAACGTCAATTAAACCTCTGCGTCTCTCGCGGACCACTATGCCCCATCTGCGCCATGCCTGTCTTCTGCCGACGTGGCAAGATCACAAAACTATGGGCCTTTGGATAGACACTAGTCGTCAGCTCGGAATGGCTAACACCACTAGTCCCCCACTACTCATTGACGGCAGCACGCTCGGAGGCGGCGGTCAACTTCTACGCAACTCAATCGCCCTCGCAGCTCTCCTTGGTAGGCCTATCAATGTCAACAAGCTGTCTCCCAAAGGCAAACAGCGTAGTCTGAAAGCGCAGGACGCCGCCGGTGCGTACCTGCATGCGGCCATAAGGTGACCAACGCCATACTGATTTTAAGACTGTATACAGGACCACATCTTATTGCGGATATTTGCTCAGGTAACATGGTAGGTTGCAAGAAAGGATCGACAAGTATCGAGTTGCATCCAGGGTCTATCTGTCTCGCTGAAGACTATACTGCCGACTCCCAAACCGCCGGCTTGGTCGCGCTGCCCCTGCAAGTCGCGTTGCCATGCCTTCCATATTCCTCGCCCGGCGCATCCCTCGAGCCCGCATACCTCACCTTCTGCGGTGCCACAAACCCGGTACATCATACATGGCCCGCAGATTGACTACACGGCGAACGTCTTCCTGCCTTTCCTCCGCCGTCACTTCTCGTTGTCCTCTGTGCTACGTGTCGCGTAGCGCGGCTTCTCCTCGAGGGGCGGCGGAATGGTGGATGTTTTCTGTATCTCCCAGACACGGGCCCTTCCCGGCTATCACGCTCACGAAGCGCGGACCAGTCACCGCTGTCAGTGGGTGCGCCTACGCCGCGGGACTCCCGGGGTGCTTCACTACCGCCGTGCGTAAGACGGCTGAAGAATTCCTCGTTAAAGCCGGAATCATTCGGCAGCTAATCAACACCGAGACAATTCGAGAGAGCCTTCCGGGGCTGTAAGCCGCGGCTCTGGGATCGTCCTTTGGGCTACCACCCGGGGTGACAAAACAATTGGCATATTTTAGCACTATTCTAGTCCTTCCCTCTAGCATTACTATGACGGATCTCCTAGTAGCGGTATCGTGAGGAAAAGACCCAAGTCTAGACAGTACAGCGTGAAAAACCTGTGTGGTCATTAGCCGGTGGCGCTCCTTGTCATCGGCAAATGTTTATCACATCTCGGAGGCCGTTCTCTGATCGGGGCCAACAGCCGCTCATCGACAGACTCCTCCGAGACGATCGGGAGAATATAGTCATTAAGCCGCAATAGGGTGTTCGACATCACCGAAGTCCATCCGATCGGGGATTCGAGGAAACTCTGTATGTCTTCTACATATTCGCAGAGTCTTCGCATAACGACTCTCGGAGTCCGCTCGGGGATAAACATGGGGTTTTTGTCTCATACGAGGACTCTGCTCGTGGAAGTCGAGAATTACAGAGCCGTACAGCCATGCAGGAACAGACTCAACGTATCATCGCGCAGGTCAAGCTCATTGGCCGCGGCTTTTGGGTGGTGTATTCAACTTGGGGACGGTATGCCAAATACCACCGAGCACGACAAAAGCTTCGTGAGTTACAGGGCGCTCTGACTAAGTTTCTTCCGATGTCAGGAGGCCCCAAGTACCTATTAATTATGCTCGCTCTCGTCGGAGCATTGCCGATTAACACTCGCAGGAAGTTCTTAAGCTCGAGGAACGAGGGCAAAAGCAGGCCGCATCGTCACCTCGGGCTCGAACACAATGTCAGACCAGCCGAAGATGATTTACCTCCCAGACACCATGGCTAATTGGCCTTGGCCGAGAGCTATCAACCCCCACCACGAGGAAGTCGAGGCTGAGTCAGACGCATGGTTCGAAGGCTTCAAGCCATTCACAAAGAGGTTGCAGCTTGCCCTTGAGACGTGCGATCCTGGTATGTGTGCCCTATTGTTTCATTGTGCACTGACTCAGGGATATGTACAGGAAGGCTTGCTTCTCTCGCATACCCATGGGCCTCGAAGGGTGAGTGACGCATTCGCTTGAGCTTATATTTTGTGACCTATCCTCCAGAGCACCTGCGCACCGGCTGCGATTTGATGAACGTCTTCCTTATCATTGAGGAGTCGACTGATGTCGAGAGCGCATCCGTTGTCCATGACATAGTCGATATTGTCATCGATGCGATCAACAATCCGCATAAGCCGCGCCCAGAGGGAGAGAGCCATATTGGTGAGATTACGAGACAGTACGTGCATGTCAATCCAATTTTGAGCCCCTCGCTGACGACGTGCTCGCAAACCAGGTTCTGGGAGAGGGCAATAAAGGCTGCCACACCCAGCTCGCAGAAGCATTTTATAGAAGCCTTCACCGACTATCTCAACTCTGTGGTCGAACAGGCCGTCGATCGCGACAACAACTACATCCGCACCGTGGACAGCTACCTGAAGACACGGAGAGAGAATATCGGCGCGCGACCATCGTACTTCCCAGCCGAGCTGGGGCTCAATCTCCCGGATGAGGCATTCTATCATCCCGTTGTCACCGAGCTGTCATACAACATTGCCGACTTAATCATCCTAGACAACGCAAGCCCGATTTTATCCTCACACGACGAGGTCTCGCGCTGACCACGCTATAGGATATCGTATCGTACAACAAAGAGCAGTCAACGGGAGACGACCGTCACAACATCCTCACCATCGTCATGCACCAATTCAACATTGATTTGGAGGCAGCAATGGCATGGGTGGCGAGCTACCACAAGGATGTCGAGAACAAGTTCCTGGACGGGATGAAGGAGTTGCCATCATTTGGACCCGTGGTCGACAAAGAGCTCGAGGAATACATCCTGGCTCTGGCGATTTGGCCTCGCACGAATGACTGCTGGGCTTTTGAGAGCGGACGCTACTTTGGGAGCAAGGGCCTACAGGTCCAGAAGACTCGCTACGTGCCTTTACTTCCGAAGGTGAAGACTGACCCGACGCTCAAACAAGAGCAGGCAGTGTCCGTAGTAGATCTATGACGAGAACTTCGAATATAGAATCTCTTGTATATTGTATAAATATCATCCTGCCCAAATATTCACTCACGGTTTGCAACGCTCAGTCTGGCATGGGAGAGGAGGAGGAACGTCTTCCTCCATATCCAAACGTGACCGGTGACCATCCAAACTCTCGGCCGCCAGGCTTCAGAGGTCCATTATATCCGTCGCTTTGTTACGCGATGTAACAACATTGTGATCGCACTCGGCAAATGCCGCAGCTCGCCACTTTTGGCATTACATCTACAGCCACAGGTTGTTCACAATCACATACGGTTCAAGTCTCCGCCACAGTACGCGACTTCTTGCGTTGACAGTCATACACTCCTGGGGTATGGCTCCTTCTCCATCTCGATGTCGGTGAGTTTACGTCTCATGATGTGAACATGCGAAACGGGCTCATAGGGCTAACCTAGGGCAAACAAGAAACCGGCGACAGTGGCCAGCGGACGTTCCCTCTTGGCGCTCAACGACGATGTTCTCCTCGATATTGTCTCATTTCTCCCGCTCCCGCAAGAGGATGCCTTGAACCTTCCGTGCACGGCACGGGGTATCCGTAGCATCGCCATGCGCCAGGTTCTTTCAGCAGTCCGCTTTGATAGCTGCAATCAAGTCTTACGTTTCCACGCGCATATGCTAAGGACGCGCCTACTCATTCTTTGAAGTGGGTCCAGATGCTCAGACTTTCACTCTCCAAACTGCCGACTAGCCGCAGGAGCCGTATGCATTTGTTCTCCTGTGTGGCGGATATTCTCGAGCAGACAACGAATCTACGATCTCTCGAGCTTCCATGAGAGATATTATGCCAACAACCTCGCATCGGATCCGGAGTGGCATCTCTCTCCAGCCTGTCCGAGCTGTCGTTGGAGGGTTTGCTGACCCATCACGGACTCTCAATGCTCGGCCAGGTGAATCCCAAGCTCAGGAAGCTTTCCATCAGAATGTCACGGAGTGATTTGGACCCTATGGACATTTTCGATGTTCTAACACGCCTGAGCAACCTTCAAACACTAAAGATCAGCGAGGCCAATTTTCAGGAGGAGGGACGGAGACCAGGCTCACAAAGGAGCCGAATTCCCGTCATACCGTCTATAACAAGGCTTGACCTCAGCTACTGTCAGGATGTCTCCGGACTGGTGTGTACATTTCCGAATGTACGGGAGTTATGCATGACGTTGTGCGACACATATCCGGAATCTGGTCGAGCCGATGAAGAACACACATGGTGGCCTACTCTCGATTATTTGCGTATTTGGACCTATAGCACATGGCCAACCCTGTGCCAAGTTCACCATTTGTGCATACATTCAGACTTTGATGAATCGCAGTTGCCGATGGTACAGAGACTGTCACCCGTCCGGCTCTCGATTTCCATATGGACATGCAAGCCCTCGTTCTGTGAAATGTTATTTGTCAATCTACCGAGGCTCCGTGCTCTTGAAGTGAGATTGATAGATCTACGCTCGGAAGAGCTGGGAGAAGTGACACTCATCCAATGGGCGGTGCGTCATAACTGTGTTTGTATGAACAACCTCTGACTCGAGGATGTTCCAGGAGAATGTGTTACGTTTCCTTTGTTCGGCTCATATCGCCTGCCTAAAGATTCAGGCAAATACCATGGTCTGTTCTGTGGATGTGACTCCATTGTGGATCGCCATGGACCCAGAGAGGCTGCATTCGTTACCCCGACTCGTCGCCGAAAACATTCCGTCGATGGAGCTGTTTGCAGTCGGCCTTGCAGGCCGTCGGCCGAATCCAGACCGGACGCGCTGGACGCAGATCCGTGTTGACGGGGACAATCAGCGTGTTATAGAAATCATCGATCCCACCACGGGTGAGGAATCACTCTCACGGATAAGCTCTCGTTTTTACGAGAGTGTGACAAGCACGGGATGAGCCCGTAAGTCGTGCGCGACGTCATGCTTATAACTCTAAAATATGATATAGATAGTCAAAAACGAACGTCGGCTGTCGTTTGCAACAACGGGTAGGCCGCAGTAGCCTCGATGATGTGTTTGTGCAAAGCTCCTAGTCTAGTGAATATTATTGATCATCACTTGTGTTCGTATCTTTCAATGCCGACGTTGTAGGCTCGAAAGCGTACGACGTCGATCGCTTTCACATTGCACTCAACAGACTGGGTCATGTTCTGAGATATGGCGAGGCATCCAGCGCCACTGTCACATAATAGTCAAGCTCTCGCAAGGGTTCCGGCATGAGACAGTCGATATCAGGCTGGGGTCCGTCGCCCTTCCAGTCTTTGCAAAGTGAGCATGTTCAAGTTTTGGCCTTTGGCTGTTGACGGCGGTAAACGACAATTGAACCTCTAGCGTCTCTGACAGCGTGACAAGCTCACAAAACTATGTAACCTCATCGTTCTATAGAATCAATCACAGTGCATCTTGCACGTTCCAGACAGTACATGCGTAACCTTGGTGAAGGACTGTGTTATGCACAGCAGGATATCGGGCTGTTAGTTCATATAATCTACATGCATCGCCGCGCTCTGGATGAGACACACTGATTCTGCTGAACGAGGCTTGATGGTGCATTGAAAGGGGCCGGGGTGACTGCGAGAACAGCTTCAACCAGTACAGCTATCGGTACCAGACGTCGCTCACCTGACAGTGCCTCCTGTGTACTGTACACCTGACTCAATGGGCAGTCCATCGGGACCCACCGCCTTGCTGATGTCCAACGTGGCTAGCACGCAAGCGACAAATATGAATATCGAGTCTTCTGCAAGGACTCTCCCCGGACAGACTCTGATTGACTGTCAATCGCCGATGAACCAGTGCAGATGATTGTGTAATCTTACCGTCGCCCGTAACCAAAGGCAAACTTCTGGGGATCTGGGTTCAAACCGCCTTCCTGGTTAAGGTACCTCTCTGGAATGACTTGGAACGGGTCTGGATACAGCAATGGGTCATGAAGAACAGCCCTGAGTTCGACATCAGCGAGAGTGCCGACATTGGGGAAACATGCCACGTGCCAGGAATTCGCAATTACTGTCGCACCGATGGGAATATGAAATCCGTTGTAGACGTCGTCTTGCATGACACGATGGGGCACGGCTACAGAAGGTGCATGTTGAGTGCCAAAGGGAGACGTGATGAAAAAGTAGTCTTCTCACATATTGGTAGTACAGGATTCCACCGATAGACCTCTTTCAGGACTGCATCCAGGTAGGGCAAATATGCTCCATCGCTGAAGTCTGGCAGGCGGCCCGGCCCAACAACGCAGTCCAGCTCAGCTTGTGCTTTCTGCTGAATTTCTGGGTACAGACTCATAATCAAGACAAACGATTCAATCGAAGACACCGTCTGTAATGTGTGCTCAGCCTTGGCTCAAATACGAGTTATCTGCTCTGTCTTACTGTGTCTGCTCCCGCTAAGAAACGAATTAGCAGCGTTGTATCTGAACGGATATAAGCGTACCTGCGTAGAACTGCATGACCGTAGTTTTATAGAACCATTCTTCCTCAGGTGTAGGATTGGTGTTCTCCTCAATCAGTCTCGCCGCCAGTGAAGGCAGAGCAGTCCCATTAGCCTGTACCCAGTAATTGAAATGCTCTAATAGTGTTTTTTTCCTTAATAAAGACTTACCACCTGATCTTTCACGTAGGCATACGGTTCATTGCATAGGCGCAGAAACTGTTCTCTGCATTCCTTTGCTAGACTCTTGAAGCCCATCCCAGGGAGCCAACTCGGAAGGTATTGCACTAGCAAATTAATCATGAGATTTAACGACGAGTCATGGAGTCCGACGCTTACGAATGGGAATATTATCTACTAGGAAGCGTCCAGGTCTTACCATGTGGGAAAAGTCCTTATTGAATCGTTCTGCCAGCTTGACAAAGATGTGGTCGACGTGTTCGATTTGCTGCCCGTGAGTCAATTGAAACACAACCGCGGCAATGAACCTATCGAACGTTCAGACCATGTCATTGCTTTACGTCATGAAAGTGCTTACCAGCGAGAGTGTGACCGCCGGTCTTTTGGATTACTAACAAGCTTGGAAAGCATTAAGGCGGCCTTGTTCCGTTGTATTCGATGGATATCTGTCTGATTGTGGTGGTCCAGGCTATTGAGGATGAGTTTGCGACCTTCCCTGTGACGTCTGCCGTAGCGCTCCAACACCGGTATGGAAGAGAACCCAACCCTAGTTGCAAAGTGAACATTGTATACTTACAGAGAAAGACGGGAGACATATGTACATCTCGCCTGCCAGGGGAATGTGAGGGCGATCGGCGTACAATGCACTCCTCTTTTCGAACAGCTCCTCTATGGCATTAACTGAGTTGAGGACCAGAATAGAATGGCCTAATACTGAAAGGCTAAATATTTCCCCTAATGTTTGAACAGTATGAAACAGAATACAGACAGCGCTCATGAAGTAAGCTCGTACGTACCGTATATCCCAGCCCATTCGGTGAACTTGAGCCACTGAAATTCAAAGGGAACGTTCAACGCGTTGCCAAGTATTGGCAATCGCGCTGGACCAGGAGGTAAAGGAGCTTTTGCACGTTGCTTCGCAAACGTATAGCCGGCTGCGCAGATCAATATGCAGACGGCGGTACAGTATGCCCACGGAAGACTCATACTGCAAGATGGAATACCTGATCTCTGTGGGAGGGCTTGAGAGGGGGGGAGGGTGCACCCGAGTTAAATGCAGGATCTCTACACATCGTAACGCCGGCTGGGTTCCATAACCAACCATCAGCTGATATGGATCACATCGCAAGTTATTCGCTACATGCAGTTGTTCGTGCGTCTCATGACTTGACACGAGGCTGTGAGCGGGTTGGCAATAATGGAAAGCAAAGCTCTCGTACCCTTTGAATCAAATGATTGAGCGAATGGATTGCCGAAGCAGTTTCAGGGTCTGGAGAGGATGGAGCACACGCACTACCTGATAAGGGTATTGAGTGACAAATTTTATTTCTGCGTAAATAGGATTGAGTGGATGCGCGCACGAGTTAAATAATCACTCACCAGTTGCCCATCGTTACATCTCACTATCATTGTCATCGCAGAGAACTTGTCATACTACAATTCACTACTCGTTGGTGACGCAGGCATTCGGCATGTGGCCGATCTGCACATTGGACGCCTTTCTGCCTGTAACACCGGAGTGCCGTTGTGAGGTGTTCGGAGGGGGCGCCAGAAGCTTTGGTGGAATAGCTGTGGTATAGGCCTAACGCGCAAGGTTCGGAGTCTGTGAGCAGAACGTCATATATATTTCGGCCTGCGCAGGCTCTATATATCTGTGTATATCCCGTTAGAAGAAGCAAAAGCTTGTCGAATGCGGACACAAGTAATTATAGACGGAGATAGTATGGGATTTCTCGATGAGCACGCAGTGCCTGCGGCGCCTCTCCGAAATGATGGCGTCAACTGACGCGCGCTTGCGTGTTTGGCACTCGTGCATACTCGACATCTTAGAGCACATATAGGAAAGACACTCCCCATGCCGTGCTCAAGTGCATTAGTGTGGACGCATCTTGAGACCCCGCCGCTTGGTATTTTGCGTCATGAAGATAGCCAGAGTAGATGCTTCGTGGCAGGAAGACAATGCATAATAGGGTGTGATGAAAGTGTTCTCTAACGGAACAGAACTTCTCTTCCGTCAGGTCCACATCCGTATCCATTCCTCGGCGTCCTACATGATGTGCCTTCGGTATTACCATGGAGGACATTCGAAAAATGGTTGGATTGTACGTTGCGCGTATTGCGTCCCTTTCCCTGCTTATGAATTAGCTGTGTCTACCTAGGGGATATGATTTCCTCTCACACTTTGGGCAAGGAAGTAATTGTGCTTGACTCGGCCACGATATCTCACGAGTTGATGGACGAGAGGAGCGTGATTACCCTTAGAGGCCATGCTACCATGGTCAATGAGGCTATAGGCTGGGAGCGCAAACTTGTTTCTCCCACAAGTCACAACTGGCAGCGACTAGCGCTCACATCTAGTCAGAGACAGTCTCTTCCGAGCATATATTACAGCGAGGAGCTCCAAGTCCACCGCAAATATCTGCATCAGTACTTTCACAAACAGAGCCTGCCAGATTCCTATAACATCGAACTCAAAAAGGCGTATCGGTTGTTGGCTAACGTTTTGGGCGTTCCGGGTGATATGAAGTATATTCGCCTAACATTAGGCCCACATAATCATAGGTGACATATATTTGGATGCTTGCGGGCTGCGTCACGACGATGCCCACATAAATGACCCCCGAGTCTAACGGTTAACCCGAGCCTAAGAGGTCCAATCCGCCGCCTCCACGAAGAAGGCTGCAACACTAAGCCCGATCCCAGAGGGCTGGCATTTAGGTCCAGTGAATGGTACCCGGAGCATCACCGCCGTTCTACCATTCAGACTCGACGTGTGGTCCTGAACCATACTCAATAAGGCGATGTGGCTGGGTCCTGGGCTCGCAGGGCGGATAAAGCCATTTTGACGTCCTTATCAAGCAAAGTATTGTTTCCGACACCTTCTCGGTGAAGAGAATTGAGAATCTGAGACCGTAAGAGCATAGGGAGCGAGCGAGTAAAGTATGGGTTTCGGTGATGTGGTATAAAACACAACTGATACATGGTCATGCATATATATCATTTAGTTGAGGGCGTGGCTTCTGGCGTTAAGCAACAAATAATAGCGCGGGAACCATCATAACAAGGAACCAAATTCGTGGCGCTTCGCCACAATATTCAGACGTTACGAATCATTATGGTCGACTCTAAAATGGACAGACGATCAGTAGCATAGTAATTCTGATTGCGATATGTATTTGAGGCGCATGTTGGTTTCCCCTACCGACAACGTATCAGGACCCAATATAGTATACTGGGCGCTGACACGTCTTCCTTGTGCCGGAGAGTACTTATCCCGAGGACCACGGAAAGGTCTGCGCTAGGACGAACATAAATGTCCGCCCTTCCCTCGGGGACTCACCTCGCTATGTTCGCACGACCGTTCAAGCGCTCGAGGTCGATCAAGGAAGCGGACGGCAGCAAAGACGTGAGGACATACGGAGAGGGGAGAAGGGAGGACACGATCCTAGCAAGCGAAAACATTCAGTCTTGCGGAGTAATTGTGAATATCCCCAGCAAGCTCACTCTGACGGCGACTGGCCAACGTACTTGATGATCGGAGTCAAGTGTGAACGTCTCCCTGAATGCATAAGTAGTTGAACAAACTGTGGGAAGAGCATTCAGCGAGAAAGGCGCAACAATAAAAACACCTTGTGCCGTCGCCTTGGCTTGACGCAAGCAACAGACGAACGGGACGAAGAGCCTATAGGCACGATTGGTATACTCAGTAAATGATGAAACTCGCCGTCTGTTCACGTTGGGGACTGTAGAGTTCATATGGGTCGGGCCGATCACACTTGAAGACGGCGAGTAAGCTAGGATACGTGTAGCGAAGCAAAACACCGCTCACTGTTCATGCGCGAGTATAGAACATTTGTGAACATGTTAGTCAAGACCGAGTACAGTGGTCAGCCATAGAATATCCAGGAGACGCCACATAGTAAAGCAGAGAGAAAGAAAAGAAGTAGAAGCAGATGAGGAATGTCGACAGCACACAAGGAATCAATCGCAGTCAGCCAGCCAGTGATGGAGTCGAGAGAGAGCGGAGAAGCAAGTCGCCAAAGCCCAGAAATCAGCCTCAGAGTAACTAAGCACAGAGACGAGGCGGAAGCGGCGAGAGACAGGCGACGAGGAAGCAGACGCGAACAGCCAAGTGGCGGCCAGAAGCAGACTAGTAGCTAGCTGTTCTTAGAGGTCGCTTGAGATGTCAAGTATCAGATGAGTCGGTCCTTGTATGACATGATTCGAGCACTTATGGGAGACCTAAACCCCGAGACCTAGCCTCGAACCCCCAGCTGTTGAGCTTGTTGCCTAGCATGTAGCCTCCTTGATGGGAACTCGCCGCCGCCTTGAAACTGTGGCGAATTTCAGGACTCGGTGAATGATATGTGTGGCGATTGGCTTACCTTGACACAGCACAACGCCACAGTATGGAGCTATAATGCTGAGTTTGAGGAGACAAGCCAGAGCATATGGAAGGTGTGTCGGACAAGCAGAAGCACCTAGCACAAGCCCAGAGAGTATGCGAGTCAAGCACAGCAGAAGAAGACGTTGTAGACCGAAGCACGAGGTCGCCAGAGATCGAGAGCAGGCTTGTGGCTTGGACCAGGTCGACAGTGTGGCGCAGAGATGAGACATGAAGAAAAGGAAAACAAATGGGCGAGCAACACTGTGAGAACGATAACACATGGAAAAGAGTCATACAAAATAAGGCGACAGTCAAACGCAAGCACATGAGGCAGCAGCGACAATGGAAGAACATGAAGGAGCAATGTCAAACAACAACTTAGCGACGACTTGGACGACTTGAGGTGTTGAGTATAGTTGAGGGGGGTATCTGGAGGGCGGAGACACTGGCACAGAGGAGTGGATGAGGGAGAGAGATGAGGAAGGGCGCAGAAATGCGGGTCGTTATATACTCTCGGACCAAGGTCTGTTCGGCCCACAAGGCGGCAAGTCGCGGGCCTTGGCTCTCCGGTTCTCCGTTTATCCACTGATGGCGGTGATGCGACATGCGATTGATGTCTATGAATGGAACAAGGACATGAGGTTCGCGGAGTCTGAATTCGCAGAACAATGGGTCCAACTGGGTCCGAGTGGCGGCGAGAGGCCGAGTTAGGACAGCGACAATGTGCGATTGTACACATCTACAACGTCGTTACCGCGTGTAATGGCACGTTTCATCGTTAGAATCGACTTCGGTTACTCTCGGAGGGCCTATGAGGGGCGGCAGACCACGTAGTCTGCATTTGCCCAAGTTTTCAAGCTAGAGTAAGCGAGCGCAGCTCATCAACGTCGCCGTCATAGACAAATAGTCATTGCCAGAATGCGGGCAGAGCCACTATGACCCCTCATTAGACTGGTATGTGCATTTCACATGCATCCTGAAAAGATGATGTATACTTGACGGTATACAGAAAGTCAGCTCGTTGCGGTCTCCGGACAGACTCCCATGCATGTGCCGGAGAGATGTATACTCACATGACTGCACGTCACATTCGTTGTTTGAGGCTTCGCATTTTTCTCGGCGGACTTTGGTTTGGTTAGAGTTGTGGAATGATTTAGCCCATAAACGCACAGGTATGCGCGATGAGTCTAGTAGTGCTCGAAGAACGTACCCATCATGGTTGGGTAGTAACAGCAACTTGTCAGCTGCAAAGAGTACAGGTCAGCGAAAGCACTCTAGGCCCCCGGATAGTGCTCAAATTTGCAGAGACGATTAACATCATTGCGCTAGGACATCACTGTCCGCTTCGCTAGACACGCGTGAGGAGCCGTATTCGCCTTGAAGATGCGCACATGATGGTCCTCTATGATTTGAGGCCTTGGACGTACGCAGGACCTGAGCGGCCCCAAACAATCGACCACAGCGGGGAGGATCGGAAGAGAGCTCGATCATCAAAATGCGATCGTGATCGGGACGTTCAAAACTCGCCTTCGATGTTCTGAGATTTCTTCGACCAGTGACAGAACTCGATTTCCTTGAAAAGTGCCCAGGTTTTGCGAATATTCAGTCTGACACCCCTTCATGATTGAGCCCCAGCCAAAGCCCGATTCCATTCTTTCACTACACATTCTACAACTATGTCACGTATCATCGTACCTCAGTCGAGCTCATCTAGTCCCATGTCGGAGCGCGCATACAGCTCATCCTCGATCTCCCGCGCGAGCAAGTCCTGTTCCTCGCGCTTTATGAAGGACAGCACCTTGCCGGCCACATTGCCGACTTGCTTCCAGTTGATCGCCTGGCTGCCAGCCGCGGGCTGCTCGGCGCGCGCATACAGCTCGTCGTCGAAAGACCGCCCCAGCAGCTCGTCTTCATCGAGGGAACGCGCGAACAACTCACCCTCATCAAGCGAGCGCGACGGGTGCACGACAGTGCCAATGCGGTATGGGAATGGCCGAACGCTGGGAGTAAACTTGGCACCGTGAATACCACCCACAGGCAGCTCGCGGGCAAACGTTTGCCTGTCGACAGAGTGCGGCGGGTGCACAACTGGGCCGAGGCCAGCAGCGGTCGGGAATTTGGTCACGGGATGAAAACCAGGCACATCACGCGCAGCCAGTTCGTCGATCATCGCCCGCGCGTATAGCTCGTCCTCGATGACTCGGGCAAGCAGCTCCTGGTCTTCGCGCTTCAGGATGGAGATCACTTTGCCGACACCGCTGGCGACCTTTCCCGCGACGTTGCCGACCTTCTTCCAGTTCACGGCCTGACTTCCGGCAGGGGTTGGCTCTGCCCGAGCGAAGAGGCCATCGTCGTACATTCGCGCGAGCAGCTCTGCATCAGAGGCGCTATGATGGATTTAGTCAAAAAGTGAATCCTGCGTAGCATCAACAAACCTACGTACGATGCAACGGGAACTGCAAGCGCGGGCGCCACGGAGGTGGCAGCGAGGAGGATAGGGACGGCGATGGAGGTGCGCATGATGATCGATGTGCTCGTCGAGTGGAGATTAAAGTTTGAGTATGGATTCGAACGTGAGTTGTCGTGAAAAATGAATGCGTTGAAGATCGTAAATGAAGCACGGCTGGAACATGAGACATAGCATTTAGCAGGCTTTTCGAGCAACAAGATTCGTACAGGCTACGCACCAGCCAGTACCAATGCTTGAAGGTCGTGCAGGCTCTGCGATTGAAGGGCTGGGAGCTGAGGGTATTCGATGGAGATACACGACTTATATATGCACAAGATCAAGTAGAGACGCTCTTCATGAGAATAGTGGAGCAGAGTGCCCCGCCTCAGCGGTTCCGTTCATGATACTGGGGTGCGTTTCAGGATGTGCTGGCTGTGATGGTTCTGTCATGCAGCACAGTATGCTGCGGCCGCTAAGCGAAGATTGAAGCTCGATAGTCATCAGCAGTGATTGAACGTCAGTGGACAACAATATTAGCTTTGACACCTACCCAACGTTGGCGTGAGGTTCAGAACACACGCACACACCTCCCATAAGAGACTGAGATGCGCTAACGCTCGTGCTGTGTGCTAATGTTACTCTGTCGCACGGTGGAGCGACCATAGATCGCAGCGAGTCGGCATCTCTGCCGCTTTGCGTGTTGCGTGTTAGAACGAAGTAGCTCCAAGGCATCAAAGGAGTATGAAGGATCACGCAAGAGCCGCAAGCGGCTGGCTGTTGGAGAATCTTGATACTACAAAGGTGTACTCCCGGCTTCGTTGTTGCAGTGCAATTCTGTCGTTGTGGTGTACGATAGCACGTGCCATCATGAAGGCAGAAGCATGCAAGCCCACGGCGTTGTTGAGAGACTCCAGCCGTCACAGTGCATTCCAGCTGAAGGCCAAATAGTATCAAAGGTTGGGCCGGTATTCAGAGAGGATGAGCGGCCAAGTCGGGTTTTCCGAGCTTCCTGGTACATTGGCCTCGGCATTTGCCGCACTGATGTGCTCTTCGCCAAATGCAGAAACTCATATAGATTCGAAAGAGTCGAAACTACATGAACCACAAGGATTGTCGAGTCAACTTCGTTCAGTTTTATATGTACATCATTGCGTAAACGTAAGACAAGCATTACAATATATGCACGGCCCGAATGCTCGCCACAACGCGAATGCTCACGCGGCCCCGATCTCGCGCAAGTATTGACGACGGACCTCATCCCATAGCGTCCCTTGGGGCTCGATCTAAAGCCAGACGTAGCAGGCGTATTGGATACCTTGGCCTGGTAGTACCATTTTGTATTGTTGACGTTGTCTGTGATGCCCTCGTTCACGAACGTTATCTGTGCAATGCATACCGTCAGATCTCGGTGAAGCGACAGAGCAGCGTTGATACATACATTCTGCATCGTGATTGAGGCCCGGCCTTTTCCCCGCGAGCCTCCATCGCTGCCATGTGAGATGTAGAAGTCGAGGGGAGACCCGTCATTGACGACGAAGAAGCTGAGAGAATGCAGTCATCAGCCGTAAATCTACTAGTAAAGATGCTAGTGACGACAAACTTCAGGATCCCCCTTTTGATGACACGACTACGCCTCTTTCCGAAGGTCACCTTGTTGTCGCTTGTGGTCGTGTTCGAAGGATACGGTTTGGACGGGTCTGGAATGATGACGGCGCTCGGAGTGAGGATTCCAAACTCCGCCCAGTCAGACTGGACGTCGAGCGTCACCGCAGTCTTGTACGGATCCGGGTGTGTTACGATATAGTTGAATGCATTTTGGATGTCGTCCGCACGGGCCTGGAGCGTCGCGTCCACCGCGCTCCGCATCAGCGTCCATATCTCAGTCAGTGAGAAGTTCACCACGCCTGTGTTCTGTGTGTTTGTCTGTGTCCACTTCTCGTAGAGGCTGTAGTCCGTGGGACTGTTCACCAACGTGTTCGCCATGTCGGCGTCGCCGCCTTGACACGAGAGGAGCCGCTGTGCGAGTCCTTGATATGTCTTGTACTGCGACTCAGGTTCCACGTTTGCGTCGTACTTTCCGCCGTTCGGGATGCCGTTGTAAGCGTAGAGGACGTTTGCCGAGAAGCGGCTATTGACAGACGAGTTCGAGTTGTCTGCAGAAATCAGTGGTTCGCCATCAGTCGCGGTCAGATATAATCCCATTCAATTGGACACATACCAGTTGAAAGCGGGCGCCGTAGGTGGCATTAATGATGCTGTGGGAGCCGACGGTGTCGAAGAACGCCCGGTAGTCTCTGAGAACCGTGGTGTCCGGGCTGGAAGGCCAAGCCGGGAGACGGCTGACACGGTTTTTGAGCAGACCTTCGTTCAAATAGACGATGTAGTTCTTCAGCCCAGCAGCGTAGCGGTTGGCATTGTAGCTAAATAGTGCGAACTAGCAGTCGCTGCGGAATGTCTTGCTGATCGAATATCCGGCCGTTGTAGTACCAGTCACAGCTAGGTAGCGCGGGTAGAGGCTAGAGTCGTTGATGAAGGCGGCGCTAGCCTTGTTGCCATCCTCATAGGTGACATAACCACCTTGATAGGTCTGTACGTCTGTTGCAATCACGACGTTCTTGGGAACATTGTATGCAACGCCATCTGCCATGCCGTTCAGCTTGTGAACAAAGGTGAGCTATCCAACGCCTGCCATACCAATTTCGACGACGCGAGTCCCTTCAAATGTATCAACATCGATGACTTGTAGTGCCCTCTTGACTGATGCCGCCACCTGACAACGATAAGGCTTGGGAGTACAATAGACCCAAATACTTACTGCAGTGATGTCGCTAGGTGTGACAGTAGTCATGTCAAGGCTGTAGCCTAGCCAGTTGGTCGCGGGGAGATCGACAGGCATGATTGAAGTAAGGCGAGAATACAGATGAGAGGTTAACTACACCGGCGGCCGTGAGAGAGCTGATTTACAGCTTAAGTAGTAGATCTGACGGCAAGGCCGGCGTCAGAGGCTCGGGTATGGGCTATGTGATGCAGATACTGTGATGATAAATCGAATATCATCTATGCATGTCGCAATGTCCATGCGACCTGCAGCTTATGTGGCCAAGCGACCGGCAGCCATGGTGATATCTTCCTCTTTCCTTGGGGGTCCATATTGGACAAAAGTGCCCATACTTCCTCTCAAGGTAGTTGAACACTGGTTCTAGCCCGGAGTACTGCATCATATTTGGTGATTACCATATTTGTCCGTGAGGTCCAGAGATCACCGATCATCACCACATCTCACACTGGTGATGCACTCAATATATGCACTTCATCACACAGATTTACGTTGATCTCTGCTTGCCATAAGCGAAATTAATTGGATAGAGCTGCTGTCAAGCACAACAGCAGAAGATGTTGTAGACCGAAGCACAAGGTTGCCAGAGATCGAGAACGGACTTGTGGCTGGGACTAGGCTGACAGGATGGCGCAGGGACGAGACATGAAGGAAAGGAAAAAAATGGGCGATAACACATAGAAGGGAGAATAATGTGACAGGCAGACGCAATCACATGAGACAGCAGCCACATCGGAAGGATACGAAAGAGCAGACAACAGATGTCAAACAATGACTTAGCGACAACTTGGACGACTTGAGGTGTTGGGTATAGTTGGGGAGGATATCTGGAGGGCGGAGACACTGGCAGAGAGGAGTGGATGAGGGAGAGAGATGAGGAAGGGCGCAGAAATGCGGGTCGTTATATACTCTCGGACCAAGGTCTATTCGACCCACGAGGCGGCAAATCGTGGGCCTTGGCCCTCCGGCTCTCCGTTTATCCACTGATGGCGGTGATGCTATAGGCGATGGGTCTATGAATGGAACAAGGACATGAGGTTCGTGGAGTCTGAATTCGCAGAACAATGGGTCCAACCGGGTCCGAGTGGCGGCGAGAGGCCGAGTTAGGACAGCAACAATGTGTGCCTATACACTTTTACAAAGTCGTGAGCCGCGTTTGATGGAACGTTTCATCGTTAGAATTGACCTCGGTGTCTCTCGGAGGGCCCATGAGGGGCGGCAAGCCGCGTGGTCTGCATTTGCCACACTTGAGACTGTGTTCTCCATGGTTGATTTCCTAGCTAGACTAGCTGGAATAGGTCGAGCGCAGCTCATCGCCGTCGCCGTCGCCGTCGTCGCAAACAGATACGCTGTTCATCACGGAGGCCGCATCGAACTTTGGGGAGGTTGCGGCATGGCCGACGTCCGCAGACGCGAACGCGGTCACCTTTATCAACTTCTCTTGCAATCCGCGGGGCTGCATCAAGATCTATATCACATTTTTATGAAACGCTGTCGTGGTCGTCGACGGGAAGGCCCACTGGGACTCGGCCACTGACCTGTGTGCACATACCCAACAGTGTCCAAGTCATTATACGGTATTACCTTGCTAATAGGAGCACGATGGATTGTTGCGGATTCCCGGCCGACTCGCTGTTGGAACAACGGTGCGAACGGCGCGGGCGCGTTTGTCCACGGGCGTAGCGATGCCCGTAAGGGACAATCGCGTAGCGTACATACAGTGCGCGCGGTCGTTTTATACTACGATAGGGGCCTCCGGCCCCCGACTACTCGTGCGCCCGAGCTTGCGAGCTCGTTCCTGATCACGCGGGGCTGCGCGTTTCAACACTCGCATGCGGAGGGTGCGTTGGTGAGAATGAAGCCTGCGCCGGAGCCTTGCAGAACTCACAGTCGGATTGCAATCGCTGCCCTAGAATTCGTACCTCGTCCGGACAATACTACGTAGTAATCTGAGTAGCTGTGTGACTTTTAATCCATGGCTACACAGGTGTGGATCTAGTGGTGCTTGAAACACGTACCGATAATAAAGCTCAAAGATCAACTTGAATAGCATTGAAAGTGATGATGTTGTCCCAACGCAAAATGCAGATAATGCGACGCATCTGCGATCCATTCCGTTCTCTCGTCAAACACGCTCTTCTGCCGCAGGAAAGTATTCAAAGTAGAAGAGAGATCCAGCACTAGTATACCGGGTCATTCTCGGCTCCGTTGTACCTGTGCGTATTCCGATATACCCCGAGTCAGGTCTTTCTCGTGGACGGCCGCTATGCACACGATATATCTGATTCGGGATTCGAGAGTCGCCTGAGTCTTCAGAAGTACGCAGAAACGGCGGTTCTTGAAACACAATGTTCCCTAAGAAAGGGCAAACAATTGGCCAGGGATGTGGACTCGGATTGCAACAGCGCGGAGAATCAAATCTCAGAGCTCGATCATCAAAATACGATCAAGATCGAGAGGTTGCACAGCCAAAGACAGAGTACGTGGACAACGCGAGAGGTCTAGATGACCAAAGACAGCTTGAAGACCAAGCCTTATGTTTATTACTGCATACTAAGCTGCAGATCGCCCCACTCGTTTTCGAAAGCAAAACTTGAAATGTATTTCTTGAAGTTGTGCTCGAGCCTTGTAGAGGACCCGCCCTGGGCGCCCTATGTACATAAGCCAGATAATCCAAATCTTGATCGTCTCCCCTTCTCTCTGACGGCCGATGACAATCAACACATCATTGCACTCCAATGAGCACTTCAAATCTGTCACAAAGAATCTCTCCCAAATTTGGGGAGGGGATGTTCGTCTCGAATAATACTTGTGAGGAGACTTTCTGAGCGAGTCATGTTAATGATACCATCTCGAGGCTTGGTGAAAAGCACGGATCTCAACCCGAGGCCAGATCCTCCATCGGCGAAGCTGCATCGCTATATCGAACACTACCCAATGTATGCTTGCCAATAGTCGGTCCCCGGGATCCAAGCATCAAAGCAAGTCAGAACAATATTTATGATTCATGGCAAACAAAGGTGTTGAACTCAACACGAAGGCGGTCACCCGGGAAATCGATCTAGACATTATGCTGGATTTGTACAAGTGCGGGTCAGCTGCGGCGCCACCGCGACTGCTCTCAAGATTCAACCCAGATCTCCCCAACGACGTCCCACTCCTTCAGAACACGAACATCCTCAGCATGATGCCTCGACTGCGCGCTCTCCTCCTGGCCCTCATTGACGGTCACGTCCTCGATCAGAACCACCCGCAGCCCACCGAATGTCACAAACCCCCGCTTCAGCGGCAAGTAGGACAGCTCGAAATCCTGCGAAGCCACGACCTTCACTGTCAGATTCCCGCCGGCCTCCCCGGATTCACTGTCCGCCTCGCTGTCGGTGGTGTCCGTGCTTACGTTCCTCTCGTGCGCGGGCGTGCGCCCGGGTGTCTCCCCCGGCTCAAATGGCGGCGCAAGCCGCAGCTGGGGTAAGATCACGGCTGATCCACCCAGAGACACTACGTCTTTGCACTCGGCGAGCTTGCCACCCGCACCGGAGCCCGCCCGCACGAACGGCGGGGGCAGCGAGACGACCTCAGCACCGAAGCGCGTCCCGAGCGGCGCTGGCGTCGCACCGCCACCGTCCGTTTGTGCGTCGTCGTCGTCTATGGCCATGCGTCGGGGCGACGTGACGAGGAGTCGGCACGCGAGGAAGTCCTGGAAGTCCGCGCGCTGGGGCGTGCCGTGCGGAGACGCACTCGACAACACTGATTCCGGGAGACGTGGGCTGTACGGGTCCTCTTTGGATGGTGCAGGTGCCGCTGCCGCATTCTCAGCCTGGACCGATCGTGGTGGCCGGAGATGCTGCACGACCAGCGAGAGGGGCCGCGCGAGAGGGGCCGCGCGAGAGGGACAAGGGCGGAGACATTCAGGGTAAAGGCGACTGTAAAAGGTTGCTCGACGTGCAGCGCGTCACGCGGGATAGTGCGAACGACGAGGTCCACATCCACGTCTTCCTTGCGGATCATGGCTGGATTGGGCGATGTCGGCACAGGTATGAGGCATTGCGGCCCATGAGTCGTGGTGCGGCTGCGGAAGGGCGATCGAGGTCGGAATGGGCATGAGCGCACCGACAGCGCAGAATGGTGCAAGGGATATCAAAAACAAAACGAACAGGGTCTTCGGATATGATGCATAGATGGACGTTCGTGTCGACGACCGGAAGGGATAGGCTAGCCTCATTCATCAGATGAGCCCATAGCGTTATCTGACAGGATAAAAGGTACATTTATATCACTCAGCTGTGCTTATCGCGCGCCATACATTACAACAAAACACCAACATGCAATTGGCAAAGGCGAGATTCAAGAATTGCGCGACTCTAGCCACCTACTTCCTGACGCCAATCTCGCCCAGATACCCCTGCAACGTCTCATCCCAAGTGCGTACTTCGTGATTGAGCCGGTACCTGGACTGCTGTGGAACACCAGACATAGGTGCCTGATAGTACCACTGCGTGTTCCAGTTGTTATCCGTGATCTTGTCGTTCACATAGTTAGCCTGTGGCACGATCAAGTCAGTTGAGCGCTGAAGCGATATCAGAGGCTACCGACCTCTCCAATGAGGACCTCAGCACGACCTTTGGCGCCGCTGCCACCGTCGCTCCCGTGCGAAATGTAGAAATCTATCGGAGACCCATCGTTGATAATAGAGAACCTATGCGATATCCATGTTCGATGTGAAGGTGCCGGCTAACCGTGACACGGCACTCACCGTATGGTCTCTCTTCTCTGATCGTGACTATGTTCCCTGCCCCAAGTGATCTTCGTTTCACTGCCCTGAGTCAGGGGCGGATACGGGTTTGCTTTGTTCTCGATGATCACGCCGCTAGGGCTGAGAAGGCCAAATTCAGCCCAGTCAGACTGGATGGTGAAGGTGAGCTCTGTCCTGTACGGCTGTGGGAGCGTAATGTTGTAGCTGAGAGCGTCCTGGATATCATTAGCGCGCCCGCGCACGGTGGTGTTAGCTGCGTCTCGCATATCATCCCAGAGCTCCGTCGTCGTGAAGGGTAGAGCGAGGATCGTTACGATGAGAGAGGATCGAGGGATTCGCGAACAACAGGGGCGGAGGCCCGATTACTGGCGTTGGCTCGACAAAGAGATACAGGAGACGTTCGAACCAATCTAAGTATCTACGTCCAAGTCCGAGACAGCGCGGCATATTTCGAAAGGTGAGTCAGAACTTGTACTAGTGCCACCGCTGTTGCCGGGGATGTCCGTCTAGGTCACGATCAGCATATGCAGGACCATCCATCGGTGTAGACACCGGGTCCAACGTGGTTGAGCTGAGCTCCCCCGCCTGAGATTGCGCGATGCTCGACGTCGCAAGTCTTGGGCCAGCCCGCGTGTCGGAATTGACTGAGCTTATATTATTATTTGACAGACGAATCCTCGATACCGTGGTCGATATTGCATGTCACACGTATGTAGATACAGCTCAGTGGTTCGGAGAGCAGCACTTCTTGCATATAAACAACGAGATATATTGAGCGCCTCCAGGTAAACAAAGAGAGAAAATACGCCCAAGCGCGACGAGCAGAGCACGGGAGCGAGTCGAAGTGAAGCGCCGTAGTAGGAGAAATCACAGCAATAGAGCAGGAATGATACTGTGCGTAATATGGTCGTGCGCGCAACCATAGCGATGACTACATCGACGAGCAAGGTTGGGCGGATCTGCAGGTCGAAGAGGTATGCGAGTATGAGACCGCTCCTTAGCGAGATCGAACTCGCCCCTAGTGTGCGATGGAGCGCGGGAAGACCGAGTTGACGCACACCCTGGGCCATAGTTCTGCGGGATAATGCCATCGCAGACGATGTGAGGTGCGCATGCCCGTAGAGAGGGAGGGAGGGATCGCGACATCTATAGACAGCGAAGATCGAGCAGCGTGAGAAGAGCGCATGAGCCCACCGACAGCGCAGAATGGTGCAAGGGATATTGAGAAAAAACGGACAGGGTCTTCGAAAAAGATGCATATACCGACAGTCGTGAGGTTATAGACGATTGGCAGGGATAGGCCAGCATCATTGGTCAGATGATCCTGAGTGAGCCCATACCGTTATCTGGGAGGATGAAAGGTACATTTATATCACTTAGCTGTGTCGGCGCGCAATAACGCATGTCGTCTTCGAGCTATGACATCGCATCGAGCAGTTGTTCATATCCATGAAATCGACCTTGACGGGCATCCAGAGCGGAAAAACGACAACGGGTGTGTAGATGGCCGCCGTACCGTAAGCAGTTCGCCAATCGGCTGGCAGCCGTGTGTTGTCCCGCGCAGCTGTCTACAGGTCCGGGTCGGCAGCCAGGGGTAAAGCAGCGCGGCGCGCACTGGGTAGGACCGCATACGTCCACGAGCGCACTCAACGTCCAGAGGATCCCAGTAGCATACAGAGACAGCTTTCCAGTCAGATGCTTGCCAGTGAGCGGGGCGAACTGATAGAGGCGCACCATGTGCTAGTCGCTCAGCACGGTGTTCCACCACTTTCCCCTCCCAAAGTTTGTCTGTTGAGCGGACGTATAGATGCGAGTAACTGGGATCCTCTTGCTCGTTTCCAATGACAAGGCCGCGGCATTGAGACGTCTGAGCACGAGAGCACAGCGACCAGGCAGGGTAGTTGTCCTAGCGCGTATGGGACGTGGCTGTGCGAGGTATAGGCTCCCAGGTAGCAGCAGAAAAGAACATCCACCGCTCGTCGACGAATCCAAAGGGCTACGAGGACGGTTTAGCTGAGGACGACGCCCACCCACGGGGACAACCAAATGCGTCTTGACTCTGGCAAGCGAATGTTTTCTTGCTATCACGAGGACATTTAACTGTAAACACAGCTTGAAGGTTGCCACGTCACCGACAGAAGGTGAAGGAGTAGGAGAGGAGCATGCGTTGAACTTTTGCACCCGAGCTTGACTGACACGGCAGGTGCGAAGTACAGCCCGACGTCTAAAAGAGGTTGCGATTAAAGACGGCGTGCGAACTCGCACCGCGCCCCAAACGCCTTCGAGTTGAATTGCCTCTCCGAGGTTTGTCTTCATCCAGGACCACGCAACGCCAAGCGGTTTGTTTCTGGCACCTCCGTTCAGCCTCGGATTGGATTGCGCTTCACAGCTGTGTAGCTCAAGGCTGTCGATCATTCGCTGCCAGCCACCAATCCAGAGACCAGCCACACAGCCAGCGAAGTACGAACGGGAAATAAGGCAGGTTTGTGCACACTTCCGGCCACAAGGGGTGGAATCAGGGGCCGTCTACAGGGCTATCGAAGACATAAATCTGCTAAAAGATCGAGAATTTGCTGAGCAGGTAGACAAATCGGCGTCTGCATCAGCGGTAATACGTCAGTGTAGAGAGCGAGCGACGCGGAGGGGCCAAATAGGATTGAGATCGGAACCGCCCGCCCCCCCCCCTGACATGTTCGCAGTGGCCTAATCCCTGCGCGTTTCTTGATTGACCTACTATCAACATTTGCGCTTGCGAACAGGCATTGTGGGACGTCGCCGTGCCCGTGAATAATTTACAGGCTTTCAGGAGACTGCGCTGCATCTTCGTTGCATATGACGTATGCGAGTGTCTTGGCTCTGCTTCTACCTAATCTGCTCCCTTTCTCACTGCTCGGGCCCTCACCGGTGAACACTCGAATCACCCTCTGCTGATACCGCGCGGAAAAGTGAGAAAAGTAATAAATTTATAGCTCGTAGACATAGATGGATTGATGAGAAACGTTGACGCCGTATAGAGAATATAAAACTGGATTTAGAAAAAGCAAAGTTGAATAGGCACTGCAAGTGTACACGGAATCCTAGGTCTATCGTTTACACTTGGTCTACTGGCACTGCGACTTCCACAGGGGGCGCCGCAAGGGGCGCCGCAGGAGGTGCCACATTAGCAACACTCACATTCCATGACACTAACACGA